>NC_066363.1:101639113-102239113 GCF_013377495.2 Cygnus atratus | reverse complement strand
CTCAGCCGCTCCTCATAAGACTTGTTCTCCAGACCCCTCACCAGTTTCGTTGCCCTTCTCTGGCCTCTCTCAAGCACCTCAATGTCCTTCTTGGAGGGAGGGGCCCAAAACTGAACACAGTACTCGAGGTGCGACCTCACCAGAGCCGAGTACAGGGGGACAATCACCTCCCTAGACCTGCTGGCCACGCTGCTTCTTATACAAGCCAGGATGCTGTTGGCCTTCTTGGCCACCTGAGCACCCTGCTGGCTCATATTCATCTGACTACCAACCAGTATTCCCAGGTCCTTCTCTGCCAGGCAGCTTTCTAACCACTCATCTCCCAGCCTGTAGCGCTGCTTGGGGTTGTTGCGCCCCAGGTGCAGGACTCAACACTTGGCCTTGTTGAACTTCATACAGTTGGCCTCAGCCCATCGGTCCAGCCTATCCAGATCCTCCTGCAGAGCCTTCCTGCCCTCGAGCAGATTGACACACGCACCTAACTTGGTGTTATCTGCAAACTTACTGAGGGTGCACTCGATCCTCTCATCCAGATCATCG
Source organism: Cygnus atratus (assembly GCF_013377495.2). NCBI lineage: Eukaryota > Metazoa > Chordata > Aves > Anseriformes > Anatidae > Cygnus > Cygnus atratus. Next base: position 102,238,573 of record NC_066363.1, on the reverse strand, counting down.
ATAAAGATATTAAAGAGGACTGGCCCCAGTACTGAGCTCTGGGGGACTCCACTAGTGACCGGCCTCCAACTGGATTTAACTCCATTCACCACAACTCTTTGGGCCCGGCTACCCAGCCAGTTTTTAACCCAATGAAGCGTACGCCAGTCCAAGCCTTGAGCAGCCAGTTTCTTGAGGAGAGTGCTGTGGGAAACATAATGACCTTGACAATAGGACAGAATACAGTTTGCAGATGATCCAAAACAGGGGAAGTGGGGATTTACTAGTCACTTCTTGACCAGATGTTTGTGCTACCATTCAGAGAGACCTCAACAGGCTAAAAAATAGCAGAGAGGAATCTCATGAAGTTCAACAGATGTAAATATCAAGTCCTGCTCCAAGGTAGCAACAACACCATGCACCAGAACAGATTGGGGAGCAAATGACTGGAAAGCAACTTGGCAGAAATGATCCTGGGGTGCTAAGTTGAACAAGAGCTGAACAGCCTTACAGCACTGGGGCTAGCAACACCCTGGTCTGAAATAGGAAGACCATTGCCAGGAGATTGAGGGAGGTGATTTTTCCCCTCTTCTCAGCACTGATGACACTTGTATGGAGCCCTAGCTCCAGTTCTGACTTCCCGAGAACAAGAGAGACATGGACCAGTGAAGGTTCATGACGAGGATTAAGGTCCTGGAACATCTGTCATATGATGAAAGGCTGAGAGAGCCCTTCAGCAACAGGACAACCTCTCTGAGCCTGTCCAGCAACAGGACAAGAGGCAATGAGCACAAAGGAGGAAATTTAATTTCAACAAAAGAAGCATTTTTTTGTCACTTTGAGAGTGATTGCACACTGGAACAGGTTGTCCTGAGAAACATTGGAGTATCCATCCTTTGAGGTATTCAGAACCTGATTTGAGGTAGCCCTGAACAACCTGCTCTTATTGATCTTTCTCTGAACAGGACTGGGTGAACTAGATGGTATCCAGAGGTACATTCCAACTTGAACTGTTGTGTAATTTTGTAATTTTATTAAGTTAAGGTTGCATATCTTAACATAAATGACTGCACTTTTGCAACGCTGTAACAAGATAATCAATTTTTAATTGTTATCTCCACTGGTGCATAATATCCAATGGATATTGTAAGGCAGTTCTTATTTTCAGATGAAAGTTGCAATTTCATGTGCAATTCAATATCATGAGATTTTTAGCAGTACAAAATGAAGTAAAAAAATTATCACAGTAAATACTTATGAAAAACTGTACAAAATGATTTCTATGCAAATCTAATACGAAGAATTTTTCTGTAATCACAAGCTATAAGAACAGGAACATAAATGTGTAATGGCAACATCTGATTTGAGACTCCATGCTGTCTTCCTCTTGCTGCCCAAGGCCTTATGACTGAATGTTTAAGATGTTTTTCATTATATGAACCTTTTGGGTATGCCTAAGGGCAATTGCAAAAGCTATGCCATTAGTGTGTGCTGTATCTAGACTTTTTTCATTGACATTACATTCTAGGACTTTATAGTGTGGAAAACAGGAAGACTTTCCACCTAAAATAAGAGAGCTGAGTTCTCAACACTTCCTCTGACATTTAGAAATAGAACACGAGTTAAAGTCCTTCCTTCATATTGAAGGATTTTTACCGATTCAATTATTCCTCCAAGTATTCTCTACCTTCTTTACTTTTATAGATACCAACATTACTTGATGAAGAAAGAGAAAATTGATTTCTGATATATATATTTTTATCTTTTTCATGAATAAAAATCACTGCACCAAAAAGTTACCTGGCTAGACAAACAGTTATTTCTTCCTATTCTACAAATTAGCAGTCAAGAGAATTTGAATTTAGGTGCTACACTTTCAGTATCTGATTCAGATAATTATTGGTGTTAAATTGGCTATTAAATTTCATTTTTTCTCCTAAATAAATATAGTTATATATAATATATATATAAATAATTATATATATAATATATAATTAATATATACTCACAAAAATTAACTTAAAAGTGACAAGTCTTGTACACTTTAGCAAGAACTGCAACCAACTACATACAAATGTTATAGAGTGTTATTTAACTCATGCATACATGATCAGTAATTGACACTCAGACTTCACAGTAGATGACTTCACAGCTACATAACAGAAAAGAAAATTTAAAATTTAAAATCAAAATTGAAAACAATTGAAAAGAAAAAAATCTGAATGTGAATAGAAATAAACATCACTGAACACATCAATATGCAAGAAAAAAATCTTAGGTCTCCTTGAAATTAAGATTGCTATTAATTTTAGAGGTATTTCACATTTACTCCAACTTCCTTTCGGTGTGAAAAAATGCACTTTCGGTGATATAACAAAATGAAGTAATAACATATCTTACCTAAACTCTACACAAGCCACTGGCTGGCAGCATCAAGTATTACAAGATGACAGGAAGGAATTTTAAACCTGACACAATCATATCAACAGGAGGGCACAAACCAGAGCAAAGCTTAATAACCTAGTGCTTTCTGCATTGATGACAGAAGAAATAAGTCTGTAAGCCTGGTGGTTTTAGGAAGGTTTATTTCCCAGCCTTTTTTTTAAGAAATACAGCCTTCTCTTAAGCCACAAAGTAGCACAAGATGTGATGAAGTAAATCTGTACTATATTTTAAACCAGCTAAGTGAGTATTGCAAAAAAAGCCCTGCTCCATGATTGTTAACAAGAGCAGCCAAACAAAAATAAAAGCAAACAGCAAACAGGAAAAATAGCCTTATTTATTAGTTAAATGTACATGAAAGACACCAGGTAGAGCAATCCTCTGAGGATAATTGCCCTCTTTCTACATGGAGCATTTGGTAAGACAAGTCCAAAAAGTGGACCACCTGATAAAATTCATTGGAAATTGTCCTTCTAAATAAAAAAAGCCTAAAGCCCTGGAAGGATTTTGGGGAGAAAAATATCCAGGAAAACAGATTAGTAGTTAGTGATCCCTTTCCTGAAAGTTTTAATTGCTATAAAGGATTTTTTATTTTTTATTTTTTTAATAGCACTTCAAAACAAAACACATTCAAAAGCAAAAACCAACCAATCAATCATCAAACACAAAAAGGTTATGTCCCACTGTCAGGACTAGCCCTTAAAAAATCACTTGGCCAGTCACAGAGCACTAAATGGAATTCTGGGTTTTCAAATAATGCAGAATTAAGTTTGCATTGTTTTCTTTAATAAGACATAAAATTGTAAACTCTAAACCATGCTTGCTAATTGTCAGTCACATTAAAATGTCAATTAAAAACATGACAGAACTAAAAAAACACCATATCCAAATGAGAATCATAAAAATAGCTGTCCCCTGTGAAATATCACCTTCAAAACTAGCGCTATTTATAACTACTTGATTTTACTTCAAAGAATAGGGACTTGAGTCTTTGCAATCAGTGCTGCTTGCGGTATTACTGTAAAATTACATCCATACCCAATGAGAACTATCATAATCAGTTCCCATTGCGAATCACTTGGAATCTGCCTGTTCCAATTAAATAAGACCATTCTGAAAGACATATTCTCCCCAGAGCATTACAGAAATTTATAATGAACCATCTGAACTAGCCTCAGTATGTAGGTGGCCTTCTCTCTGCCACAATTTTTAAGCATGTCTATGATTTGCTCAATCAACTCATTCACTTTGGGGCTGATAGCTGTAACAAATACCATTTTAATTGTAGCAGTTGTGCAGGAATCATGATTTATCATTATAAACTGGAATATTAGGGCCTGACTTCTTGCATAGGTGCAAATACCATAACTAAAAACAAAAGAAGAATGTGGAAACTACAAACACTTTCAGATCAGTAATAATCATAACTTAATGATGACTCAATGAGATCGAAAAATATTACTCTCTTTTTTTTTTTTTTTGGTCTCATATAGTTTTATAGAGTAAAGAAGAAACAAAATATATCCATTCGTAGCTGTAGATCAAAGTAGCGCTGATGTTAACATCCAAATCCTATTTTCTGGTAGGAAATAGAAGCATGGAGTTTTCAGAACAAGAGCCCTAAACATTTCCATTTTACCTTCAAAAATTCATCTGACCAGACAATGCAATAGAAATTCATTCCTTCCCTATTTATGCTGTGATTGCAACCACCTCTGCAAAATGCCTTATTTTTAAAAGTTATTTGAATACACCATTTTCAGGCATTCTCTTACTTTCATTACAGAAACATTACATTGGAGCATTCCCAGGTCAGTGATAAGAATTGTAGTTCCCCATCCCACACCACCATTTTATTAGTAACCATTCAAATGGGAACAATAGATATATATTGCTACTTCAGCCTTTGTGAGCTTGTTTCTATTTTTATACAAAATTTATTCTTTAGTACTAGAATGAAAAGACATATACAAAAAGAAGCATATAACTAAGCATAATTGTTCTGGAAATTAAATGCATGAAAGTCAGGAAATTAAATTCCCAATGTTCAAGTTCAGTATTAACCCAATTCACTTGTGACCATCAATGGAAAAATGATTTCTAGAGGACATCAATTGTACTTTGCTATTTGTCGAATTATAAGCAGAACTGATAAGGTAGTTTGACACTTCCTGTTAGAAAAAAACTGTTTTAGATTGCCACTAACATCAAACTTGAAATACAACAGCTTGAATCTCCACCTTAGTATTATTTCTTTTTCTTTTTAATAGTGCTCAGTAGATCTAGTTTATGAAAAAGAAGAGTGAGAGGTGACTACACTGCAGCTTCTAACTGCCTTCATGAGGAGAAAATGCCAACTAGTAGAGAGCTCTTCAGCCTAGCAGATAAGCCATAGTAAGAACCAATGTCTGGAAGATAAAACTAGGTGAACTCAAATAGGAAATAACCATACATTTCTTTTAAACTGAGAGATTTATCTATAGGAAAACAAACAAACAAAAAAAAAACAAAACACCCACTACTAAGGAAGTATTATGAACTCCATTTTTTAAAGAGAAGTTCCTTCAAAGCAAGACTGATACCTTTCTGGAATGTGCTTTTTTTGCATGATATTGGACTAAATGCCAGGGAAAATGTGTGTTACTTGATGACCTGTGTTATACAAAAATGTCGTCTACAAGCGCTGAGATGCAAAACTGAAGAGAATTCAACAGCACCTATAAGAAGGCCTAAGTAGAATAATGCAGCACCTAAAATCCATGAGATTCAAATCTTGATTATATATCAGATTAAGAAAATTGTAACAAAAACTGTCTTACACTTCTTTGTAGAAGAAAAATGAAAAGGATATGGTCATATATGGTCATATAAAGACAATTGTAGGTTGTAACTGTTCTAGAACCTTCTATATATATCATATAAGCAGTTTGGCACATGTACAGGGAGACACTGCCATCTGTGAAGAAAACATTCAGTTCTCATGCTCCTTCTCTAAGTGCCTACTGATGATCTGTTCTTGATATTGCTAGAAGTATCTTAGTTCTGAGACCATACTCAGCCTTCCTTGCTTAATATTAACTACTGAGAACATTGCGAATTGATGATTTCTAAGCTTTATGCATGAATTATTACTATTATATTTTGTTAATGTCTTTTTGTTTGTTTGTTTGTTTGTTTTTCTCCATAATAAAATTACTGTGATTTTGCTCTCTCTGGCTGCATATTCTCAGTTATTTCCCGGAGATGTGACTGGCATCTGTAAGCCCAGTTTTTAATACTAAAACATTTGTTTCTGATATCAAGAACCAATATAAACCAACTGTTCTACCTTATAGGTGGACGTGATATTTTAATATCTCATGAAACTTATTTTTATTCTGCCTTTCATCCACTTAATGCAACCAAACAGCATAGTAATGGAAATTATTTTCAGGGGCAATGGAAGTTGCCATACATGGGTTCACTGTCCTCACTGCTCACTGTATTAACTACCTGCTGGAAGTGTCTAAATGTTTGCTTAAAAAGCTTTTCAGATGATACCCTGAATGTCGTATGTGTGATAATTATAAGTTACAGCAGACAAACCCTAAGATGGGATATACCTGGTAAGCTGCTAATAACTACAAGTCGAACTTACGTAACAGTTACTCCACAGACAGTTCAGCTGTTAGCAATACTATTACAACATTATTGCATTTGCATCATAATAGATTATCAAGCCTCTGAATACATTCTGTCAGAAATTGTTGAGGGGTTATAATGAGAAATAGAGAGAAAACAGGCATGAAAGCTCTCAGGAGTAGGGACAGAAGTAACAGCACAAGAGGTAAGAGAATGAGTAAAAATGCATTCATACCACCATCATATTTTTAGGGTCATTTCACTGTCACTAAAAAATTTATTTCAGGATAAATCTGAGATTTTTAGTCCTCCCTTGGTATTAGAGAATGAGATAGAGCTTATTTTTCTTATTATACTGTGATGCCTTTTTCTCTCTTGGTAGCAGGACACTTATATTTCACAGCACTTTTAAAACAGAAGGTTTTTGTGACTTTTTCCATTTTTCATTTTCTAGTTTATGTTGCTTTCTGGCAGAATTAAGATGCTTCCAGAACTCATGCTTTCCCTATAAACAGATACTTAATCCGATGAATATATATATATATATTCCTTGTAATGTGAATGAAATCTTACTGCATAAAACACATTCACTGATTATTTTGATTGAGCAGTACTTTCTTTAAAAAACAGATATGATATGCACCCCCATAGATTAAAATTTGTATATCTACATATATGCTTTAACTTCACATATCTTTAAAATACACAAAGAAAAAAAAATGATTTTCCAAAATAACTTTCACTTTTAAGTCTTTATTTCTTGCATGAATACACTGGTTGATATTCTACCATTATTTCATGATAGTTGGTGTAGTGCCTAGAGTTTAATTTTAAATCTCAGCTCATCAATAATAGTGCAATGAGCATCTTTTCCTTGTTATATAAGCATTCTTTGAAGATCAGATAAATGTTCATAAAATATATATTTACAGCAATGTTTACGTCAAGAAGTGTTCAAATTATAGATTTTTTGTTAATGCCTGAAATTATGATTCCAAATAAGGCTTCTCTGTGCAGTATAGATATATCAGTACAACTGATGATAGATTGGAAATCTCAGGTATAGACTATGAAAAAGCATGAAACTACACATTGATAAAATTATCAGTCTTCCCAAACCATATACTACTGGTTATAGCTCACCATGGTATATGGAGCGCGATCAAAAGAATCATTGATAATATATGGAAAGTATTCTGATGCTAGAGACATCACTTTCAAGATTAAAATTACTACAATAATTTCTTGTATCCTGATAGCAATCTTTGTTTTCTCTGTAGAGACAAACATTTTTTAACACAGATGTTGGAAAGATAGTGGGGACCTATATTTTTTTGTAATAAAGTTGTCCTTGTTTTATAACTATGAAATAACATAATCACATTCAATAATACTGCATTTTTACTGAACTTGTTAAATGTCATGCAACGTCATATAATTAGTAATAATGCAATTAATCAACAAATAAAAGCTACATAATTTTCTGTAGAATACCTATGAACAAGTATTTATTTTTAGGGAGTGTTTTTTTCTCACCAGTCCCAACTATATTATCATCCTCACTTAAACTTTCCTGCAAACAGCTTTGTTCAGATTTGGAAGTTGGAATCCAAGCTACTCACCAACTTCTTGTAGTAGTTTGCAACCATCTTCACATTTGCCTCATTCCTGGTTGACTATCTTTCAAAATTTTCTGCTGAGGAGCCAGGGACAGACTTGCCTGAGGCTATGCTGCCTGCTACCAGAATTACAGCACTGTGGAGACAATGGCCAAGGCTATTTCTGTATGTGGTCAGTGCCAAGTTTTTCTTGACAACTTTGTTTCATACTGACAATGAAAATTACTGATGCTTTTATTTCCAAACACTTTTTCTTCCTTTTTGCACCTCAAACTGATGATGCTAGAGTTTTTTCACAACATGCTTCCCTTTCTTGTCTGCTGGAACCAGACTGTCAACAAGTTGACCCTCTGTCTTTTAGCTGATAATCTCTTTGTCAGGATAGTTTGCTTTTGGATAGTGCTGTTATGTTGGATTTGTATTTGCCTTAGAGAAACTTCCCATTTTCAGCTCTGCCATATAAGAGGTTTGGGGACTAAATTGCCACAGAAGTGGCAGACTGTTTTAAATAGAAAAGCTAAGGTAAATAATATTTTAAAAGTTTTGAAGTGTCTTTCACTTGAAGTCCTGAGGAAGAGCAAAAGCATTAAGTAATTATATGCTTAAAGACACTCTAAAATGTATTATTGTAGAATTTCAAGTTGACCAGTGCCATTGTGTTAATTGTGTTCCTAAATGTGCCTTGGCTACTTTCATCAGATAGTATTATGATGTAGATTCTACTATAAATGTTTAATAGCCATAGCAGGATCCCAAAGTCAAGATCCTTATTCTTTGAAAAAGATATATGTGAGTGGGAATTCTAACACACAAGTCACAACTGGTACCACAAAGGTGACCAACAGGGGCCACTCCTGTTGGACAGAGATTATCAAATGATCCTCAGTTGTGTTGCCATATATACAACATAGTATTTATGAAACCCTATATAGTTTTTGTATATAACAGTATCTGTATTATTTTACAGAAAAGAAAAAAAAATCTCTCAAAGAAACAAAAAAAATATTTGACTCTAGATAAGGAAACTTCACAATTTACACAATATTGATAAAACTAATATCTAAAAATCAACTGTGTCCCTGTGTAATATTGACACTTGTCTCTTTTATCAACAATGAGGAAGAAGTTCATTATCTAATACGATATGTATTACAGCACCAGAAGACATGAAACAAGGCAAATTTCATAACACTAATGAAAGATCTGAAGAGAAAAGAAAAATGTAAATTTTGTTGTGTTTGGATGACGTAGTCTTTACTTTTTGTCTTAACTCTTCCATTACTACCATTAACAGATAAAGAGAGATGGTATGATTTATCATTTTTAAAATGTTGAGTATTTATTCTTTTCTTCATCAATAACCCAATAGGAAAAAATGATGTTTGCAAATTCTTTTCAATTTAGCGTAACAAATTCAGACAAACAAAAATGTAACTAGCAGATTCTGAATATATGACCAGAAAGATATGATATGAGAAAGACTGTATTAGTTTGGCTTAAATTTAATTAATTTCTTGCTTATTTTTTCTCTAAAAAAAATCTTAAATTTTAAGTGGATGATAAATAATAGGATAGTAGAAAGCCTTAAATAACTACATCTAGTTGCTTAGGATAAAAAACAAAGAGCTTTGCCTTTAAAAATTAGCATTATTTATATTCATCTGGCCATTCCATGTAAAACTGAAAAGCCAATTACTTTTCACACCTAAAAAATGAACTTCATTAAACAGAGAAATTCCCTCATCAGAAATGAACTTTTCACTTAGATCGTATCTGTCTGCATGTTGTGGTTTAGCCCGGCTGGCAGCCAAACACCACACAGCCGTTCGCTCACCCTCCCCCCCTCCCTCTCCGGGATGGGGGAGAGAAACGGGAAAGTGAAGCCTGTGAGTTGAGATAAAGACAGTTTATTAAGACAGGAAAAATAATAACAATAATAATAATAATAATAATAGTATTATTAGTAATAATGTGTACGAAATAAGTGATGCACAATGCAATTGCTCACCACCCGTTGACCGATGCCCAGCCTATCCCCGAGCAGCCGCCCCCCACCCCGGCTAGCCACCCCTATATATATTGTTCAGCATGACGTCAGATGGTATGGAATACCCCTTTGGCCAGTTTGGGTCAGCTGTCCTGGGTCTGTCCCCTCCCAGCTCCTGCTGCATCCCTAGCCTGCTCGCTAGCAGGACAGAGCGAGAAGCTGAAAAGTCCTTGGCTTGGTGTAAGCACTGCTCTACAACAATTAAAACATCAGCATGTTATCAGCGCTCTTCTCATCCTAATCCAAAACATAGCACCCTGCCAGCTACTAGGAGGAAAATTAACTCTATCCTACCTGAAGCCAGGACACTGCAATACACTATTTGCTGCTTCTATACAAAATATAAGGAGAAATGATTTTGAAATCACCTGAAGAGAAAAAGGGTTGGAGCACCACATCCTAATTCTGGCTCCTGGGGTATTTTTGGTAAGTGTGTTGTATGTAGGCAACATCTAATCAGTAATACTCACAGCAGGCTATGCTTTTATTTTCCATTTGTTTCCTGTTCTATAGCTCATGTAGCCATTCAGTAGGATGTTGATCCTGAAAGTTGTTAAAACTTTCATAAAAATGCTGTAAATGGATGAAGAGTACAAACATTTGATCAGATGGCTACCAAAGTCAAAGTAAACACAAACCTACTGTTTCAGTAGAATTAGAAGTAATAACACTTTTTGGATAAATATAATCTCTCTTGCCAAGAGATAGCTAAACATTTTCATTCTGGTTGATAGAAACATATACTGGAGTCTCCTGCAATACTTTAGTTAAGATTAGGGAATCTTTTTTCTCCTTCATATTAGAAAGTTTATTCTTTCACAATTGAAACGCAAGAAAACAAACAACAACAACAACAACAAAGAAACAGAACAAGAAAGGCTTTCTTTCTCAGTTATGAATCACAGTGTGTACAGTTTTAAATATCCTTGACTCTTACATTTCATTAAACTTTCTACTAATGTAGAAGGGTCTACATCTTTTTTATAGATTTCTGTTGTGAATATCAAGCATGTCAAAGACATATTTCTTCAGTAAAAGATAAAGTCCGTAGTCATCATTCCCCTCAACCCCTGTACAAGGTTTCTAAATCAAGAATTTTTATTTAATCCTAGCATCATGTTGTATTTGATTTCAGCAGACATCAGCTTATAATGATTGTCAATGTCACGTTGACCTTCCCTGTCTCCTACTTTCCTGTGGCTCTACCATGGGAGAAAGAAATCCTTTATTATTAATAGATCATTTTGAAATCCTCTGCACATCTATCTTGGAATCACACAAAGTCAATATTCAATGATATATGCTGCCCTATCTGTCATTTTTAATCACAAACTGTACACTCCCTGTAAAAGTTATTGTAATAGTGAATGAAACACACCACTTTGATATTAATGCAGCTTACAATGCATGTTAAATAGGCAGGACTTTCCCCTGAATTTTAATGATTTGTGTATTTTAATAGGCTGTCATTCTGACATTTTTCTCACCTTAAGGTAGTAGATGGGAATTATTGCTGGACATATGCAGACTTTTAATTTATAGGAGATTAAAATAATCAGAAGCAGACCTATGGATAAAAAATTCAAATTGCCATTTTCATAAACTGTACAACTATGTTGCAATCTAAAAAATGATTCCTTGTAATAGAAGTTATAGTTAATGTAACATTACTAACAGGAACTTGAAGGAAAAAACAGACTTGATGGTTTCCTTTAATAAACCATTATTTTTATTTTATTTTATTTTATTTTATTATTTATTTTATTTATTATTTATTTATTTATCTTTTCAGTTAGAAAATAATTTCAACTTGCTTAGAGATTATAACAGACATTTATTTCTCTATCTGCATATCTTAAATAAAGGGGGCTTAAATTTTTTAATGGAAAAAGCTAAATCAATTGAATATTTTTAAAAAGTTTTCTGTTTCATCATGAAATTGTTTAATGAGAATAGGCCAGAAAGAATCTAGGAAAGAATCTCCAAGTTTTTGAAAACTAAGGATACGTCTAAAGATGAGCATGGATAGGGGAGAGGCAGCCCAATTTTCCTTTCTTAAAAATCCCATTAGTAAAAATAATACTAATTATTTTTTTTCCAAAAGCAATTTTTTGTTGTTATTATTATTTATTTATTTATTTATTCATCAAGGTCTTTTACAATCAGAGTTGGAGCATAATACTATGTTCCTCCCCTCCCTTCTGGATTTATGAGTTTCTGTTCTGGCCTTTATAATCATGAAAAAGATGAAATCACATAATAAGCTCATCATTCATCATAAAAGATATTTGTATTTGTACACATTTTTGAAGTATTTCTAGACGTACACTTAAGTGCTTTGAGAAGTGAGGACTAACCAAATTTGTTTTAGGATCACAAAAATGTATCCCAAGTAAATGTTCAGAAACATGGGTTTCCTGCTTCTGATGTTGAGTATGGGTCTTTCCAGTTCATGTGCTAGTTTTCTTCTGCCTTCTAATTATACTTAACAAGTGAGAGTAAAAGCTATATTGTAAGTACGCAAATAAGAGTTTTTGTATTATATATCTTACATTAAATAGATTAAACCAGAATGTTTTCAGTTGCAATTTTAGATTATTCTTGTAGGTTTGGGGTCATGAAGCTCTTTTGGTCTGTGAACGTTTATAATCTCAGTATTTTTATGTGGTTTAATTATATAAATTCTTTATAAATAAAACTAAGAGGAGGATGTTAACAATATGCCATTTCATGTTAACATTAAACCACTGTCCTTGCTAGCTGCAGGGTTAGTGAGAAAAAGCTAATAAATATTTGTGAGACAATGACAATCACTTCACAGAGTTCACTGAACAAAACAAAGTCCATAGAAGGCTGAAAGTATGAGATATTCTGAATTAGGAAAGAAAGGAGAATGCTATAAAAAAGTATATACAGAAGCATAGACAAATATGCATTTCAACAATACAAAATGCTCAAATACAAATGTGCTTTAATAAATGAAAACACACACACACACACAAAATTACTTTATTTTGAATTAGATACACAGTTGATCTTCTGTAACTTTGTAATTCTATTTGTTCCTTACTTAATTTGTTGAATGTCAGAAAGTATAAAATGAATTTCAGTCTGAATCACTAATAAGGGCAGAAATCCTTGTTCCATCTGAATTGCATTTTAGGTGGTTCTAAATAGTGAGCAAGTTTATCTTGCTTGTCTCCAGGACCGTAGTCCCTGAGTACATGGTCGCACTGAAAATGTACACAACTGGGGCTTACTTTTGGAGCAGTCTAGTTAGCAGTTGTGGTTTTACTCGGGTGGGCGGCCGAACTCCACCACAACCGCTCTCTCACTCCCCCTCCTCAAAGAGGAACGGGGAGAAAATACAATGAAAAGGGCTCAAGGGTTGAGATAAGGATGAGGAGATCACGCAGTAATTATCATGATGGGCAAAACAGACTCAGCATAGGGAGGTAGTAAGATTTATTGCCTATTACTAACAAGCTAGAGAAGCAAGAAACAACAGAAAGAAACCAAAAGCACCTTCCTCCCCATCCACCCTCTTCCACCTCCTCCACCCGAGCAGTGCAGGGGAACAGGGGAATGGGGGTTGTGGTCAGTCTATAGCGCTTTTTCTCCGCTGCTCCTTCTTGGTCACTCTCGTCCCCTATGCCGTGGGGTCCCTCCCACGGGATGCAGTCCTTGCTGAACTGATCTGGCGTGGGCTTCCCATAGGCAGCAGCTCTTCAAGAACTGCTCCAGATATGGGTCCGTACCACAGGGTCCATCCCTCAGGAGCAAACTGCTCCAACCTGGATCCCCCACGGGCAGCAGCTCCTGCCAGGTCACCCGCTCCTGCATGGTCTCCTCTCCACGGGCTACAGGTCCGGCCTGGAATCTGCTCCAGCAGGGGTCTTCGACAGGCCGCAGTCTCCGTCAGTGCAGGTCCACCTGCTCCACCGTGGTCTCCTCCACAGGCTGCAGCACGGAAACCTGCTCCACCGTGGTACTCCATGGACTGCAGGGGGACCATGGCCCTCACCACAGGCTGCGGGGGACTTCTGCTCCAGCGCCAGGAGCTCCTCTCCCCCTCCTTCTTCACTGACCTTGGCACCTGCAAGGCTGTTCCTCACTCCTCTCACTCTCACAGCTGCTGTGTGGCGCAGGGTTTTTTTTTTTTTTTTTTTCCCCCATCTTAAATATGCTCTCACAGAGGTGCAAAACAACATCACTTATTGGCTCAGCTCTGGTCAGCAGTGGGGCCCTTACCAAACATGGGGCAGCTTCTAGATCCTTCTCACAGAAGCCACCCCTATGGCCCTCTGCTACCAAAACCTTGCCACATAAACCCACTACATTAGCTCTCTCTAATAACTGGACAGAGTACATATGATCCAGTCTCCCACTGTATGAACCCCTTCAAAAAGCCATCAGGGAGCTGCAATGCACCAAGCTTGGCTTCCTCTGAAGAGTTCTCTGACATCACCCATGTGCATGAACATGCAGGCACACCACAAGCATCACCTGACCTAATGAAACAGGAACTGGGTTCTTTAGATTTTTTACCTGAGAATGGTTCTCTACCTGCTGTTTAATTTATGTTTAGAGTGAAGACTGGAAACTGAAAACAATTGGTCTGTAACTGTTTGCTGGAAAGTCCATTGTTAAGTGGGACTTGTAACTTACTGTCCACAGTTCTAAGGATGTGATCTTCACATTGCCTAATGACAGGATTAGAGGTACAGTTTGAAATACATAAAGACTGATGTGAAGAAAGCTAAAGACAGAAAATGCCAGGTTATGACTGAACAGAGCAGAACACCCCATTAAGGAGCCATTTAATTTTAACTGCAAATAATCTTCATGCTTGTTGGCTGTAAACGTAGTTACCCCATTAAGAGTGAGGAGAGGATTAAAGATGAAAATTTAGATTGAGGATTACCAGGGTTTTGTTGCAAGTTCAGGGTTGTATGAGCAAGAGAGGATTGGTTCCAGATTAAGAAACCTAAATAAAACTTTCTGCAAATAAGCATTCATGCTATTTGTGCTGTCATTACATTAAAAGAAAGCTAGTCAAAGGAATGTTCAGATGTACAGCTTTCCAGGCTCTATTATTTAAATTGCCACTAACTATATTAACAACATTCTATATCTGTATTTCAAGCTGAGTCCTAGTCCTGCCAATATTTGTGTCCAATGGTTTGTATTTTTTCCCCAGTTACAGAGAAAGGGATCAATAGGGATTGAGTGTTACATGACAGTTATGGGGATGCTGGGGAATAAGAGTAGAGGGAACAAAAATGATTGTTGAAGTGTCTTTCATAATTAGTAAGGGAGATATTAGAATAGCTATTTGATTTTTTATAGTCTTTTTCATTTCATATATCATAGAATCATTAAGGTTGGAAAAGACCTCTAAGATCATCTAGTCCAACCATCCACTTACCACCAACATTGCCTACAAAACCTTATCCCTAAGTACCACATCTACCCTTTCCTTAAACACGTCCAGGGACGGTGACTCCACCACTTCCCTGGGGAACCTGTTCCAATGAACAGGTATACATACCCTCTTCCAATGAACAGGATATATAATCATATCCTGTGATTAAGCTTAAAATTAGACATAGGAAAATGATAGGTTATTATACCAGAATATAGCTCTTATTATTTCATACTGAGATATAAAAAAAATTAGAGGAAGGCAGCTAGCATTTTCTTGGATCCAATATTTTATAATCTATTTTTTAACAACAAGGAATCCTTTTGCTGCAGCTAGCTTTTGGGTGAAGAGCATTCTGTGAGCACATAGAAAGGGAGCCCTATCACATGGATAATGTGGCTGGCTGTAGCATATATTCTCCTTAGTAAAAAAGGTGACAAAGACCTTAAGGAATTCACACTTCATAAAATTTTTTTGGGGGGAATTAAAAGCCTGGTTATGAGATTTAACACACTGTATGTATGTAGAAAATAAAAGTATTCCAATAATAATAACAATAATAACAATAATAATAATAATAATAATAATAAACCCACACAATTTCAGAATTAAATCCAATTTACAAATTGTAGTATTCGTTGAGAAATTTAGCTCAAAGTTTGAGAAAGCATTAATGGGCACAAAAAAAATGCATTGTATCTGGACACTATAACCCATACAGATTATTATTCTAGGGATTTTTATTACAATATATATATTTATTTATTACTTTATTAAAAAGCCTTGTTAAAGCTCAGTTGGTTTCCTATAAAATTCATATGTAGTTCTTCAAATATATGTACTTCAATGTGTTGTAAGAGTATAAAGAAACCCTTATACCACTCAATCTGCAGGCAATGATTCATATTATACTTCAGTAATTAATCACATTAATTACATTTTCTGGAGAGGAAAGGAGATAGGATATCAATGCTTTTCCTGTAGAATACAAACAAAACATACAAATTCTTTTAAGCTAGTAATCAACAGAACCATAAACATGTGCTTATTAGTTATATACTTATTAATATTCTCTCCCATTCATGGTATTTTACTACTTGTTTAAGATTCATGTCAAGGTATTTTAGAACGGTAAGAAATGGCTATTACCAGGGACAAGGTGGTATCTCGTAGGATTTTATTGTAATTATTCTTACTGCAATATTGCAACATATTTTTTCAATTGAATTACTGTTTATAAAGTAGGCATTTTTTAGGATCTGATATCCATCAGAAAATTTCACACTAAATTCAGTATACTTGCCTCAGTTTCAAAGCTTCTTGTCTTTATTTTTTTTTATTTTAATTTTTTTTTCCAGTTTACCCTTATCTAATCACCTGTATACCTAACCAGCTCTGGCTAATATTTGCCAGTTAGAATCTTATTTCTCAAAAGGATCAGCTTATTACATTTGAAAAACAATTTTGGCAGCTTATTGGAAGTGAACTTGCAGTTTCTTGTGAGAGTCCCAATCCTCTGCTGAAAAAAAATGTCCTTAAGAAGAAGAAAATGTTTCTAATCATAGCTACACATTGAAATCACTGAAATATCCAAATTCAAAAGTGAAATGCAGGTTCTTCAATTGATAAATAAATAAATAAATAAGTAAATGAAAATAAGAAAACATTTATTTAAAGACGATTTTTACAGGAGAAAGATTTTTTTTTTTCTTTAAAATAGCTGTCTGTTTTAAACGTTAGATTTCAATGCAATTTCTACATTTTCTCCAGTTTGTGAAAGCTTCGATAATGTCAAATCCCCAAACAGGTAACAGCTCCTTAGAACTAAAATGAAAACCTTTAGCCATGCCTTCTTCTTAGACTCAAAAGAGTCTGCACTTACATATTATCTTTTCTAAGGCATTTCTATAGAGTTTGAATTCATCCCAATTTCTGAAGCTTCCAGTCATAACAACCTACTCAATTAATTAATTAATTAATTAATTTTAAGGGGTTGGGGGGGCAAATCAAATCTTCTTTATGAAGCTTTAGGCATTATCATAAAGAAGTCTTCCAATAGTCTTTCTCAATTTCATGTGTTTAATTGTAAACCAATCTGTTAATCCTATCTGAAAGTAATTGGGGGAAGATTCAGAATTCCTCTCTTAAAACAAAACAAAACAAAACAAAAACAAACAAAGAAAAAAAACCAAAGACATAGTATCTTTATTTTACAAATCATATACTTAGGAGAACAATAATAGGAACCATCATGGTGAAAAGTTGGTAAAGAACTCTATTTTGAGACAGAAGTGTTAGAAGAAATGTCCACTCTATAAGTTTTATTTGAACTAGAAATATTACAACATCATTATTTCAGCTTCAACTGAGAAAATTTTCTTTACATCTACTAAACCAAACATTTCCTTTTATTTTTATTTTACACAAAATATGCTAGTCACGATATTGGAAATGTAAAACAACCCACAAAAACACAAAACAACATCAAAAAGCAGTTTTACTGAATTTTTTAGTGATTATATACTGTCATTCATTCATCCATTCATTATCAGTATTTTTTCTCTTTTAAAACTAAGCAGTTCTAAGAGGCAGTGAAAAATTAACAAAAAATAATTAAAGAAAAAATTACATTCATCTGTGAAAAAATAGAGAACAAATATGATTGTTAGGTTATGAAAATTGTTTTCACCATTTTGACAAGTTACTATTTTATTCTATATTCATCTTTCTAAGAGCGTCTTAAAATATGCTATATGCCATACTCAATTGATATTTCTTGTTAGGAAGGTGGGGGAAAGGACACATCATTTTTGTCTAATTAAATGCCTCTTTTCGGTGTCTTATTTCAGTGACATTTACAAAAAAATCCAAGGGGAAATTTGGGTGAACATTTTAGAATGCAGACCTATTCTTTACTGTAGGGCATACAGAAATATACACATATGTGCAAATATTGGTAACAGAATTTTTCTCCAATCTGAATATTGTCAGTTCTGAACATCTTTACATAGAACAATCAAAGTTAAAGTTAAAAACTTTGTAAATTTATACAAAATGGTATTTGATCAGAAGATATTTTGAAAGTGTAATTCACAGTAGATTGCTTATTTTTCAAATAGGAATTAGGAAATATACTCCAGGAGTATAATTATCTTGGAGTAATTCTGAAACTATAGGAGACAAAATAACACATTAAGCATTACAAGATTCAGAAATCATGAGTTATACTAAACTAAAATTCTAAACTAATAAACTAAAATACTAATTTTTAGTTTAATTATACTAAACTAAGATATAAAACTCTAACTAAAACTGTACTAAAATACAGAGACCTTAACTATCTTCAAATTTTGAGCATTATATTACTCAGTCTCCTTTGCCTAAATTGGAATATCTATTATGAAAACTATATGTTCTTGTAAATTCTTCATGAAGACTGTCACTTGTAGGCATGTTTTACAGTTTCTATGTGTATTTCAATATGCAAATATACATAAAAATACAAGATATTATACATAAAAATATACATAAAATACACAAAATATTCAATATTCAATATACATATAATTATTTCAGAACATTTATTACAGGACCCTGGATATGCAGCATCTTGATTTAACAAATACACATCTAGAAGTCCAGAATAACAAATCCAAAAAGATCAGTTTCCTAAATCTTTCCAATATATTATGGTTGATTGAACTATACACAGAAGAATGTAATGGAATGTAATGCAATGCAATTGTTAAACAATAAAACACTTCTATAACTTACAACAAACTCTAGTAAAAACAGTATGCATAGCAACAAAAAGAAAGATTTGGGATGATCTGCATTTAAAAGAAGAGCAATATATATATATTTTTGTTTGTTTGTTTGTTTGGGGGGGCAGGGCTATTAAGAAAAGGACTTATTTAATAATTCTGTTTACAGCTATAGCACTATGAAATGTAGAACATTATATTTAGGCACATTTAAAGAGAAAAATACGGACTGCAAGTGGGATTCCTAACTGGTATGGTTGTGTGAGTAGTTTTACATGTATGTGTCATTCATTCAACAAATGTTTTTAAGGGCTTGTCATCACTGATTAAATCATTTCAACATTACAAAGACAAATTTAAATTGGTTCATGCTATGTGTAAGAATCATCAACAATTCCAGTTAAAATCACTGATAAAAATATGTGACAAACCTACTTATACATTTAAAACAAAAAAAGAAAAAACTTTTTTTTGGGGTGGAAGTAAGAAAATTTTAAGTTTCATTTATTGTTAGTGTGATCTAAGTCAGTTAACTACAGTTGTTTTCAAGGTTCAGGACTGGAATGAATATGTATACATAAAAGCAAATGGAGGCCAGATACACATTGTATTATAGAAAGAAGGAGTTTAGATTAAAATGAGGAGCTTATAACATGTTACATAACAGATTTGGAAATATCATACAAAACATTTAAAAGATTAAAATAATCGGTCAACTAGTCAGCAGTCAACTTTATTTTGGACAATTGATGGCAAGAATCTCAAGATCCAAATGACACTGCCATCATTAATACATGAAGACATTTTCATTTTCATAACTGAATAGAGGGAGACTTTGGCAATAAAGTGCCATTTTATTCTTCTCACTTTCTAAAGTTAATCAAACTTCTTAAATTCCTCAAAAATCTCCTGTTTTAACAGGAAAAAAAAAAAAAAGAAAAAAGATTTGTAGTTTTAATATAAACATTTATATATTATATATATTATACATATTATATAATATTATATATTATATATACATATATATATATAATATTATATATTATATATACATTTATATTGCAGGTCTGTCTTTTCACAACAAAATTTTATTATCCATGTAATAGCAACTGAAAAGCTAGTTGGTATCACATGCCTCATTACCTTAACATATGGTAAAACAACTCCAAGGAATCTGAACAAAAGAGCCTTTACAGTGGAAATGTAGCCTCCACACCAGCAACAGGGGAGAAAGGTTAGCTTGCTGTGACAGTCTATGCTCATTGCACTGCAGAACACTTACTCTGTCTTCCACAAAATTTAAGCTAAGCTTTAGCTTAGCGTATATAGTTCTTAAGAAAATTTTGTAGATGGACATATGCACATACACAAATAAATAATTATAGATTGATATTAGGTATGTATTAGGTATGAAACTAGTATTTTCTTATTTTTCTTCAGGATGACAGAAAAAAAAAAACACTTAAGAAGGGGCAAAACAAAAGAAGAATATAATTTTTGAATGTCAGCTAGGCAATAAAATAGGACATCAATAAAATAACATCATTTGAAACTACTCAAGTCATTTTGTCTTAGTAATTACTGGGGATAACTCAGAAAAAAACTTAAATGAGCATTAGTGATATTATTCCTTCATTTTTGTTTTTCTATAGTTATATCTATGATGGTGACAGCAGCACTCATTGGCAGACAGCTTTCTTCTTTTATTATTGGGCAGAAAAGGAAGGTGAAAGAAAAGTAGAGAAAAGGAACACAAGTTCCAAATTCTTTAAAGCAAATTATTAAATATTTCTTGTCTCTAGTAAAATTAAAAGCAAGATATATGAAAGAGATTTTTT
Source organism: Cygnus atratus (assembly GCF_013377495.2). Taxonomy (NCBI): domain Eukaryota; kingdom Metazoa; phylum Chordata; class Aves; order Anseriformes; family Anatidae; genus Cygnus; species Cygnus atratus. The sequence continues at coordinate 102,217,838 of NC_066363.1, read as the reverse complement.
TTTTCACCATTACATATATCAGTAGTTTTCAGAATTGGAACAATGAATGCCCTCCCTTGACAGCATGTTTTGATTAAATGTTATATGTGACGTGTGTAAATGTTGTGGTGAGCAGGGGGTCAGCCTCTCCTCACAGATAACTAGTGATAGGATGAGGGAATGACATCAAGTTTTGCCACGGGAGGTTCAGGTGTGAAATTAGGAGAAATTTCTTCACAGAAAGAGTGGTTAGGCATTGGAACAAGTTGTCCAGGGAGGTGGTGGAGTCACTGTCCCTGGGGGTGTTTAAGGAAAGGTTGGATGTGGTACTTAGGGATATGGTTTAGTGGGTAATATTGGTGGTAGAGGGTTGGTTGAACTAGATGATCTTGAAGTTCTTTTCCAACCTTAATGATTTGATGTTTTCTGATGGTTTTAGTGCTTTTATTTTTCCCCCCGTTCTGTATCTCAGTGGAAGCCAAACATGAGCATCACAGACCAGGGTGATCTCACCACATTTATAAGCCTAATCCATGTTTCTGCAAACATGCAAACATATATCATGGCACTGTAGTCCCCTTTAGAGGAGGAGATTTTCTAGAGCAGACGTGATATTAAAATGATCAGAAAACATTTATTGGTATTTATGTGAATGTGTTCTCTGTCTTTTCAAAGACCTCATGAAAAGTTAATGCAAAGACTTTCTGAAAGTAAAATAATATTTCTTGAAGAAGAAAGATTGCTTTGAAGCCTTCCTCAGAACCTATTGTAAATCACTCATCAACATTTTACTGTATTTGAAAGTACTAACAATGTGTAATTGTTGAAATTCCTTGATATAATTCAAATAGAAGATCCCCAAAGACATGTATATGAAATACAGTTTTGAAGTCATGTTCAGTACTTTGAAGAAGAAGATTCAGCTCCACTAATTTTTCGGGGTAAATCACTGACATTGAAAATCAATGTGAATAAAGCAGGGAAGGAAGTGACATTTATCTTGTCTTTGCTAGGCTGATCTTAGCATTCTGCATAGCCTTTATCTATTCTTTATCTGAGGGTTCAAACATGTTGGTATCCTTCCTGATTTTAGCTCAAATAATTATAAACATATTAGTCATTGTTATACTTTAATTTCTATGGTTATTGTTTTTTTAATTACACATAGCAAAAGTAAAACAGCCTTTTTCCCTTTTATCTCTACCATATTTGATCATCTGTTTCTGTCCTTTATGAAAAACTGTGTAATTAAACAACAACAACAAAAATTTACATATGTAAATGCATTTCTCTGGATTGCTGAGGATGAACTTAGCACACGACACTAATTAACCACATTGGTACTGAAAGGAAAGGAAAAAAGCATGCCTTTTTTTTTTTTTTTTTTTTTCCAAAAGCAATCCAGAAAAAGTAGAGTAACATGTTAGAGGTTCTAAGTCCTGACAGAGGTACAGAAAAATACAAAAGTAAAAGCTACTGGTTTTGACTGTTTCTTTCTTTCTCCAATACATGCTTTCCATTCCTTAACCTATTAGTTTTGTCTAATCCATATTAATTTCTCCCTGTCTGGATTTCCAAGACTTTGAACAGATACAGCCACAGGCTATACACATCATTCCCACCAGGTTACACACAAGAAATGTAAAAACTTGGTTTCACTAGCAACATAAGATTTTGCATGCAGAATTTGAAAATAAACCCTTGCTCAACATGCTGGGAGAAGGACAACATGGACCATTGGGGTGCCTTCCACAGAAAGACTTGCTGGACTGACAAGTTCACTCAACTCATAACCATTAAATAATCTCTGAAAATGACTATAAAAACTTGCTAAATAGTAAAACAACACAACACACAAATACAAAAATAAATCACATTCAGTAGTACTGACAACTTCTAGTATTTGTATCCAGATAAACTCAAATTCAACAGGTAATTTATTGACGTAATCTTTGAGGTACACTATCCTCTTGACTCAGTCCTTTCCTCCAGCACACCCGTGCTTCTAAGGACATGATGAATGCTGCAGGCAAGACTGAGCTACACATTTATCTTGGTATCTGAAAACCTTCCTATGTGTATGTAGAAAAATGTACACTCAAAGACCATGGTATGAACTGACCTAGCATTCTAGTCCATATATTCAATAAGTAACACAGTTCCATTTCATTGCCTCTTATTAAGCACAAGGTACAGTTTTATCCTTGAAGAAGTCTGAATCCCACTCCCCACCCTCCCACCTCACCCTCCCCCACCCAAAAAAAAAAAAATGGAAGAAGAAAATGGATGAAGGTTTTCTTGCTAAGGAAATATTTGACCTATTTCCATCCTCCATGCATCCTCCTTCCAAAGAAAACATTATCAATAGGAAAAGACAAAGCTATAACAAGATGAGCCCACAATTTTGGTTTTGAAAAGCATTATAATAGCTATCAATGCTAACAGAATTGCTACCCATATTTCTTAAAATAAGCTTAAAAATGTTTTAAGCTTATAATTTGTTAATAAAAGCTTAAAAAATATATAAATATTCCCTTTTCCTTTGACAGCTCTGGACTGATGGTACAAGGGAATCATAATATAGAAGAGTCAACAGTCAAAAATATACAATATGTTTTCTTAAAGTAAGACAAATGCAATGATGAATTAGATCATTCCTTCACTTGCTGTCATAAGTGATGGGAGGGTACAGATAAACAGTCTCTTTAATATCAGTCCTGACTGGATTAGCTTATTCAGACCTCAAGAGAATGTACTAAGTTTCTCTGTACAGGCAACCAAATAACTGCAGAACATTGCGACTTTCACTCACTACTGAGTTGGGCTGTCTTTGAACATCATATCCCATTTATTCCTCCCTAAGTTATACAGCTGCAATGTCAGCACTTTTCCCATCAACTTGTATGAAACTAAAGGCAATGAAATGCACAGTGATTTGTTAAATATGTCCTATAAGCAGACATTATGATGCTATCATTGTGTGTGCACTCCACATTACTCATGCAGCATGTATATAAATTACATTGTCATCATGAACTTCTTTCATACACTTTGTTTGTCCTTGCTGTCTTAAAATACACACTGGCTATCACTCAAAGCTGGAGGAAATATCCTACAAGGTCATTCAGCGCAAAACAGATGTTCATATAATTTATGGCTATAAACATAGGCTTGTGCTTTATTAGACTAAATATTAGGTAATAAATTATAGGAAATATTATCTTTCAGGAGGTTAATCAACCTGACTGTATGATGTGTCATTTACTTTACTGTTCAAGGTTTTAGATATTTTATTTAGATATTTTGGTTTTAGTAAGGTGTTCTTTTAACATACACAAAATGAGTGTGGCTACAACATTTTATATACTACAAATGTTACAGTAACTGCAATTATCCATCAGGATATTAACATGAGCAAATTATTTATAATCTTTCTTGTGTAGAACTGGAAAAAAAAAAAAAGTTTTAATTGCCTTTTCCTACCCTAAAATTTATGGAAAGAATTATTCCTGAATAAGTAGTAAAAACATAAAATTGAAAATAGGTTACCTTACCCTTAAGAGTTACCTGACCCTTACCTCTTAATACTTTATTGCTTTTTTCCTCTTAAAGAAACCCCTCCCTCTCAAAATGGTGTATTATTTAGAAAATTATTTCCAATAATGTTACACAAATGTTTTCAACCAATTTAGAATACACAAAATCCCAACAATTACTGAAAAATCATGTGTAGTGTTAACCCAAGGGTGTTACTAAGCTTCCCCATACGAGGCCAATATATGAAGTCAAGTGGAGAAAGGACAGGCTCATAGCTGATGTCCCTTCAGTCACTCTGGTTTAGTGAAAAGACGTGGCATCTGATATGAAGCGGCCACAGAAGCTACTTATGCAGCAGCTTCCAATATGACACAACCCAATGTTGCAGCACAGTTAACAAAGGCTGTGTGTGTGAAGTTCTGCCATTTTTCTCCTGCTATAAAATGACATATGCCAGGAACCTCTGGTTAATCTGTTTTCTTGTAGCACAGCAGGAAGCTGTGCACTATGGATCTAACTGAACTGGAAGAAAAGTACATATGCATACACATACGTGGTTATTTCAAATTCTCAACACTCAGTTGTTAGTACAAATATACAACGCAAAAATATGTCATGGCATAAACCATAGCAGGAAATCCTACACTCACCATTCAAGACTTGATAGGCTCTTTTAAGAGATGAGAATACTGTTTCTTAGTTTGTAAAAGTTAAGCACTTTCTAGTCATCTCTAAATTTAATTTGAATTTAATTTCTTGACTGAGGGGCATTGGCCAGCTTTATCTAGGATATAAGAGATTTTCAAAGCAAAAATCACAATGTAATAGACCTGAAGTGAATGCAGAAAATTTTGACAAACTTCCAAGAAATGCTTTCATCACATTTTTAATTCCTAGTATAACAAAATCATTATTTCAGAAGAGTTTGTTCTGCCTTAGGTTTTGACATGGTCCTATACTGTTTAAATAAGCCCCAAATTTAAGTCCTTCACCTATCAGTGAAGGAATTAAAATATAGTGTATAAGAGCATATGAGATGGTTTCCTATGGGCATTTCAAATGTGGCTGTTCTGTCCTTGCAGCCCTACCAAGAAAAATGGTGATATTCAATGTATAAAAGTAGCCAAATGGTTTACTGCTTCTTACCACCTTTTTGAAAAACATGGGACTATGTTTTATAAACCCATAATTCAAAGACCTTACTCAAGGATTAATCTGTTAAGTGTAATCACTATCTGTTCTTGCAGATGTGCTTCCTCTGACAATTTCTATTTGTCAAAAAAAAATTGTCCAAAAAAAAAAAGAAAAAAAAAGAGATTTTCTGTGATATTTAAGGACAGTTCTCTTCCACTCTTTTTACAGGTGTACCAATAGTAAGCCAAAGCTCTCTTACTTTCTATATATGCAGAAGTGAATTCAAGTAGGGGTGTGCATGGTGATGGAAGCGAAATTTTATGACTTTGGACCTTTTAGGTCAGTCCTTCAAAGTCATTCAATATGCACATAGAAACATGATGTTCTTGACAGGTCCTTCTTATAGATTACAAGGTTAAGAAAAGTAGAGATGACAATGCAAAGAGTCTGCTTCAGCTTCTGCTTGTACATTGAGAAGACAAAAGTCCAATCTCATTCACTTTCAGGCTTTTCTGTATACTGTGCATACATGTCTTCAGTATTGGGAAGAATTTATTTTCACCTCCACCCCACTTGTAATGTAACTAGGAGAATCTTCTTAAATATAAAATGTTTACATGATGGATTAAGATGGGGCATATTCAAAAAGATATGAATAAACTAGAAAGAATTAATCTGCCAAGTTTCATTCATTTTCGTTGATTCTCTATTTTAATGACAATTTTAGATCATTTGAAGCAATTTAGGGTATACAAAGTGATAAAGTGATTCATAATCATTTTGGAGGCTCCCTTGAGAACTAGAATCTATATAACATTACCTGGACTACTATCAGTCACACCATTGTAATATATGAAAGTACTGACCTTTTTACCTTTTTTTTTTTTTTTCCATATAAGTGTTATTTTAGATTTTCAATTACTTAATTTACTTTAAAAATCTGGCTTTGGGGTGAATACCCAACATTTTTGAAAGCTCAAGCCCTTTCGTCTATTAGCTTTTCCACTTTCAACTTTGTGGAGAGACAATGACTGTGTTTGAAACATGGTATGTAATGCTAGCTTCACAAAGAGTATAATAGGGACCATAAATTACTGCCTGAATTGTAAATCTTTAAGAGTAAAACCACACTTTTATTTCTTTATTTAATCTTTAAATTAATCTAATTTTTCCATAAATGATAAATTGTATTTACAGAAATTTTATGGCAGAATTGGGCTATTTTCAGCTTTACTTTGTATGTGCTCATGGTGAAGAATAATAACTTGGAAAACAAAGTTTTGCTTCAATAGTGAAAACAAAGTTAAAGTGTTTGTTCAAATGTTAGCTTTTGGTCGATATGTAGTTAAGCAGAATCACAGAATCACAGAATCATTTAGGTTGGAAGAGACTTCCAAGATCACCTAGTCCAACCTATGACCTAACACTAACAAGTCCTCCACTAAACCATAGCAGATGAGATGAGATAGAGCCTGCATATGGTTCTTTCAATAAACATTATGTCTCATCTAGAAAACAAACAAACAAACAAACAAACCAAAACAACTTTAATAGTACTGCAGCTTCCATTTCTGTGACAAATAAATTTTCCAGACTTGAACTCATAAAATCATATTGCTACAGTAAAAGACTTTTTTTAGCTAATCTGGTTCTGCACACGAGATTCCTACAGATAAGTATTTTTAGTAACAGAAACCTTGCAGTTTATAATACCTCTAAGTAGGTATTTTAAATGGGAATAGACATCACTGAGAACTGCTAGTACAGATCAAAAACTTGGTTATGATCCTTGTTTGTTTGTTTGCTTGTTAAATCCTTTTCTCTCCACATATGAGTGTCATATAAAAACACAAATACAATTCTTTTTATTGAAAAGAAGGGTAGTAAACAAGCCAGTCTCTCTAAGAATCAAGTTACATAACTACATAATTTCAGATATCAATTATTAAAATAGGAATGGATTCCACATTTATTGGTTTATCAGAACAGTGCAGAAACCATATTAAGGGTAAATTCTTACCTATTATTTTAGTAACTACTAAAAAAAGAAATATAGTAGTATGTGTCAGATAATAGTAAAAAATATTAATTAATATAACTAATTTATATCAAGAATGTTATATCAGGGCTGTTTCTCTCCCATTTTCTCACTCCTCTCTCCCAGCTGCTGTTGGACAGCAGATTTTTTTTCCCTTTCTTAAATCTGTTCTCACAGAGGTGCAACCAGGGTCACTCACTGGCTTGGCTCCGGTCCTTTTGGAGGCAGCTGGAACTGGCTTTTATCTGACATGGGGCAGCTTTTGGACTCTTCTGACAGAGGCCACACATGCTATCCTTGCTACCAAAACCTTGTCATGTAAGCCCAATATATATAGATGTTATAGCCCACATATATAGATGTTGCAAGAATTAAACAGGTAACAAAAGATGGAATAAAATTTACAGTAACTGAATTAAATTCCATCGATTAATCTTAAAGAGTAGGACAAACTGTCATATTGATTAAATTACTGGTCATTGGAATAAAAAAGTAATCACATCTATTTTCTTCTAATAAGATGAGGTAAAAGTATAAATATGAAAAATATGAAACATTTTTTTTTAAATGTGTAGTATCATTTTCTTACTATGGGTGAAGAACATTTGGTATCAGAACTATAATAGTAGCTATTATCAACTCTGTATTGCTATTTTTCATATGATTAAAAAATGGTATAACACAAGTTAATATAAAACCCAAGTTGATACAAGATATACATATACATATATTTAATAGATTTAAGTGCATTTTGTATTCAGTTGTGACTAAGCAATACCAAATTTACCTTTCTAAACTATCATGCTTCTGGTTTGCTCTACTTCTTGGCAAGTCAAAAATTCGTTATTTTACTTTTAACGCAGAGCTACAAAATTAAATCATCAACCCAACGTTCAAAAGCATCGAAGCTCAATATGTTAATTCCTGGATACTACTAAACATTGAAAAATAAGAGGCATTTATGTAAATTGTCTTTGATGACAATGTAAGAAATTAACATTGAGTTGAAAAATGCTTACGTAACTGATTAATTATGCCTTAGTTGAACCTATATGCGGTCAAGGACTAAGACCTGAAGGAAGGTACTATATTTTTCTCTGTCTGTTGTTCCATAGAACAGCAGTGATTAAACTATGTGAACTGACTGAAATATCTGCATTACGTATTATCTATCTAAAAGAAGCTGAACACACAGTTTCTAAAGCATTATTTCAATTTTTAATTATTGCTCCTTCTGGGCAAAGAGCATAAAACACAGTAAGTAAACACAGTAGAATATTATGTAATGTTCTGAATGTACTATAAATTCCAGCTATTGCTGGGAAAATTTCCTTTATTCTATATGAAGTGATCTAAAATACTTGTTAAAAAATGTAATCATACATCCAGACATTTAATTTTTCTTCTTTTTGTCATAAGCAGAGTGGTCCAGTATAATTTATACACAAGAATATTGAGGGGATGAGATCTTGCATTATAATATGTTAGTAGGGCATAGTTTCTCGTTGGCATAGTTGCTGCATTGGACTGTCTGGTGATATAGATTTTAAAATTTTGAATTTATAATTAAGTTGAATGTTAATATGCAGGTCAAACAGGTCAGTTATGTTCCTGTTTTGGTTTTAAATTTTTAGCCCTACTGAGAGAACAGATTTTATTCACAAGGAGTTTTATGGAAAACAGAAACATCACCATTATCTATAGATCTCAAATTAACATATATCTTTCACTCTCAAAACCTCTAAACCTCCGAATCTGTCAGTGTTCAACACAATCCAAAATGTATTTGACAGATGAGAGAAGTACGAGACAGCTTTTGTTAATTGCACAAAACACCATATTTTGGGATTATGATGATTTCTAAGGACAAAATATTGTTCTTAAATAATAATTAATCATTGCAAATTCATTGTCCTAAGATAAACAGAAAGGGTCATCAAAGATACCCAAATTAGTCTTGGAAAAAGCAAGAGAATAATTTTACTCTTTCCGTCTCCCCCAGAAATAACTCTACTTCCATCCTTTGTATATAGAATTCTTTCATGTTTTCGTCTCAGATTTAATTTTCATTTATTTTCAAAAAGGAGTTGAATAAGAGATTTGGAACCAAAAGGCATAGTTCAAAATACTTCTTTCACAACACAGACTAACAGGATAAATAGATTAAGACTAATGTATATACTAGATATCTAGAGTAACTGTTTTAATGATCATTTTGGAGGCTTGTATTACCATTCCTAAGGAGAATTCAATAACTGCAGATGTTTACATGTAATTGATACGTATAAAGTGAAATTTCTATTTAATAAATATAGAGAAGTCTATGAAGCACAATGCAACACAAACTATTTCTAACTAGCTTGGTAGGCCTGTTAGGCACAGAAGTAACATAGCACATTAGCTACACTCATGAAGTTCTGGGACAGAAGTTAAACTTGTTTATCACTAGTCTGGGAATTAATTCAATGTTCATAATGCATGGATACTGTGAAAGTATTTCCTTAGATTATCAATGAAGAATGATAGATGACCCATTGTAGTTTATATATAAATATATATATAATAAAATATGGATATATTATTTATCAAACTTGAAATTAACATTCAAATAAATCAATTACTAGACACAATTCCTTCTGATCTTCTTGGCACAAAGAAAAGGTGCTGTATTTCTTAAGTAATTTAATGAATAATTTGTTGTCTACAATTGTAGATTGAATAATATGCAAATGACTGATACAAATAAATTACATTAATTATGTTTGGTTAGTGTATTATCTTTATAGAATATTGTTTTCCTTTTCACATAGAGTAAACAAGATATTTTTATTGGAAGAAGAATAACTATTAAGCATGCCAAGTTTCTATCAATTCCTAGTTTTAATCTCATTAATAATCATATGATATCAAAAGTTACACTATTATTTCATCAGAAGCACTTGAAAGATGATACTGTAACAAACTCTTTTCATCTACAGACTTTAATCATTTTACATCAGACTTCCAATCAAGGCGTAGCTAACCATCAAATGATCCTTTTGTGACCAAATCCATGGCTTATCAGTACTTCTGTTTCTGCCTCTCTTCACTTTTTGGATCATTAGTGCTTTTCTTCTCCCCAGTGTAACCCAAATTTAAATTGAATTCCAAGCCCTTGGATGTCTGGAGTCTCACTTGTCTCCAGACATAAGATCTTCCACTATTATTGCTCAATAGTTCTTGTCATTTACAAGGGAAAGGAAAGGAAAGGAAAGGAAAGGAAAGGAAAGGAAAGGAAAGGAAAGGAAAGGAAAGGAAAGGAAAGGAAAGGAAAGGAAAGGAAAGGAAAGGAAAGGAAAGGAAAGGAAAGGAAAGGAAAGGAAAGGAAAGGAAAGGAAAGGAAAGGAAAGGAAAGGAAAGGAAAGGAAAGGAAAGGAAAGGAAAGGAAAGGAAAGGAAAGGAAAGGAAAGGAAAGGAAAGGAAAGGAAAGGATTTTCAGTCCTTGACCTACTCTACATTCCAGTCCAGCTGTCTATGGGCAGAAAAGGTCCACATAAGCTCTCCTTTCCATTTTTTTCCTCCTTTTTATCACATCTCAGAATTTCCCAAGCTGTAGCCAAGGACTACTGTCAAGGAAGTCAATACCTTTTCTGTTTAGTCCATGTCAGACTTTCTTATTCATTTACTTATAGGAGGACCTTATTCTAACTTCCTTTTGCTGTTACAGACACAGGTCTATATAACTCACAGCATAGAACCATAAATTACTACATCAAGAATTCATGAAAATTATCTCAAGAATTTGTTTAGGATAGCAGGACATAAGCTTTGCATCAATTTTGCCACCAGAACTATTTAATGAAATAGTCACAAAAAATGTGGGGAAGAAGTACTTCTAAAAGTAGAATAATATGCTACTTTGCAGATATGGATCTAATGAACACAGTAGCATCTGCGTAAATGCTGAACTATGCAACTATATTTTACCGAGACAAACAAAAAAGATATTCTACAATAATATTACTATGTTGCATGCAGTATATAACATATTCATTTTATGTACAAAACATGAATATTCTACATAAAGTATGTATCTTAATTAATGTTGGTATCTAAATATCACTGTCAAATTACTGGGAGTCTGTTATTAATAAGGCTGTTATTCATAAAAATTGGTAATGAAAATACAAGGAAAGAAAATCTAGCCTTTGTTATGGTTCCATTATTCAAAGAATATTTTAAAGTATGTTATTACAATAACATTCTTAAGCATTTGGTTCAGAATACTGCATTTCAACCTGTTACTGTGCATAATATTTATTTTTTTTTTGTGCACATTTTAACAAGCCATGTTGTAAACTAATCACCACTAAAGCAAATGGAAGTGGTTTTGCCCTGTGAATATTAAGATTCTAAACAATATCTTCAGCCTTGTTTAAACTCCCTTTTGGTGACATGTCTATTTCTCCCAATCTGTTTGCCCTAACCTCTTATGACAGCCTGGATGTCAGCCCTGTAAATGTAGAACCTGTTCCTCACTGCTGGTGTGGGAACTGATTGGCAAGTTATATCACATGTGAGAAACCTGGCACCGATGTCCTGCTCGGGAGTAAGCCCAAAACAGCTGACCCAGGCCTGGTAGCTAAAAATTGTTGAAAAGTTGAATTGCTGGGCTAAGGAAAAATAATAATCATAGAAACAGTTACTACTAACTCTGTGAACTAGTTATTCTGATCTGTTTATTAATATCATAATGAGTATCATTATGAATTTTTACTGAGATTGTTGGGCTTAAAAGAAACTCCTAATTCTTTATAGCTGTGGCAAAGTGCTCTCTTTAAGACAATATAGTGATATTTTAATACATTAATGCTGGTAAACATGTAATACATTTTGTAATAGTTCTTTAAGATTTCTGACATCAAATAATATTTCTAGATAGCGATACTACCAAGACACAATGCCTCTAACTACCCTTCATAAAGGAGAAAATTGTTTGCATCATTTCACTGATGATATTAAATCTGATTTGTTTATCAAATATGTAGAAGACCTTCAGCATTTGGCAGCTAAATGTAAGGATTAACATTCTAGAATGGTTGCTGGAATGGCTCAAAAAACAACAAAAAACTCCAGTAATTAGACATCTAAGCGAAAAAGCTTGCTTGGCAGAAATCCAGTGCCCATATATTAATTCAAATAGCCATTACAGCAACTTTCTTTATTGCTGTTCTCATGAGATCCAACAATAAAAGTAACAAAGTTGTGCCAACTGTTCTGTACTGGGATAATGTGTTACAGACAGAAAAATAAGGCATGAAATATCATCATTCCTGCCATAGGAATATATATCCCCTATATATAAAAATAAAATTTGTTTGTGCTTTACTTTTAAACCATAACAGTATTCTGTGCCACTATTAACTTTTTCAGTCTATGATTGACAGAGCAATTCCCTAGTTATAGTAAAGCATGCCAAACAGAAAAAATCAACAAACAAAACAGAAGCATCACTAGGAATATGTACTCTTGGAGAAGGACCAAAGGGAGTGAATAAAGTTTAGTTTTGACCCTTTTTGAGACACAAAGATATGTTAAATAACTTACAATACCACCCTTCCAAATATTTACAAAATTATTACTAAACTGAATTTTTAATAAACTTAGGAAAAAGGAAAAGAATACTAAAAAGTGTCCATCTAATTAGTTGACCTTATCCCTGTTTTGAAGGAAATGCTTGAAGATGATCTCTATTCTCAACTTTTGAAACCTTATGGCACTGCAAAAAGAAACATGACTACGCATCTAGAATATTTGTCTTCACACCTCCTCCCTTCTTTTTTGTCTCTAAGGAACTGGAATCAGGGAAAGAGTATCCATGGATTTTAAGAAATGTATGTGCTTTCACATAAGAACAATAAAAGAAAAAAAAGTCTGATTTTTTCTTTTTCTTTCCTAAATGTTTATAAATAGTAAATGACTTAGGAGTACTAATACTATGGCATAACTGTACTTATTAGACTTCATAAGTAAGTCCAATAAGATATATTATAAATGTATTTCTTATAAAGGTTTTTATAAAATCAGGAACTGAGCAGATCTATTTCACTGTCTTCAACTGGGTTTCTCTTTGGAAGTTTCCTGTATTACTCTTAATATAACACATATTTTAAAAGACAATAGCTTAAAGTTGATTTAGAAAGTGTTAGATTTCCAAAGCTTATCAACCACAATTAGTCTCCACGTCTTTTGCATGTCTTGGCACCTGTTTAATACGCAAATTCTATATTAGTTTGGGAGTATTATACAGTAACAATCCTGAAGTGCTCTGGTTGGATTTAATCAGTGTGTTTATTGCAGGAAATTTTTATTTGCTAGTGTACCTTGTTTATAAATATTTTACTATAAAAAAATAAAGAAATCTCTTGCAAAATGTTCTTTGAAAGTAAGGCAGTGTGATTTAGGAGTTAGGGAGCTGGCTAAACAACATATTGTTCATATGATACTCTTAAGCACACAAAATGTGCCCCTGTGTAGGGGAAAACGGATCCTAGCCCAGGAGCTGGCAGGGCTCATTGAGAGGGCTTTAAACTAGCAAAGAAGGGGGATGGGACTGAAATTAGGCTTGTTGGAGCTGTACCAGGGGGAACAATGGCAAGGCCAGGGGAGAAGGCAATGGCCCAAATGAAGTGCATCTACACTAATGCACACAGCATGGGTAACAAACAAGAGGAGCTGGAAGCCATCGTGCAGCAGGAAGGCTATGACTTGGTTGCCATCACGGAAACGTGGTGGGACCACTCTCATGACTGGAGTGCTGCAATGTCTGGCTATAGGCTCTTCAGAAGGGACAGGCAGCACAGAAGGGGTGGTGGTGTGGCTCTCTATGTTAGAGAGTGTTTTGATGTTGAGGAACTTGAGGCTGGGAATGATAAAGTTGAGTCCCTATGGGTTAGGATCAGAGGGAAGACCAACAAGGCAAGCATCCTGGTGGGGGTCTGTTATAGACCGCCGAACCAGGATGAGGAGATAGATGAGGAGTTCTACAGGCAGCTGGCAGAAGCCGCGAAATCGTCAGTGCTTGTTCTCGTGAGGGACTTCAACTTCCCAGACACACCCTGGAAGCACAACACAGCCCAGAGAAAGCAGTCTAAGAGGTTTCTGGAGAGCGCGGAAGATAGCTTCCTGACGCAGCTGGTTAGAGAGCCTACCAGGGGAGGTGCCCCGCTAGACCTTCTGTTCACAAACAGTGACGGACTGGTGGGAGATGTGGTGGTCGAGAGCTGTCTTGGGCAGAGTGACCACGAAATGGTAGAATTCTCTATTCTTGGCGAAGTCAGGAAGGGGACCAGTAAAACCGCTGTCTTGGACTTCCGGAGGGCTGACTTTGAGCTGTTCAGGACACTGGTTGGCAGAGTCCCTTGGGAGGAGGTTCTGAAGGGCAGAGGAGTCCAGGAAGGCTGGGCACTCTTCAAGAGGGAAATCTTAATGGCTCAGGAGCGGTCTGTCCCCACGTGCCCAAAGACGAGCCGGCGCGGAACTAGACCAGCCTGTCTGAACAGAGAGTTGTGGCTCGAGCTTAGGAGAAAAAGGAGGGTTTATAATCTTTGGAAAAGAGGGCGGGCTACTCAAGAGGACTATAAGGCTGTTGCGAGGCTGTGCAGGGACAAAATTAGAAAGGCCAAAGCTCATCTGGAGCTCAATCTGGCTACTGCCGTTAAAGATAACAAAAGAAGTTTTTACAAATACATAAACACAAAAAAGAGGACTAAGGAGAATCTCCATCCGTTACTGGATGTGGGGGGAAACTTAGTTACAAAAGATGAGGGAAAGGCTGAGGTACTCAATGCCTTCTTTGCCTCAGTCTTTAGCGGCAAGACCAGTTGTTCTCTGGATACCCGGTACCCTGAGCTGGTGGAAGGGGATGGAGAACAGGATGTGGCCCTCACTATCCACGAGGAAATGGTTGGCGACCTGTTACAGCACTTGGATGTACGCAAGTCGATGGGGCCGGATGGGATCCACCCGAGGGTACTGAGGGAACTAGCAGAGGAGCTGGCCAAACCGCTTTCCATCATTTATTGGCAGTCCTGGCTATCAGGGGAGGTCCCGGTCGACTGGCAGCTAGCAAATGTGACGCCCATCTACAAGAAGGGCCGGAGGGTAGACCCGGGGAACTATAGGCCTGTTAGTTTGACATCAGTGCCAGGGAAGCTCATGGAGCAGATTATCTTGAACGTCGTCACGCGGCACTTGAAGGGCAACCAGGCGATCAGGCCCAGTCAGCATGGGTTTATGAAAGGTAGGTCCTGCTTGACGAACCTGATCTCCTTCTATGACCAAGTGACGTGCTTGGTGGATGAGGGGAAGGCTGTGGAAGGGATCTACCTTGACTTCAGTAAGGCTTTTGATACTGTTTCCCACAACATTCTCCTCAAGAAACTGGCTGCTCAAGGCTTGGACTGGCGTACGTTTCGTTGGGTTAAAAACTGGCTGGATGGCCGGGCCCAAAGAGTTGTGGTGAATGGAGCCAAATCCAGTTGGAGGCCAGTTACTAGTGGAGTCCCCCAGAGCTCAGTGCTGGGGCCAGTCCTCTTTAATATCTTTATCGATGACCTGGATGAGGGGATCGAGTGCACCCTCAGTAAGTTTGCAGATAACACCAAGTTAGGTGCGTGTGTCGATCTGCTCGAGGGAAGGAAGGCTCTGCAGGAGGATCTGGATAGGCTGGACCGATGGGCTGAGGCCAACTGTATGAAGTTCAACAAGGCCAAGTGCCGGGTCCTGCACCTGGGGCGCAACAACCCCAAGCAGCGCTACAGGCTGGGAGATGAGTGGTTAGAAAGCTGCCTGGCAGAGAAGGACCTGGGAATACTGGTTGATAGTCAGCTGAATATGAGCCAGCAGGGTGCTCAGGTGGCCAAGAAGGCCAACAGCATCCTGGCTTGTATAAGAAGCAGCGTGGCCAGCAGGTCTAGGGAGGTGATTGTCCCCCTGTACTCGGCTCTGGTGAGGTCGCACCTCGAGTACTGTGTTCAGTTTTGGGCCCCTCCCTCCAAGAAGGACATTGAGGTGCTCGAGAGAGTCCAGAGAAGGGCAACAAAGCTGGTGAGGGGTCTGGAGAACAAGTCTTATGAGGAGCGGCTGAGGGAGCTGGGGTTGTTTAGCCTGGAGAAGAGGAGGCTCAGGGGTGACTTTATTGCACTCTACAGGTACCTTAAAGGAGGCTGTAGCGAGGTGGGGGTTGGTCTATTCTCCCACGTGCCTGGTGACAGGACGAGGGGGAATGGGCTAAAGTTGCGCCAGGGGAGGTTTAGGTTGGATATTAGGAAGAACTTCTTTACTGAAAGGGTTGTTAGGCTTTGGAATGGACTGCCCAGGGAAGTGGTTGAGTCACCATCCCTGGAGGTCTTTAAAAGACGTTTAGATGTAGTCCTTAGTGATATGGTTTAGTGGAGGTCTTGTTAGTGTTAGGACAGAGGTTGGACTAGATGATCTTGGAGGTCTCTTCCAACCTAGACGATTCTGTGATTCTGTGAAATAATAACAACAACAACAAAACAACAACAACAGCAATAATCTTCCAGTTCCAAGATTTATTTTCACTTGTTATGCTTTGGAGTAGCTAGGTAAGTATAAAGCTATAGCCTGGAGATCTGGATTGGAAAGCTAGGCTTTCTGCTCACTGTGCACATGTATGCCTGGTAAGAAAGGAAGTTAAGTTAGGCAGCAATCAGAAAAGGGTATCTTAGGAAATGCTTAGAAAGCCTATTATCTTGCTTCCCTTTTGGGAATGTATCTTAGCTATCATTTCCCCCAGAGAGAAGAACCACTGAGTGAAGAAACAAATTCTCTTAGCCTTTGTCCATTTATCTTGATACCAAAAAGAAAACAGATTACTGAAATTCTGCAACAGTGGGTTTTCATTACAAAATGGAGTCCTTAGTTTATCATCAGAGACAGCTCAGAAAACAAGAAATAGTTCAGGGCTAGGCATCTGGTGAGTACAGAAGGGCAGATGGGGCAAAGATCATCATCAGAAAATTTGGCAAAGATATTTAATTTTGTATGTATTTATTTTAAATGCCCAAACTCAGAACTGTGTAGAAGTGAGCATCTGGGAAGAGACAGGTGGGGGTTGGGGAAAAGGTACAGCTGCCAAAACCTTAGGAAACAACAGAGTAACTTCTGGAGAGACTGCTTGAAAGAGAAAGTGAGGGAAAAAGAGAGATGAAAATATAAATTCAGTAAGTTATATGGAAATAGAGAATACAAATGGGAAGTTTAAGTTCTGCATTGATGAAAATGAGAACTGCATCCCTCCTGCTATTTAGACTGTGAAAGAATCACATTAAAAACTGCCCTCTGTGTGAGGTGATAAAATATTAGATTTCTACTCTCTGCTTAAATCAAAGTGAGCTCTTGACTGGCTAAGAGTGTCCTAACCACTAGGACAAAATTCCCTTGCACAAACACTATTAAAGTTTCCAAAAGCAAGCAGTGTCAAAAGCACAGAACGAGAGAATACAATAAACTATATATTATGATGTGGTTGTTAGAGAAATCTTCTCAAAGTGACGTATTTGCATTCAGTTAAAGGATTACAAAACTTGGTTCCCCACATCCTTTGATAACACATTAAATAGAATTGTTAATTGAAATGGAATATGGCCATTCTGCAAACTGGCAAATCTAAGCACGCTTATGAGGCTTCAGTTGATTTAGTCCAAATTTTTATCTGTATCTTTTGTTTCAGTTTTAAGTACCAGGAATGGAGGGAAAAAAACAAATAAACAAACAAACAAACAAAATCCTTAAGTTTAAAAAAAAAAATAAATGAAATGATTCACTGGTAAAAATAATAATAATAATTTTCTGAACATGATCTGACAGACAAGAAAGTCTTAAAGAAGGCATAAGGCTATAATAGTTGCAAGCTTTGTTTCTAATGTTATCAAATAAACTATGCTGGCTGTGTTTGGATACCTGGGGTCAAAGTAATCAAGAGATACTTTTGCAATATCCATAATAAAACTACCCTGGAAATCCCAGTAGAAGAGAACGGAGCTTCTGTCCAGGACAGAGCACCTCAAGGAAACAAAACAAAAATTTGACATAAATGAGCAGGAGTTTTCATGTCAATATTTCTGTGATAAGTAAGTATAGATGCAATCATTCTTCTGTGTTACACACATAATCCCACCCTGTGTAAATTTATCAGCACCATGCTTGAATGGAAGAAGCAGCTATTAGTACCCTGTACTAGGATTGACAAGGTTTCAGTCACTACAGTTATGGGAGCCCTATGGATTGTAAAGTCAGGTTTGTGTTAAGCCAAAAACTAGTCAGTTTATGCATAGAATCATCTACCTCTGATGTGCACTCCTAAAACTGCTAGAATAACAAGAATTATGTACCTCATCCACAGTAACTTTTTTAATGGTGCACTTCAAGAAACCTTTTTCTCTTACAGGAGAAGCATAACTGCAGGCATCAGTATGAATATGAAGCTTACATAGCCACAAGAAATTATTTAGCCATTCCATGGTGCAGCACAATTGTAGACAAGCACTGAAAATGTATTTAGAAACAGAAATGGAGAAAATTAAACTGAAAACCAGTCACAAACATAAGACGTCAGAACAGATTGGGACACTTACATTAAAAAATATTATAACTTTAGCTTTCAGATTATTTGAGAGCTAAAAATAAGCACAAACAACATAAAAACATTTGATTTTGAATGACTGATGTCAGAAACTGACATCATCCATATCCTTACACCTCTACTCATACTTTCAGTTAATTTTTATGGAGGAATTGATTTTCCTATTGTGCTATAATTACTGAAGGTAAGCCAATTATTTACTATCTTTCAATACCATTCACCAATTTGTTAGGATAGGTTAATAGTTTATATTACCTCCTAGTCTTTATATATATATATATATATTAGCTAGGTGATTTAAAGGTCATCGTTTAGTTAACTAAAATAATTATCTAAAACTTGAGCTTATTAGAAAACCTTTTCTCTCTTCTTGTAATTCTATCTCAGCTGAGGCAAATGCAAACAAATCTAATTTTAAATGACTGTTTAACACATTTTTCATGGAGGAGAAATTGTGAAGTTTTAGTGCTGAAATATTATAAATACAATTTAAATATAATTCTGTTTTAGTCTAAGCATTTTGATGTTTTATTAATCAAATGTTTTTGTTTGTTTGTTTGTTTTTGTTTGTTTGTTTTGTTTGTTTTCCCTGAGATGAAAACACCTTTTAATGACATCCAAACTACTAAATTGCCTAACAATCTGTGTATTCTGAGAAGCATTCTGGTAATCATGTAAGATGTATGGAAGAAGTAGAATGATGAATTCAATTCTTAGAATAAATATATGTATGTACAACATAACTTAATGTAGCCCTATATTGACGTGCTGGAATTAAGCATTTCAAGGCATTTCAACAGATCATTTTGCTTACGGAAACCAACTGGTTGAATGAGTAGGAAATGAATATTTCATTTTGATTCTCTCAATTCAAGTTTTTTATAAAAATCAAAGATTTTCAGAATTTCTAGTGAAAATATAAAAGCATAAACATTACCTTTTGTTTTGTTTTGTTTTTCAGAACAGTTTTCAATGGAAAATTCTTCAACATTTACACTGAAAAGATTTTATATGTGCTTTTTTGGAGAATAATTTTGCAGAATCTTGCACTGGTGCTGTTTGGGTTTTGGAGTTCTAAGATTAAATTTTCTCCTCAGAGATCCAAATTGAGAATGTCCCTGTCTTTCTCTAATGTTGTTCAGATTGATTATGCATGAACAACCAACACCTTTGAAACTACAGTTAACATGCTAAAGATAGCTCAGCTAAGTCCAATTTCTGCAACTGCAAGGTAAACATTTTTAAATGGAAACCTTTTTTTTTTTTTTTTCCTAGAGAGTAGAGTAGAGTAGAGTAGAGCAGAGCAGAGCAGAGCAGAGCAGAGCAGAGCAGAGCAGAGCAGAGCAGAGCAGAATAGAATAGAATAGAATAGAATAGAATAGAATAGAATAGAATAGAATAGAATAGAATAGGTGTGTTGGTGTGCTCCCCCCAGTGCTACCCCCTTCTTGCCTTCGATCTGTCCATTGCTTTGTTAAAACAATGGCTGTTGTACCTGAAGCCTTGCTCAGGCAAATAGTGAGCAGTTCACTGGCTACACCTGAGGCCTTTCTCATACAGATAGAAACCCTATTATCAGCCCAAATGGGTGCTGGAGAAACTGACAGATGGACATCGTGCTCAAAAGCTGAGGGCCAATAGAGCATGTGCCAAAATAATCCCCAAACAATATGACTATTAGTCCATCATCTTACCCCATAAATAGTGAGCAGGCCAAGAGCCCTTTGAGCTCTTCTTCAGGGCAGCTGGCTGCATGACAGGATCTCCCCTTGAGTCAGGACACCTCTCAAGGTCACGTCTGCTGCAGAGATCCCTTACTCCTCATGTAAGATTCCTTTCAATGACAGATCCTCAGTAAGTTATTCATCGCTTGCTAAACTTTGTAAGCCTTTCTAAGATTATATCTTAGACTGATTTTGCACATATATTCCTTAGACATAAACTGTTGACCAAGTGTCGGACTAGGACTGGATTCAGCCACACCTAGGCCCCTTACCTCTCCAGTTCAAGGAGTTTAAAAAGCAAGGGGGTCCACTGTAAACCTCATGACTCAACACGAGGGCCTCCCTGACATGTCTGACCTACTTATGCAGTAAGTAATCTAGTGTACCTTGCCATCTTAAATCTTTCTAAGTCGCTATCTTGTTTCCAATTAAGCTTTGTTAGATCATTACATTATATCAATAAATATATTGCTGCTTCTCACTTATGAGTAAAGTATACAATTTCGTCCACAACAAATAGTTCTGTTGGAAGGAGCCTATAAAGATCAACAAGTCCAACTATCTGACCACTTCAATGTTAAGCAAATGTTAAAGCATGTTATTGAGGTATCCTGGTTTCAGGTAGGACAGAGTTAATTTTCCTCCTAGTAGCTGGCGGGGTGCTATGTTTTGGATTAGAATGAGAAGAGCGCTGATAACATGCTGATGTTTTAATTGTTGTAGAGCAGTGCTTACACCAAGCCAAGGACTTTTCAGCTTCTCGCTCTGTCCTGCTAGCGAGCAGGCTAGGGATGCAGCAGGAGCTGGGAGGGGACAGAGCCAGGACAGCTGACCCAAACTGGCCAAAGGGGTATTCCATACCATCTGACGTCATGCTGAACAATATATAGGGGTGGCTAGCTGGGGTGGAGGGGGGGCCGGCTGCTCGGGGATAGGCTGGGCATCGGTCAGCGGGTGGTGAGCAATTGCATTGTGCATCACTTATTTCGTACACATTATTACTATTAATACTATTATTATTATTATTATTATTATTATTATTGTTATTCTTTTCCCTGTCTTAATAAACTGTCTTTATCTCAACTCACAGACTTCACTTTCCCGTTTCTCTCCCCCATCCCGGAGAGGGAGGGGGGAGGGTGAGCGAACGGCTGTGTGGTGTTTGGCTGCCAGCCGGGCTAAACCACAACAGTCCATTTGGCGCCCAACGTGGGGCTCGAAGGGTTGAGATATCGACAGATTTGACCAGAGTGTGTTAAACTAAAATTGGTATAAGTATTCGACCTGCTTAATAGTTGCTAGTCACAATGTTGATTGCCTTAATCTCAAGTCTGCTGTGCCTGTTTCCCAAATTGAGTTTTATAGCAAGTTACTTTCTGTATGTGCTCCCTGTCGTGCTGTTTATCCTTTCCGGGCCCTGATTTAAGATTGTTATGGTACTGTGTGGTGTAACGATGGCTTATGAAATGATGAGATTTCTGGTCATGACTCTAACCTGGTATTTGTACTCAGCACTGTCGTTGACTCTATACTTCGGAAACCATATCTCAGAAACTATTAGCAATTACACCTATTGCCTTTTTTCATCAGGGAGTCAATCTGTGGAGGGGACAGGGGAAGATATTTTTTCCTACCTGTTCACTCTCCCTTTCTCCTTCACCACCCTCTTATCCCCCAGGCTAGTTACGGTAGCTCTCCAAGATGTTGAATATCCTTGGGATACTCAGACCAGCATGTTCTTGTTGTTATGTCTCCTGAATGCGCTTCAGGTTCTGTTTAAGGTTAAACAACTACTTAGGAATCTCATCCGGAGATCTGTCTTGAGGCGGGACAGTTGCGAGTGGCAGGGAGTGTGGGAGGATATGGGCAGGTTTCTAGGGCAGTGGGCACCTCCAGTGTTTTGGACATTCACCCCTGAACAACTGCAAAATCCTAAAAAACTGGTAGAATGCTTGAAAAAAAGGTGTCATGACTCTGGCAGTTCCAAAGTGACACAAATCACTGTGGCGTGCTGGGGTCTGGCTTGTGCCTATCGAGCTGCAATTGATGCTACTATCAACCTAGTGACAGACCCTGCGGCCGTTCCAGTTCCAGCTCCCGCAGCCGTTCCAACTCCAGCTCCCGCAGCCGTTCCAGCTCCTGCAGCCATTCCAGCTCCAGCTCCCGCAGCTGTTCCAACTCCAGCTCCCGCAGCCGTTCCAGCTCCTGCAGCCGTTCCAGCTCCCGCAGCCATTCCAGCTCCAGCTCCCGCAGCCGTCCCGGCTCCAGCTCCCGCAGCCGTTCCAGCTCCTGCAGCCGTTCCAGCTCCAGCTCCCGCAGCTGTTCCAGCTCCAGCTCCTGCAGCCGTTCCAGCTCCAGCTCCCGCAGCCGTTCCAGCTCCCACAGCCGTTCCAGCTCCCGCAGCCGTTCCAGCTCCAGCTCCCGCAGCCGTCCCGGCTCCAGCTCCCGCAGCCGTTCCAGTTCCAGCTCCCGCAGCTGTTCCAGCTCCAGCTCCCGCAGCCGTTCCAGCTCCAGCTCCTGCAGCCGTCCCGGCTCCAGCTCCCGCAGCCGTTCCAGCTCCCGCAGCCGTTCCCACTCCTGTGGCTGGGTCAGAGAAATGAACTGTAGCAGTGCAAGTTGCCCCTGTAGAAAAGGTGAAAAAATGGTATAGAGACTCAGGTCGTTTAGAACGCAGAAAGTCTTCTGCTAAGTCTGGGCATGGAGAAGACGAGGCTGGGCCATCAAGTGTGCAGGAGGATGAAGATGAGGATAAGGATGTCAGAAAATCAACAGTAACTACCCGAACCCTATACCAGCGTGAGCTACAAGATGTGCGAAAAGATTTTGGTCGCTGTATAGGTGAACAGCTTGTCACCTGGCTGCTCCAGTGCTGGGACACTGGAGCCAATGGTGTGGAATTAGAGGGCAGGGAAGCCAAGCGGTTGGGATCCCTTGCTAGAGATGCAAGCATTGAGAAAGCAATTGGAGATGAAGCATGATCTCACAGCCTCTGGAGGCGTCTCCTGTTAGCTGTGAAGGGAAGGTATCCCTTACAAGGGAGAACTTGTATGTCTACCAGTCAAGTGGACCACCATGGAGAAGGGAATTCAGTACCTGAGGGAATTAGCCGTACGGGAAGTAATTTATAAGGACCTAGACGACGCACAAACATCCACAGATCCAGATGAAGTCCAGTGTACTTGACCCATGTGGCGGAAGTTTGTACGGAATGCACCATCATCATGGGCCAGCACATTGTCAATAATAACCTGGAAAGACGGTGAAGATCCCACAGTGGGTGACATGGCTAAACAACTCCGGCAGTACGAAGGAAATCTCTCCTCTTCCCTACAGGCCTGCGTCTCGGCTGTGGAGAAACTCTCTGAAGAGTTCCACCAACTTAAAGAGAATTTATCTTCCCCCCCACCTGAACAAACCAGTGGCCACCAACTAAAAGAGAATACTTTGGAGAAACTTTTTGAAGAGGTCCACCAACTTAAAGAGAATTTATTTTCCCCCCCACCTGAACGAACCAGTGGCCACCAACTAAAAGAGAATACTTTGGAGAAACTTTTTGAAGAGGTCCACCAACTTAAAGAGAGTGTATTTTCTTCCCCACCTGTACAAACCAGCGTCTCGGCTATTAGGGGTAAACGTGCATCCGTGCAAAGAAGACAATATGGTGGGTACACACCCCGCGCCACCCTGTGGTTTTACCTACGTGACCATGGAGAGGACATGAGAAAATGGGATGGAAAATCTACTGAGACCCTAGAGGCACGGGTACGTGAGTTGCAAAAGAAAACAATCGGGAGAAAGGGGTTCTCTGAAAAGTTTGCTGCTCCAACTTCCAGCAGGCAGTCTTTTAAACACAGAAACGAAGATTCTGACCAGGACTAGAGGGGCCCTGCCTCCAGCCAGGGGGAGGAAAGGGACAACCGAGTTTATTGGACTGTGTGGATTCGATGGCCTGGCACGTCTGACGCACAGAAGTATAAGGCTTTAGTAGACACCGGTGCACAATGTACTCTAATGCCATCAAGCTGTAAAGGGCCAGAGCCCATCTGTATTTATGGCGTGACAGGGGGATCCCAGCAGTTAACTGTATTGGAAGCTGAAGTGAGTCTAACCAGAAATGAGTGGCAAAAGCACCGTATTGTGACTGGCCCGGATGCTCCGTGCATCCTTGGCATAGACTATCTTAGAAGAGGATATTTCAAGGACCCAAAAGGGTTCCGCTGCGCTTTTGGCATAGCTGCCTTAGAGACAGAGGACATTAAACAGTTGTCTACCTTGCCCGGTCTCTCAGAGGACCCTTCTGTTGTGGGGTTGCTGAGGGTTGAAGAACAGCAAGTGCCAATCGCTACCACGACTGTGCACCGGCGGCAATATCGCACCAACCGAGACTCCCTGATTCCCATCCACGAGCTAATTCGTCAACTGGAGAGCCAAGGAGTGATCAGCAAGACTCATTCACCTTTTAATAGTCCCATATGGCCAGTGCGAAAGTCCAATGGTGAGTGGAGACTAACAGTGGACTATCGTGGCCTGAACGAAGTCACGCCACCACTGAGTGCTGCAGTGCCGGACATGCTAGAACTCCAGTACGAACTGGAGTCAAAGGTAGCCAAGTGGTATGCCACAATTGATATTGCTAATGCATTTTTCTCCATCCCTCTAGCAGCAGAGTGCAGGCCACAGTTTGCTTTCACTTGGAGGGGAGTCCAATATACTTGGAATCGGCTGCCCCAGGGGCGAAAACACAGTCCTACCATTTGCCATGGACTGATCCAGTCTGCGCTGGAGCAGGGGGAGGCTCCTGAACACCTGCAGTACATCGATGACATCATTGTGTGGGGTGACACGGCAGAGGAAGTTTTCGAGAAAGGGAAGAAAATAGTCCAAATCCTTCTGAAGGCCGGTTTTGCCATAAGACAAAGTAAAGTTAAAGGACCTGCACGAGAGATCCAGTTTTTAGGAATAAAATGGCAAGATGGACGTCGTCAAATCCCAATGGAAGTGATCAACAAAATAACAGCTATGTCTCCACCAACTAGCAAGAAGGAAACACAAACTTTCCTAGGTGTCGTGGGGTTTTGGAGAATGCATATTCCAAATTATAGTCTGATTGTAAACCCGCTCTACCAAGTAACCCGTCAGAAGAATGCTTTTGAATGGGGCCCTGAGCAATGACAAGCCTTTGAACAAATTAAACAGGCAATAGTTCATGCAGTAGCCCTTGGGCCAGTCCGAACAGGACCAGACGTAAAGAATGTGCTCTACACCGCAGCCGGGGAGAATGGCCCCACCTGGAGCCTCTGGCAGAAAGAACCTGGGGAAACTCGAGGTCGACCCCTGGGGTTTTGGAGTCGGGGATACAGAGGATCTGAGGCCCGCTATACTCCAACCGAAAAGGAGATATTGGCAGCATATGAGGGAGTTCGATCTGCTTTGGAAGTGGTCGGTACTGAAGCGCAGCTCCTCCTGGCACCCCGACTGCCGGTACTGGGTTGGATGTTCAAAGGAAGGGTCCCCTCTACACATCATGCAACTGATGCTACATGGAGCAAGTGGGTTGCACTGATTACTCAGCGGGCTCGAATAGGAAACCCCAGTCGCCCAGGAATCCTGGAAGTGATTATGGACTGGCCAGAAGGCAAATACTTTGGGATATCAGCAGAGGAGGAGGTGGTCCGTGCTGAAGAAGCCCCACTGTACAAAAAGCTACCAGAAAATGAGAAGAAATATGCCCTGTTCACTGATGGGTCCTGTCGTATTGTGGGAAAGCATCGGAGATGGAAAGCTGCTGTATGGAGTCCTACACGACGAGTTGCAGAAGCTGCTGATGGAGAAGGTGAATCGAGTCAGTTTGCAGAAATGAAAGCCGTTCAGCTGGCCTTAGATATTGCTGAACGAGAAAAGTGGCCAGTTCTCTATCTCTATACTGATTCATGGATGGTAGCAAATGCCCTGCGGGGGTGGTTACAGCAATGGAAGCAGAACAACTGGGAACGCCAGGGCAAACCCATCTGGGCTGCTGCATTGTGGCAAGATATTGCTGCCCGGGTAGAGAACCTGGTTGTAAAGGTACGCCATGTAGATGCTCATGTGCCCAAGAATCGGGCTACTGAAGAACATCAAAACAACCAGCGGGTGGATCAGGCTGCTAAGATTGAAGTGGCTCAGGTGGACCTGGACTGGCAACATAAAGGTGAATTATTTATAGCCCGATGGGCCCATGACACCTCAGGCCATCAAGGTAGAGATGCAACATACAGATGGGCTCGTGACCGAGGGGTGGACCTGACCATGGACACTATAGCACAGGTTATTCATGATTGTGAAACATGTGCTGCAATCAAGCAAGCCAAACGGTCAAAGCCTCTCTGGTATGGAGGACGATGGCTGAAATACAAATATGGAGAGGCCTGGCAGATTGATTACATCACACTCCCTCAAACCCGCAACGGCAAGCGCCACGTACTTACAATGGTGGAAGCAACCACCGGATGGCTGGAAACATATCCTGTGCCCCA
Organism: Cygnus atratus; assembly: GCF_013377495.2. Taxonomy (NCBI): domain Eukaryota; kingdom Metazoa; phylum Chordata; class Aves; order Anseriformes; family Anatidae; genus Cygnus; species Cygnus atratus. Next base: position 102,191,264 of record NC_066363.1, on the reverse strand, counting down.
TGCCACCGCCCGGAACACTATCCTGGGCCTTGAAAAGCAAGTCCTATGGCGACATGGCACCCCAGAAAGAATTGAGTCAGACAATGGGACTCATTTCCCAAACAACCTTATAGACACTTGGGCCAAAGAACATGGTATTGAGTGGGTGTATCACATCCCCTATCATGCACCAGCCTCCGGGAAAGTTGAACGATACAATGGACTGTTAAAGACTACACTGAAAGCAGTGGGTGCTGGGACATTCAAAAATTGGGAAACACGTTTGGCAAAGGCCACCTGGTTAGTCAATACTAGAGGATCTGCCAACCGAGCTGGACCTGCCCAATCAAACCTGTTACGCTCTGTAGAAGGGGATAAAGTTCCTCTAGTGCGAGTAAGAAACATGCTGGGTAGGACAGTCTGGGCTACTCCTGCCTCAGGAAAAGGCAAGCCCATTTGTGGGATTGCTTTTGCCCAGGGACCTGAATGCACTTGGTGGGTAATGCAAAAGAATGGGGAGGTCTGGTGTGTACCTCAAGGGGACCTAATATTGGGTGAGAATAGCCCATGAGTTGAATTGTAGTATGTTAATTATCATATAACACTGTATGTCGTCACTACCATGGTTGCTATATATCATAGATGAAAATGGTGATTAATTTGAAGGTATTGGAAAGAGCGTAACCTGAGCATGACATAAATGGTATGGAATAAGGGGTGGATATCTGTCCTGGTTTCAGGTAGGACAGAGTTAATTTTCCTCCTAGTAGCTGGCGGGGTGCTATGTTTTGGATTAGAATGAGAAGAGCGCTGATAACATGCTGATGTTTTAATTGTTGTAGAGCAGTGCTTACACCAAGCCAAGGACTTTTCAGCTTCTCGCTCTGTCCTGCTAGCGAGCAGGCTAGGGATGCAGCAGGAGCTGGGAGGGGACAGACCCAGGACAGCTGACCCAAACTGGCCAAAGGGGTATTCCATACCATCTGACGTCATGCTGAACAATATATAGGGGTGGCTAGCTGGGGTGGAGGGGGGGCCGGCTGCTCGGGGATAGGCTGGGCATCGGTCAACGGGTGGTGAGCAATTGCATTGTGCATCACTTATTTCGTACACATTATTACTAATAATACTATTATTATTATTATTATTATTATTGTTATTGTTATTGTTATTATTATTTTCCTGTCTTAATAAACTGTCTTTATCTCAACTCACAGGCTTCACTTTCCCGTTTCTCTCCCCCATCCCGGAGAGGGAGGGGGGAGGGTGAGCGAATGGCTGTGTGGTGTTTGGCTGCCAGCTGGGCTAAACCACAACATGAGGGTATTATCTAGTGTCAATGCTTGATTGTACAGATAAGGAATTCCCATCTCTGGACCTAAAAATAAATTACTGTCTGAAAACAAACAAACAAACAAAAATAATCACCAACCAATACATTTCCGTGGAAATATCTGCTACACAAATACAGCCGCAAATATATGTGTTGAAAGGAAACTGAACCAGAAATATCTATTTCTATATATATTCACCTCAGGGTCGAATTTATGAAATAAAATCTGTTTGTAAGTGAAAGTTTGTATGTTTTCCAGAGAGAAGTAAGTCTTTCAGTTAGTAGAAGGAGACTGAAATTTAGATAAACTTTTCTAGTCTAGTTGGACAAAAATTGTGAACATGCAGTCCAGTTATCTGGTTTGGTCTTACTATCCTAGCATATGGACAAAAAAAAATCAGTAGGTGTCTAAAAGTCTGCTACAGGATACAGCTAATGGGACAGAGGAAGAAAATAAGTTTCTGCATTGTGGAAATGCTGTTGCTGCTGAGCTAATTGTAATCATGTAACATGAGGTATACTGGAAGAGATATTCTATCTAAACAAACAAACAAACAAAAAATTAGATTTCTGCTTGTAAGGCAGGAAAAAAAAATGTAAGGGAATATTTTAGAGCCTGTTGCCCTACCATATATTTGGACTGAATTTCAGGCACTGTTCAAGTTGCATAACAGAGTGTAAAAATGTCTCTAGAAATCTTTACCACTTCCCCCTTTATTCATTAGGGTGTTTAATGCAAATCAATATCATGCTTTCTATAATTCATTCAGTAGAATGAAGAGTCTTCATTTAATAGAGATGTACATTATGAAGTAATTTACAAATTCTATAACCACTGAGGATGGCAAGGGTGTTCAATGACTGCCTAAGAGTGGTTACATGTTGTGGGCAGCACACCCCCTTCCACTCTTATAACACTATGCCTCCTACCTCTATGCTACCCATGTTATAGTCTCTGAGAAATGTCTTTTCCTGTGCTTCAATGCTGAATCAAAAATTATTGTATCTGCTGTTGTAAGTTTTGCGGAGCTCCATACTTGATCTGGGAATTACAGATGGACATAAATTTTAAAATCGCTGCATACCTCAGATGATCTAACAGGAGCAAAGCAGTGGATAACGCATATGGAAAACATGCTGAAGGAGTTCATATGAGAGGGTGCAGGCAACAGGATAATTTCAGACATCAAAGACTATATACTAAACATAACACATTGCCAGCTTCCCACAAATATAAGACCACATGTAGAGCTGCAGAGACAGGAAAACAATTGCATACTGAGAAGCACCCTGTGAAATGGTTTGTACACTGTGAAATAAGCCCTTTTTTTTTTCATTTGCCAAGGGGAATTTTTTTTTTTTTTTGCTAGAACATTTTCACATTGATCAATAAATATTTTTTTTAAAACTACAAGAACTGATTTTTTCCTCCTTCACAGTTGAACAAATAATTTAACAGCTCAGACACTTCTCTACAGAAATAATTTTCCCACTCCCAATTATCGCAGGGGCTTTGAATACAGTACATTCTGTGGCTGCTAGTACAAAGTCAGTATAGAACCCCAGCAGCTGCTGAGCCGTGATGCATACATCTATCAAAAATTCAGAAAATATGATACAAATAGTTCATGGAAATAAAAGATTTTTGTGAGATGTACTTAAAAAATTGTGAATTTTTAATGGCAATTGATGCATTTCTTCATTCAGTTAGTTGCCAATATCAATGTTTCACAACAGTAACAATTGATGACAGCTATCAGAATATGTTTTTACATTTATGTTTTTCCACTTCATTTTCTATTTGAATAATGTAGATATTCTTCTTGATAATGTTTCATTTCCTCATCAAATTATAGTTTCTTTCTCTCCATCTCTCTTTTTTCTCTCATATAAATTTTGTCAATTATCCCAACTATTGTCACTTGTAAAAAACAGATGTTGAAAGCAATTTAGAGTAACGGGATTTTTCTATGTTCTGAATATAGACAGTTCTTTAGTTGACGATTGATCAAATTCATAGGATGAATCACGCGAAAAAGAAGACAAATATTTTAAATATTATATTTTATTTTATTTCATTTCATTTTATTTTAATGTCTTGAAAAATTCTGTTCAATATGAAACACAATAGCTTTCTCTGTCTTCCATATGCTATTAACTTTTATGTGGTCATATGTATAATTCTACAAATTTCCACTGGAGATTTGGAGAAAGGTCAATATGACAGCAACTCTGTGACAATTTTCATGACAAAACTAAAACTGAACTCCTGAGGTTTTATCACAAATAATAATTTAAAAATATAAAATAAAATAAAAGTTTTTTTGTGCATATTCATCCCGAGGTATTAGACTCAAGAACAAGTCACAGAAATTTCTCCTCTAGTGAAATGTGAAATCACCACACCAAAAAGCCATTTATGCACAATAGCTTGTCTCAGACCACCCAAAGTGCCAGATTGTAGGAGATGCTGTTTCTGTGAGTAGCTAGCTGACCAAAATATTTAATTAAATCAGGGAATCTTGTATTATTTAAAAGATTGCTCTTTCTTTTTTGTCTATAGCATTTGTTGTCATTTTTCCCCATGATGAACTTCACTGACAACTAGTTGGAGGCAAATATTAAGTTCACAGAATTTTATACTGCCATGGTTTTGTCTGGGAACACATTGATGACAGCAGTGGCCATGCACATGGACTGGCAAGATAAATGGCCAGGGCATCGTCACTATTCCTGTGTTGTTGAACTGGACAGGCTGGGACAATGACCTCAGTGGATGAGTCTACATGGGAGCATGTACACCACAAAGCATCTCAGACCATGGAAGAGTTCATGCCATAACAGGTACACCTTGCAGTGTGTGTTTGTGACTAAGGCCATGCAAGAATACCTCAAGGTGTCTGTGGCCACAGATAAGACCACAACAGTGCAGGTGTTTGAAGGAACCTCTGAAGGGACCGTGGATCATGGATAAGGCCATGCCAGAGCAGGTACACTTCTAAGGGTCTGTGGCCAATGGACAATCCCAGGCTGGAGCAAGGGCAGGGGGAGGAATTCATTGCAACGCTAAACTTTATGGCCTGGTCCAAAGGGATCAAGGGTGGAGATTGTGATGGACATACCTTTCAACTGTTGTAACCCATGATTTAGTTGCATGTTACAGTAAGTTCATTAGCAGGAACCACTCAGAACAGTGGGGGAATGAGTCTCACAAGCAGCAGTGCAAATGCAGCTGTGACCTGACCTGAGCTGGCTTTGTCTCCAGCAACTCCACACAACGAACCAGCACTCCTGTCCTGAGCAACTACCATAACAGATAGAATCTAAAAGAACTCAGTGGACATTTTAAGGACATTTCACAGGGGTGGTCTGTAGTCTAAGGGAATAATTTCTGTGTATTAATCAAAAGGTGGTGATTAATGAGGATGTATTGGAAAATGTCAACTTAAGCATAATATAAGTGGTATGGAATAAGGGGTGGATATTGTCATGGTTTTGGTTGGGACACAGTTAGTTTAATAACGTAGAGGCTCACACCACAGTGCATTTTTTATTTTTTATTTTTTATTTATTTTTTGATGAAAATAGTTGTGATAACAGAACGATATTGCAGAGCAGTGCTTACACAGAGACAAGGACTTTTCTTCATGTGCTGCCCTGCCAGCAAGAAGTCTGGGGATGCACAAGGAGCTGGGAGGGGACACAGCCTGGACAGCTGGCCCAGACTAACAAAACTGACATCTCTTTAGCTTTCCCATACATATGATGGCTGTGCAATTTGAGCAGCAATAACAGCTGGAGTTAAAGAAGGAAGAAGGGAGAGACATTCAGAGTGCTGGCATCTGCCTAAGAAACCATTATTTATGATGAGCCCTGCTTTCCTGGGAGTAGCTGAACACCTGCCTGCCAATGAGAGGTCGCAAATTAATTCCTTGTTTTGCTTTGCTTGTGTGCATGGCTTTTGCTTTACCTGGTAAACTGACTTTATCTCAACCCATGAGTTCTCGAACTTTTACCTTTCTGATTCTCTCCCTCACCCCACCAGGGGAGAGTGAGGGAGGGCTGTGTGGTGCTGAGCTGCCTGCTGGGTTAAACCACAAGATATGCTTAGAAAAAAGATACAATGTAGCACGGACACACAGATAGAAGACAAAATTAATAAAATGGGAGAGAACAGGGACAGGAAAGGATTTCTATGATCTCTTCTAAAGATTCCCAAGTACTGGAAAGATCAGCTTTCTGGCATTTTCTTGTCATCATTTTGTAACAATAAGAGAAACTGTGAATGAAAACTAAAATACTCTTAACTGAAAAGATTACAGAATAAATAAAAATCATATGTTCATGTACCATGGACTTTTTCTGGAAATTTCACAGATATTGGAAGAAACAAGTAACAGGGATGAACTATAAATGCTTGTCTGTAAAAAGTTATAGATATACAATATATTAATAGGCATTGATTCCTTCAGGAAAAAAAAAAAAAAGGATCTTGAAGTTTTAACCTTTAAGGTTTTATATTCAGGGCTGTATTTTTTACCAGTAGCTCAAATGAGTGTAAAATGATTTTAAAAGATAAAAACTCATATACTCTATGGCTAGGCTTAAATATAAACAGACTTAAAATTTACAGTGACTCACATCCTTCCATTTCCTTGTATTTGGAAAGTAGAAGCAGCATCTAGTTTACAAATAATAGAAAATTTCAAAACAAGACTTGTTGGATCATGTGGCTTACGCTTGAAAGAACAAGATCAGCTGGAAATGTTTAGATGTTTATTCATCCTACCTGTGAACAACTTAAAAAAAAAAAAAAAAAAGGAATGAAGGATATTTACATGAATTCTAGTAATTCTACTACAAAGTTATATACAACACTTGATTTTATAATATTGTCTGAGCTGCCTTATTCTAGCAATTTTTCAAAATACATGGCTCTGCGAATATGATTTATTTTAAATACAACACTTGAAAAGATATATATATATATATATATATTTTGTAAGAGCAGCAGCAGTAGAAAAAGGTTAGCAATGAAATACGTATTAACACTAACACAAACTTTCTCCTAACATATTCTATTAGCAATTTTTTGATGTCCTATTGAAAGAACATTTGACCTAGACTTGAACTCAAATCTATCAAAAGTGATGATATACTGCAATAATCTGGAAGCATGCTGTGTAGAAACTCAAAAAGAGAAGGAAAAAGCTGGCCTTATTTTTTGACTTGCTATGAAGACAGAACTAAGAAAGGATTTTTCTGCTAAAGCTTAGGGAGAGAAAAAGAATGTTTGAAAGCTAAAAAAATAAATGCAGCAAATCTGAACTCTTACCTCATCTGACCTCTAGTCTTGGGAGAAAAAGAGCCAGAAAAGACTCTGTGAAGGTTCAACATTTATATCCTAAGGCAAGTTTCTCTTAAATTATTTATCAGTTACAACAGAAATACAATTTTGATTTCAAATGAAATTTGGTGAACTGCTTTAGGTATGTGATGATGTTCATCACATGTAACTAAGTTGCATTTTAGAACTCAAATTTTCACCCAGAGTGTCCCGTCTCATTTCAGTTTTGAAGAAAGTCATGGTAAAAAGAGTATCGAACTGTCAAAAAATAAAGAGATATCTTATAAATATCCGTCTAGAAATGGTAACTGCTTCATTTTCTCTCATCTATCCAGCCCTTTAGTAAGTAGACAATAAGGCTGAAGGAAAGGGAAAGGGAAAGGGGCATGAAATGGGCTGGGAAAGGGGCATGAAATGGGCTAGAAAAGGGAAGGTCTAATGGAGAAGGAAAAAAAACAAACAAACAAACATGAAAATGAAATTAAAACAAAACAAACAAACAAAAAAATAGAAATTAAAAAAGTAATAAAAGAAACAAAAATAGACAAAAACAAATGTATCCAGAATGCTTTGTAGAAAAATTAAAAGGGAGAAGAAGGACAGAAAAAAAAGAATCAGAATCAGAAAAAACAGGAAGAAGGGGCCTAGAAAATTGTCAGTTCCATGAATTTATCAAAATTATTACATTCTTACTATGAGCGACTGAGACACTTTAAGAAATTACCATGGAGTTTTCTATTTCAAGATTTTATACACAGCTTCCAAATAGTTTTAGCAACAGAAAGTCTAAACCTGTGCACGGAAAGTAGTTCAGAACTGTCATTTTGATGACCACTGTAGACTTCAGGAAACTATTTTGTGCTCAGTGTGCTCATAGTGAGCTCTATGACACACAAGTGTTAACCACTAAATTGCTAATATTGACACACCCAGTGACTCTTTTAATACAAAGATAATGGAGATTGTAGAGGAAGGTTGATGAAAGAGTGCACTAAAATTTAGGGGATCTGTTTCACGGAGAACTTTAGGAATGGCTTCATGCAAAAGGTTTAACCACCTGTCACTAATTTGTCCCTTATCTCCAACCAGGCATGACATTTTCCTTCCTTTAGCACTTTAAAGCCTATAGTGCCTATTATCATATGTCCATATGCATTAAGTAATATGCATAAAGTGCTCACTTATCTCCAAATTTCTTCAGTGTCAATATAGAAATAAATATTCTTATTTTAAAGTAATTTGGCATTATTAAATATATACATATATATACAAATTCTTACACTGACATCAGAGCATCATAAAATCAATTATATGATCATCAAAACACTCAGTAAATGCATTCCCTATGAAGATAGCAAGGATATATCCAGGGGAAAATTTTAATTAGAAGTTTAACCATGCAAACAGGCAGCGGGACACATTCATTCAGGATGGACAAATAATGTTTGAAACAAACAAACAAAATCACGTTTCAGCCCCCAACCTATCACTCATCCTGGCTTTTACTAATGTGATCTATGATGGAAACAATTTGATTTGTTTTTCATAATACACAATTTATTTTGGCTACATATGTAGTCAAGTAGATGGTCAGGTAGGACTTTCTGGACAAAGTGATTCACTTCCTCTGAGAACAGAACATTTTCGCATGTAGAAAACTTTGTTCAATGCAGATGGGGTTAAGTGGTTTGACAGAGGAATGACTAGAAAGGAATAAGGGTCAGGCTTTCAGACTGACCAGTTTCCAAGGCACTAGACCACAGCATGAGGAAGACCCAAAGTTTGAAATTCTATAGAAACTGGAAAGGCTCAAAAAAGTTAGCTCCAAAAGTTAGCATCCACTATAACTTTAGCAGGTAATGCAAGAATAGGATGATAGCAGGGACCTTGGGAGTACAGGAACCTGAGGCACAAATGATATAAACACAAATGACAGATAGAGAAAATCTGCTCAACCTTCAAAGCTGGCTAAAACTGTTTTCATGTGAAACTAGTTGTATGGTAAAAATGTAAGCAAAAAAAAAAGCAAGAAAGTGCCTCTATCAAATGTGAAGAAATGAAGACAACCAAGTGGAATTTCTCTTACTGTTGATTATACTATGCTCCACCAACACTACCACATATCTACAGAAAGTTCTGTCACAAATTCATGAGACAGTGCACTGATTCTGATTTGTCATTGACTGTATTTTGCTAACAAAATTCAGCAATCATATGTAATGTATTATCTAATTGTAATTTAATGTAATTATTGATGAGATATTAAAGAGAACTGACCCCAGAACTAAGCCTTGGGGAACATCACTTGTGAACAGCTGCCAACTGGATTTAACTCCATATATAACTCTTTGGCCCCTGCCACCCATCCAGTTCTTTACCTATCAAAGCGTATACCTGCTCAAGCCATAAGCAACCAGTTTCTCCAGAAGAATGCTTTGGAAACAGTGTCAAAACCTTTACTAAAGTCTAAGCAAACAACATCCACAGCTTTTCCCTTATCCTCAAAGCAGGTCACCTTGTCATAGAAGGAGATCAGGTTAGTCAAACAGGACCTGCCTTTCATAAACCCATGCTGACTGGGCCTGATCACCTGGTTGTCTTGTAGGTGTCGTGTGATGGCACTCGAGATGATCTGCTCCATAACCTTCCCCAGCACCAAAGTCAGACTGTAGTTCTCTGGGACCTCCTTCTAGCCCTTTCTCTAGATGAGTGTTACAGTCAGCTGGGACCTCCCTGGTGAGCCAGGACTGCTAATAAATGATGGAAAGTGTATTGGTGAGCACTTCCACCAGTTCCCTCAGTGCCCTTGGTTGTATCCCATTTGGCACCTAGACTTGATTGAATCTAAATGGTGTGGCAGGTCCTGAGCCATTTCCTCTTGGGTTATGGAGGCTTCATTCTGCTCCCCATCCCTTTCTTCCAGCTCAGGAGGCTGGGTACCCAGAGAATATCTGGTCTTGCTACTAAATCCTTAGCCTTTTCCTCATCCTTTGTCACCATGTTTCCCCCCACATCCAGTAAAGGACAAAGATTCTCCTTAGTCCTCCTCTTGTTATTTATTGAAGTATTTTTTATTGTTTTTAATGGCAGTAGTCAGATTAAGCTCCAGATGGGCTTTGGCCCTTTTAAATTTCTCACTACATAACCTCACAACATCTTTGTAGTCATTTTGAGTGACCTGCCCCTTCTTCCAAAGCCCTTCAGGACTTCCAAGGCATCCCAAAGGACTCCACCAACCAGCCTCCTAAACAGGACAAAGTCTGACCTCCAGAAGTCCAAGGTGGCAGTTCTGCTAACTCCCCTCTTTACTTTTCCAAGAATCAAAAACTCTATTACTTTATGATTGCTATATCCAAGATGGCCTCCAACCTTCACATGATCCACAAGTCCTTCTGTGTTCACAAGCAAAAGGTCCAGCAGTGCACCTTCCCTGCTTGGCTCACTCACCAGCTGTGTCTGGAATTTATATTCCACACACTCCAGGAACCTCCTCAACTGTTTCATCTCTGCTGTGTTGTATTTCCATCAGACATTTTACCAGATGTCTGAATTGAAGACCCCAGGAGAACAAGGGCTAGTGATTGTGAGACTTCTACCAGCTGCTTATAGAATATTTCATAACATACGAAACATACATTATAATATTAAAAAAAAAAAAAAAAAAAGGACAACTAATTTAAAAGCTAAGAGAAAACAGTATTTCCATTTCATTTCATCTCCAGGGAAATAACTGAATATGCTTCAAGAAAAAGTGTTTTCTTTTTCCTCTTTTATCTTTTCTTTAATATTAATTAAAAAAAAAAAAAAGATCAGATGAAAATCTGAATGGTTGCTATGGTCCTTAAGGTTCATCATGCAAATTAACCTAAGAAGACTGAAGTCCCTGAACTTATATTATCCAGCTTGAAGATGTATTACTGGTATTTTTGTGTATAAGAAATCATGAAAAACAAAAATGCACCCTGTTTTCCAAGCTCTTAGGACTCACTCTATTTCTCAGCAAGAATTTGACTGAAACAGCAAAATTTCTCCCTTTTTCTTCACTATTATAAATAAACAGGAGGGGATCTAGATTTATTCTCTCTCTAATCTCACTCTTTAAAAGTGCAAGAAGGATATTTAAGGTTCCAGTTTCCTGAGGATATCTGTTAAAATATATCAGCATTATTTGAAATTTGCTATTGCATTTGTCTAGCACTGTATTATCCAGAAAAAAATAAGTGCAAGAATAATTCTACGTTCTTGCAGGGAAGACATACATTAGATTATGAAATTGAAAACTTCATTCTACATTCTAAAATTCTACATTTAGTACAAGCTATCACTGAAAAAAAAAAAAAAAAGAGAAAAAAAAAAAGAAAAAAAAGAAATCAGACCAAAAAAAGTTTGCCAAAGTCCACAAATAAAAATACATTTAAAACAAAAATAAACAACAACAACAACAAAAACATTCTTATGTTCAGTTCAACATGTGAACTTGTGGTCTACAGAATAGCTCACCTCTAGGAGTCCTTTGCCATCTTTTTAGAAAGGAGCACATCATTAAGAGATCAGAGAATAACTTTCATAACTTTTATTATAGCCTGTAGGATTTTATAAGGTTTATGTGGCAAGGTTTACATAGTAGGGGGACTGCAGGTGTGGCCTCTGTGAGAAAAGTCCAGAAACTGTCCCAATTTAGGTAAGAGACAGTTCCAGCCAGTTCCAAAAGGCACCCACTGCTGGCCAGAGCCAAACCAGTGAGTGATGCTTGTTGTGTCTCTGTGAGAGCAGATTTAAGAAAGGAAACAAACAAACAAAAACCCTCTGTGCAACAGCAGCCGGGAGAGAGAAGTGAGAAAATCTGAGACACCAAGGTCAGTGAAGAAAGAGAGGGAGAAGGTGCTCTAGGAGCCACATCAAAAGTTCCTCTGCAGCCTGTGCAGAGGCCCCTGGTGGAGCAGGCTGCCCCCTGCAGCCCATGGGGTACCACAGCAGAGCAGATCTCCACGCTGCAGCCAGTGGACAGCTGCCACAGGAGCAGACTCCAGGTTGGAGTTGCAGCCCATTGAAATGCACTCATGAAAGAAGGGCTGTCTGTGGAAAGCCCACGCAGGATCAGTTCGGGAAGAACAGCATCCTGTGGGAGGGACCCCCCATGCTGGAACAGGGGAGGAGAATGACCATGAAGGAGAGGCAGAAATGAAATGTTACGGACTGATGGCAACCCCCATTCCCATGCCCTCTGCCACTTGGGGGGAGGAGGCAGAAGAGCATTTACTGGGGAGAAAAGTGGTTTTAGAATGCTTTTTGTTCTCAGTACTGTAGTCTTTTAGCAGTAGGCAATATATTAAGTGTTCTCCCTTTGAGTCTGTTTTGACTGTGATAGTAACCGGTGAGTGATCTCCTTGTCCTTATCTCAGCCCATAAGCTTTTTTCATCATATTTTCTCCCCACTCTCTTTTAGAGGTGGGGGAATAAGAGAGTGGTGTGGTGGTGCTTAGCTGCCCATTGGTGTGAAATCACCACAACGGCTTGCCTTTAACCAAAGACAGAACAAAACCCACTGTGTCATGACGGGGACATTGTCTTTGCTCTGTTCCTGAATCTAGTTTGTTTATTTTTTGTTAAAAAGGGTAAGGGAAGCTTTATCAGCAAAACTGACAACAATTGAAAAATAGGAAAAATAAAAGTTTTCTAACTTATTTTTCCACTCTAAAATACTGCAGGTTATTGCATCTTCGATATACACAATAAAGGCAAGAAACAGAATTAAAAAGATGAAAATCAGGTTAGAGCGAGCCAATCCGAATACATTATATGTGACTATGATGTAACATTTCACAAAAAGTTAACTTCTGCAGCACAGAAGTTACAATTCTCTCTTTATCCTCCCCTGATATTGGGCTCATTTACTTTTCAGACTGCTTCTTGAAGAATAACATGCAGCCAGCATAGCCACCTGGCAACGTACAAAAAATATTTTAAAATGAAAGTTATGGTTAGTTATGTAAGTGAATTATGGATGCCAAGACCCTTAAACGTTGTTTATTTCAAATTATCTCTGTCTCATCACTGAGGAGCAACATTTATTACTTTTAGTCTACTTTTTTTTCCTTTTTCTCAATTGCAGAAATATTGCAAGGATGGAACTCAGACACATAAATAGCTTATCTGATTTGATCACGTGATAGTATAGGAAAAACTTGTTAGATATAAGAGCATACATACCCGGAGAAATATGAATGTATTTTTTGTCATTTTTTACTCAGTTATTCCTGAGCACATGCAGTTCCCTCCAGGAACTTGTTGTTTTCAGTATTTGTAAATGTTAGACCTGAGGAACTCCTGCTTAATAGTTATGATTGATTAAGGATCTATCAGTAATTTAACACTTTAAAATAACAAAGACAAGTGTGTTAAATCAGTAGCAAACGACCAGGTTTCTGAATGCCAGCCCCTAAGGAAGCCTCTTCATTACCATGCTGTTTTTAATCTAAACAGATTTTATTTTGCAAATGAAAACTAAGGAAAACAATACACAAGGGTAAATTCACTTTATCTTCACACCACTTAAAAAAAAAAAAAAAAATCTCACGTCCAGAGCACTAGATGATACAGTGACTCAATAGTCTGATTTTTATTCCCCCTCCCGCCCCCCTTTGGGACAATGCAGGATGATAATTTGGTATTTCAGAAATGAAAATTAATTTGGTTGTCTGAAATTTACCCCTTTGGATGTTTGCCCATGTAACAAACCCCTTGCTTGCTTTATTACAACTATCTATCCTAACTTGAAATAAAATTAATTCAACAGTGACAGGAGTGTTGGAGGTCAGGTTATTTCAGTGTAGAACATATTGATAAGAAATTTTAGCACTTATATTGGGCTACATATCATATTTTGATCAATACATGGTTTTCAATACACCTCATTATGTGCACCTCTGGAGGAAAGTTTTGTGGAGGGAAGTGATGATTTGTCAAAACGGAATTTTTGCAGGGATTGATCAGTTTCAGTTAAACGTGTTTAGAAGTCTTACAGGTGCTGAAAAAAATAGGTATGAGAATATGAAGTATACTCGAATGCACACAACAGACACTGCTGAAAGTTTGGTGTCTAGGATAATGACCTAATTCTTGGGGATGTAGAATCAAGTCTATTTTTTTATTCAAACTTTCTTTACAGAAATATCTTATGACTTCAGGTAAGCAGCATCCCTATGTCATAGGTAAGAAATTAAGACATTGAGTAATATAAGGCATTTTTAAAGATCATATAGGAAATCTACATGACAGAGATAAAAAGACTGATTCTCCTAAGTTTTCTGACATTTCACAAGTGCAGCATCTCTTTTGTATACTAAATATAGTATTGTAACTATTTTGTAGTATTCCCTCACCACAAATGTTAAGCCATCCTGGCACATAGATATGCTTTCTTCTTTCTGCATTTGTTCATATGAAGACCATGATATGCTAGCCTCCAGTAGATTCTTATTAAAAAAAAAACTCATTATTTAAGTACATGTTCAGTCTTCCAGTGAAAATCATTTGCAGCAAAACCTCTTTCACGCTTCTGGATATCCACTTATATAAACAGAGTCGGGTTCCAGTTCCATTGGGACAGACAGAATTTTTACCTAGTATTGTTCTACTTTTCTCCCCTATGGATTTATTTCAGTTAGTTGTTGTTTCTGTCACTTCAGCTACTCCAGGCTCTAGTATAAATTCAGTCTTTTTTCCTATGATGTTCACACTACATTGACCTGAAAGTATCACTAGATTATTCATGGTCTTTTTTTTTCTCCTCTTCTTCAATGTTTTCAGCAAGAAAAACAATTTCCTGTCCAACCACACCTTCAGTGCTATTGATAATCAATTAAACAAGTAAACATAATTCCTAAAACTGGGGTGTTTAAAAGTCTTCTAGTACAGCTTGTTAGCGCTCTAATGCTGATTCTTGAAAGCAATTTGAGAAAGCACCAAGAGTAAAGTTCTTTCAGTTTAGCAGTCTCAGCATGAAAGAAACAAGTTTGAAAGCAAGTAACAATAAATGAAATACATTTTTATGTAATGCATTGTATAATTAACCTGTGGAATTAACTTTTATAATATTCTAGTAAAGTGCTTCAAAATACCTTAGATATTATGTGTACAGAAATTTCACATTCAGATGCATTTGCATTATGATAAGTCATCATAAAGTGGGAAAGAATATTATTAATTCTCAAACAGAAAGGCATACATTTACCCTGAATTAGAGTTAGGAAGAAGTATCTTACTTTAAGCATAATAATGTTTAAATATACTTAGATTATACTGTAAGTTTACTTTCAAGTACACTGGTTTCTATTTTGCATAGAAAGCCTGTAGAGCAAGAGACAGAGAGAGAAAGAAATAGTTTCTTGTAAAGATGAATTCCTATACATGTCATGAGAATATAAATAAATGAAAAATATATAAAAATATAATCTGTCGCATTTGTTAAGCAATTCCTATTCCATTCAAATCATACAGTTAACTATCACTCATTTCAAAGAATCATTGAGTAGTTTGGGATAGAAGGGCCCTTAAAAATCATCTAATTCCAACCCCCCAGCCTTGAACATTTCCAGGGATGGGGGCATCCACAACTGCTCCGGGCAACCTGCTCCAGGGTCTCACCACACTTAGTAAATATTTTTTTCCTAGTAACTAATCTAAATCTACCCTCTTTTAGTTCAAAGCCATTACTCCTTGTCCTATCACTATGCTCCATAACAAAAAGCCCCTCTCCTGCTGTCTTGTAGGCCTCTTTAGGTACTAGAAGGCCTCTATAAGGTATCCATGGAGCTTTCTCTTCTCCAGGCTGAAGAACCCCAACTCTCTTAGGCTGTCCTCATAGGAGAGGTGCTCCAGCCCTTCTCTGTGGTCCTCCTCTGGACTTGTTCTACTACTTCCATATCCTTCTTGTGCTGGGGGCCCCAGAGCTGAATGCAGTACTTCAGGTGTGGTCTCATGAGAGCAGAGTTGGGGGGGATAATCACCTCCCTCAACCTGCTGTCCACACTTCTTTTGATGCGGCCTAGGATACAGCTTGGCTTTCTGGGCTGCAAGCACACATATCTGACCCATGCTAAGCTTCTCTTCAACCAAAACCCTCAGGTCCCCACCTTCCTCCTCATCTCATAGCTGCTTTCAATCCATTCTCCACCCAGCCTGTATTTTTGCTTGGGATTGCCCTGGCCCAGGTGCAGGACCTTGCACTTGGCCTTGCTGATCTTCATGAGATTCACATGGGCTCAGCTTTCAAGCCAGTCCTGGTCCCTCTGGATGGCATTTCTTCCCTCTAGCATGTCGACCATACCACACAGCTTGGATTATATGGGGAACACCCACATCAAAGCCTCTCTACAACATCCTATGTATTTAGTTCATGTTAACACAGCAAATCACTTTGGGGCCAAATTTGGTGTGAAATGATGAACCTCTAAACTTTCTTATATAATTTACAAATAAACATTAAAAAGATGCACACAGACATACACACACATACACACAGAGGATGACTTCCAGAGATCCTCCAGAATAGAGTTTTAACTTCTATGACTGCTAGATTACTTGCAAGTAACTCTCTTTGTGAAACCCATTGACATCAGAATAACACTTTTATAAAAAATAATGCCATAATGTATGTTTTCATTTTACAGATGGAAAATTAAATGTCTGATCTGTTATGCCAGACACATTAAAAATCTTATGATAGCAGCAAGTATAGAAGACAGAAGTCTTAGTTTCTTGTCTTAATTCTTTATTTTAATAGTAATATATCTTTTCAGGATAACCCTCCCATCAAATTTAAAACAAACAAACAAAAAAATAACCACATCACAGAAGGGGATTTTTATTCTGCTTTTAAACTCTTGTCAATTCATGTTTGGAAGATAATATAGAAAAGTTTCAAATCACATTTGCAGCCAAATGAAATTGTGAAAAGGCTATCCTATTACTTGAAGGTAATGAGTCAGAGTGATTCACTGCAGCCTCTTGGTAATTTCTATACGAACCAATCAAATGAAAGGGCACAAAAGCCATTCACAATGAAGATGATCCTTAGCTCTAACTAATGTAAAATCTGATGTCTTTAAAATGAGCAAGACTGAGAAAGAAGGAAATATAAAAGGGAAAGTCTCTGCTTCTCTTCCCTGCAAATTCCCACAACACAAATAATAAAACTTTTAAATAAACGTTAGGATAAAACTGACAAATTGTTGGATCTTATATATGGATCTTACATAATTTAAAGAAAGTATGTAACCAAAACAAGAGATTGCTTAACGATTCTGTTGCACTTAAACTTAGAATGAAAGCAGATCCCGTGAGTCAGCAAACATCCTACATAGTCCATTCAGAATGACTAAAAGCAATAGCATTGGTGTAGCATCACCGTTAGCATGAACAAGAAAATAAATACATCCATTATAGTGAACAAAACTAAGTATACGTGATATTTATGTGTAACATTGTTAATAAAGAATTAATACATTAGGTGTTTTTTTGTTGATGTTGTTTTGTTTTGTTTTATCTGAACAGACTACATTTGCTGAAGGCATCTGACCTAAGGATACCTTTTAAATACTCAAAGAACTACAGATGTATCAGTTATTATACAAACATACTCCCACACAAATACATATATTTTTACTTTAGTGCCTGAAATTAGAACCATCATGTGTAGAATAGTATGTGCTATTCCTGTCCAATGTGTAGAATTTTTGTCAGTCTAACCAACAGAGGAAAACCTTATTGCTCTAAAATAAAGGTGCTAATATTTTAGATGAATTGATAAACATCTATATATGTTGAAAAAAATGTTAGTATTAAAAATATGGTCTTATCTAAAAGAAAGCACATAAAAAAGAAACACTTCTTTCTCAACTGTCAAACAGTAGACAGAGTCATCGTGTCCAATTATCTAAACCAAGCCCATTAATTCAGAGACATACTGCTATTCTTTTTGGTCACCAGGAGAAAAAAAAAGGCCTCACATGTAGTGCTTGTTGAGGACCTTATGGAGGGCTAGGTACTGATCTCCACCTAAAGGTTTTATAATGAAAAATAGATATTTCAGAGTAGATGCTGCAGACAGTGAGCATGGCATGTGTTTTGCTGCTTAGCACTCCTATCCTGCACACTCCCTAGTGAAAACTTGCCTTGCCTTGTCTTGCCTTGCCTTCTCTCTCTCTCCCCTCCTTTTCTCTTCCTCTCACATTCCCTTTCTCTCTTTCTCCCTTTGTCCCTCTTATACGTTTTTATATGGATAGCCTTATGATACACAGTCACTGTGCTGGGAAGACGTAGGGAAGCTTTGTGCAGTCCTTCCTGCAAATTTTCTTCTGTTTTCCAAAACGTTGCTCACATAAACCTAATATGTCTGCAAATTAAAATATTAACTCATACCAGTTTCAGCCATGCTCCTCCTTTCACTTAATATTATTAATAAAACATCATTTAATATATCTGGATTACTTATGGGGGCATGCAGTGTGTCAAGAACCACTTGATTTAAATGTTTCTTTTGAATTAATGTATGTGCCTTTTTCCCATAAAGAGTTCATTATTTAGGATTTGAATGGTTCTCTGTATTAAATTGTTAGGGCAAAACATCATCCTTGGCAAAGGAAGAGCCATTGTATCTGAAGCATGCATGATTGCAAGGTTCCCTTTTTAATAAAAGTATTTTTCATTAGAAATAATTTGAACAATTGTTATCCTCTTTAGATATGATCTTCTTTGATGCCAGAAGATCATCATCAAATGGAAAATGTAAAATTTGTAAGCTGGAGATAGCTTTTGTGTGCAGGCACAATAGTAGAGGTACAGGTCTATTTTTGTCTGTCTCTACATCTAATTTAAATGGAAAGCCCTTTAACAGTCTAGAACCATTTTGTATAAACATTCTTCAGAGAGGTCTCACTTTTTTTCTTTTTATTCTTTTTCTTTTTCATCTTTATCTATCTTCATCTTCTTCTCCTCCCTTTCTTCTTCTCCTCTTTCTCCTCTTTCTCCTCCTCCTCCTCCTTCTTCTTTTTCTTTCTTAATTTATTTTTTCCTCCATTTGCCTGTTTGTTTTTCACACAACTTATTCATATCCTGATCTTCCCATAATTTTCTAAAATTATTTTTTAATTCTCTTTCTTCAACATGCCAACCTAAAAAAAAATCTAAAAAAGTAAACTGAGGGAAAAAACTATTGGTGAAGTTTCATATTCAGGAGCACTGAATTATGCCATTATGATTTTCCTCTATTAGTTTTGTTTCATTTTCACCTCCTAGAAAAGCCAGCTGATATCAAAGAATCTCAGTCGCAACCTGACCTGAGCCTGAAGCCTTCTAATGGAATCTTTATATAAGCTTGCTGTAACATTTTTAACTTTTTCCTCAAAATAATTTGGCCTGCGTCAACCTGGTTTTATTATACTATGGCTTCTTTCTTTGTTTTGTTTCATTTTTGTTTGTTTGTTTTGTTTTTATTTGAATCATTTATTTAATCAATATATGTTGTTATCCTGTTCATTGTATTGATATTTCAGACCTTCTGAAAAAAACAAATCCTTCTGTATACATTTCCAACCTGAATTCTACATTTTGTGTGGCTTACCTTGGTGGGCAACACTTTATGTTTTTCAGACTTCCAGGTAAAATATTACTGATTTTTCTTAAATAAAAATGTCTCTGATTACAGCCGCTTGTCTTAGACTTCATACAAGTCCCTCAAACCTTCTCAGGTCTGAGAACAATCTTAACTGGCATTTTGGCAACCTCCTGGTTTTCTTTCTTTTTCACAGACTGCTGTCTCACTGTTAGTGTCATCTTCCCATGGGTCTAGTTAATTTACTCTTGTTACTTAGCACTTCACTTTCTGATTTACAGTTTTGCCTAAACATCTTTGGATAAGTCTCTTCTTTTTCTTTAGTAACTTATTTTTTCCTCCGTTTCCTTGTTCTTTTCTTGTGACTTACCACATTCTTCTATGCATCACCCTTTCTTGCTGAGGAGTTTGCTCTCTAGCTTCTCTTTCTCAGTAAATGTAAGAATAGAGATTTGACAAATAACTCATCTTCTTGTCAGGTGTTAGAAACCTTTTCTGACTTCCATCATCTCTTCCTGGTACATTTTTAGTCCTCAGATCTATTTTTCCATGAATTCTATCTGTCAATATTTAATTCATAACTCCTGTCAGGTAGCCACTCAAGAACAATGTACATCCAGCAGTTTCAGCATCCTGTAATCCATTTTGTCTCCTCCTTTTCTTTTCTTTTCTTTTTTTTTTTTTTTTTTTTTTTGTTGGGGGGGGGAGGACTTTCACAGATTCTCAGAATCTTCCTCAGATTCTGTGAACATCTCTTTCTAGTTCTCGCATTTAAAATGAAAAACAATACTCCAGAAACCTACACCTCCTAGAAAATATTTCTCATTTTCTTCTCTCTATGCCATCTGACCTTTCAGGTCCAAAGTATAGAAACAAAGCTCTTTTCTTCAGCAAATGACAATCTGTCTGTCTGTGGACTGAAGTACTGTGTTTGAGTTCCACAAAAAAAAAAAAAAATCTGGACAAATTCTGCTCAAAGAATTTTAATAGGCCTGTTAATGGAGGAAGTGTACACAGAAGATACAGGTCTATTTGATATTCAAACTTTACTCCTTATAATCTGAAGACAGAAATTTAAATTAAGAATAGCAGTATCATTTGTAGGCATCCACTTCAACCTGTTGGTGTGCTTGCAAGATAAACAGATAGTAACGGATAAATGAACATTATAGTTACTTAATAAACAGGGGAACAATAACGTTCCCAACTCTTTAAGAATACCAAGATCCATTCCTATAAGTAGGCATCTTAGGACATTTATTTTACCTGATGTTATACAAGAAAACCAATCATTTTTTTGTCTGATTCAGCTAATTATATCTTCCCTTAGTAAATAAAGAAACGAGTAACAAGCTTTTCCTAATTTCGTTAGATTTTGAAGTTAAAGTGATTTTCATAGATAAAGTTCACATTGCAACTGCAGAATTGATTTTTGACTGAGCCTGCTCAGATATGAAGCTCTAACTTGACAAAATATAGATGAAGAAGTTCACAATTAACCATGCTTTGGACTATTTCAGTGGTGAACCAAAAACATTAGCTGTCCTCTAATGTGCTGAAGTGGGAAATTAAAAAGGCCCCAACATAAGTGGATTAGACAACTCTTGAGGAAAGTCATTCTGATGGGCTTTAAATTACTTTAAATCATCATTTATAAATCTTCAGTACATGCTTTACTTTAGGCACATGAATCAGCCCACTGACAACTTGGATTTAAACAACTGGAAATGTACATGCTGAATACATGTTCATTACAGATATTAAAAGTGTCTGAATGCAAGAGATTACTGGAGGAAAAAAATACTCATATTATATGGTTTTGTCTTCAAGAAAGCTTCATT
This sequence comes from Cygnus atratus, assembly GCF_013377495.2. Taxonomy (NCBI): domain Eukaryota; kingdom Metazoa; phylum Chordata; class Aves; order Anseriformes; family Anatidae; genus Cygnus; species Cygnus atratus. The sequence continues at coordinate 102,170,151 of NC_066363.1, read as the reverse complement.
ATCTTCAAATTTTAATGAGGACATCAAAGGAAATCCCAAAGTAGCCTGTAGTTTGAAGAACTTCAATAGCTGTTGCAAGACTATTAGCTGTAAAAGTAATTTAGAAAAAAAAAAGGGGGGGTGGGAATGCAAACAGTTTCATGACCAGCTGCTTAGAAACAAATTGTTCTTAAATTTTTAGGCACAGCTTTTTAAACGTCTTATTTCTTGGTCTTTTAAGCAGAAAGAGCACATCTCTAATCCAAATGGAATATAACATATTTATCTTGGGATATAGTCTAATATATGAAAACATAAATATTTATTAACACATTAATGCAAGGGTCGTGAGCTTTCTGGCATCACGCCATAATAAGCTGTGCATCTGCATACACAGAGGACAACACATTTGCATGTGTATGCTAAACCTTCCCCTATTCTTTCTCCTTCATTGTTCTCTATGACAACCAATTACATTATGAATTACTAAGCCTGCTCTGCACTTTGTTGAGTACTAAATGGATAGTTAGTCAAAACTGAAAAACTGTGACACTGCAGGGTGAGTGTCAGTTAGACCATTTTTAAATTGCCCTTCAGTTTGCTGGATTAGCTCTAATTGATGCCCCAATATCTCGTGAAATAATTTAAAATGTATTTTGACTCCCCAAAGCATTACTTGTGATTATTAAAGTAACATTCACTGTCAAATTGGACAGATTAATTAGTTAGAAACAGACTGAGATCTCTTTCCTGTGAGGGAGTGTATGCTATGGACACAGATCTTCCAATATAATAACCAGTTTAAAGATTTTTAATGCATGTTAAATAGACAAAACCTACTAAATATGTTCTGCCTCCCTTTCTGATTAAAAAACAAAGGAACAATCATAAAGACCAAATACACTCACTGTAGTAGGTTGACCTTAACTGGCCATCAGATGTCCACCATGTTGCTCTCTCAATCCTCTACTCAGCAGGACAAGGGGAGAAAATACAATGCAAAAAATTCACGAACTGAGAAAAAGACAGTGAGATAACTTACCAAGTACTGTCATGGGCAACACAGACTTGGTTTGGATAATATTTATTTAATTTATTGCCATTTAATAACAGGGAGGAGTACTGAGAACTAAAAGTACATTAAAATCACCTCCTGCTCATTCCACTTCTTTCCTGGCTCAACTTCATTCTCGATTCTTCTACCTTCTCCAGCAGCTCAACTGTGAACAGGGATGGAGAATAAGGTCTATGGTCAGTCTGTAACACTCTGCTGCTCCTTCTTCCTCACTCTCTTCCCCTGCTCCAGCATCGGTTCCACCCCACGGGACGTTGTCCTTCTCAAACCACTTCAGCATGGGTTCTTCCCACAGGCAGCAGCTCTTCAAGAACTGCTCCAACATGGGTCCATACCACGGGGTCCATCCATCAGGAGCAAACTGCTCCAGCACAGGTCCCCCACGGGCGGCAGCTCCCCCCAGACCCCCTGCTCCTGCGTGGGCTCCTCTCCAAGGGCTGCAGCTCCGGCCTGGGGCCTGCTCCTGCAGGGGCTCTCCATGGGCCGCAGCCTCCTCCAGGCCACATCCACGTGCTCCACCGGGGGCTCCTCCATGGGCTGCGGCGTGGAGATCTGCTCCATGTGGGACCCATGGGCTGCAGGGGGACAGCCTGCTCCACCAGGGGCCTCTCCACAGGCTGCAGGGGAACTTCTGCTTCGTGCCTGGAGCACCTCCTGCCCTCCTTCTGCACTGACCTTGGGGTCTGCAGGGTTGTTTCTCCCATTTTCTTTCTTCTCTCTCCCAGATGCCATTGCATAATGTTTTTCCCCTTTCTTAAATATGCTAAGAGGTGCAACCAGTTTTGCTCATTGTCTTGGCTCTTGCCAGCAGCACATCCCTTTTGGAGACAGCTGGAACCATCTCTTATCTGACATGGTCTCTCCTGGTCTCTTCCTAAGAGTCTGCAGCTTTCTGCCACCAAACCCTTGCCAAGTAAACCCCAATACAAGCCCTAACGTACTTCAAGAATGAAAGGAAGAATCAGCCTCCACTACCTGGAAAGACTGACAGAAAATCACATGAGCAAAAGGGGTTGAGCTTATATTTATTTTATGTAGCTTATCTTTCATTTTTTAAAACCTCTGCAGTGAAAGGAGATTCTGAGTAAGTGCTAGGGACTAATTATGTCTAATTACATTACTTTTTGTTAATTTATTTTTTTTAATCACTACTTATGGATGCATAGAATGTAACCTCAGAGAGAAATGTGTTGGACTCCAGTAGAGAAATAGGTTTGAATATTATTTGAATATACGTAAAACAAATAGTGATACTGATTGCTCAGATGAGTAATATTCAGGCTATGCTTTGTATTTTATTTTCTTGAAGCCATAGGGGGGAAAAAAAAAAAAGAGACGAGAACAAAGTGCTTTTTACTCTGTCACAAATGACCAGGGAAAATGTAGTCAATGCGATACAAAAGACTAAACCAATTACAGAGGTCATTTTGGTTTCACCAGGAAAAAAAGTCAGACATTGTGACTGAAATCCTCCCAAGCAAAAACCTGGTAATATCTTTAGTAACAACATATGAAAAGTATTTCAAAGTACAATCTGTACACATAATCTATGTAAAATGCTGATCCATTTAAATCAAGGTGAATTCCAACAGGATTTCACAATCAGCATTTTCTCAGAAATTTTCTTCTTGCCTTGGAAGCATATTCCTTTCACAGCCTTTTATCATGGTATTCATGCTCTTGTTCAGACAGTGTATATATAGACATGCATAGTTATACTGTCTGATTTTAATTTATTTGCATTGAGAAATGTTTGCTTTTACTATCTTTTTTCAGTGTCTCATCTGACACTGCTTTTGTTATGACAGGTAAAACACAGTACAAGATTCTGCAGTCTGTTAAGGACAATTTACCAGTAAGCTGCTTTTACCATACAAAAAATAAAAATAAAAAATAGACTCCATAAATATTTCTCACTGGAGTGAGATGTGTTGCTGACACCAGGAACATTACACTGCCTAATGCGTGGCCTAAGTGCAACTATTCCTTAGTAATTATTTGTTTCTCTTAATTGCATGAGATTTCAGATTTATTTATTTATTTAATAGTAGAGTTTTAATACTGGAAGCGAATCGTGTAAGGATGAGATCATACAGGAAACTTGATCTGAAAACTGGTAAGCTATTGGTATTGCAGAGTCACAAATGTTTATATGAAGTCATTTCTTTTTTTTTCATAAACATCTGGCAGCAAGCTGAACTATATTTGACACTCATCAAAAAGGAAAAGTCCTATTTTACGAATAAACAACAAGATATGTTTACCCAATCACAAGACCTAACTTCCATATTAACCAAATAGTGCTCCTCAGTTAAAACATGCTAGTTGAAACAGCTATGTCAGTAAGCTAACATGTTGAATATGCATATATGTTATATATGTTCTCTTTGCAATGAATAAAAACATGAGTCATTTACATCAACTCTGTTACTGAAAAGTCTTTACTTTTGCCTGCGCTTTTTTAAAGCACATTTATGCATACTTAAGATATTTTAAAAAGTTAAGAAAAAATGAGCAATCTTTCCAGTTAAAAATATATTTTCCAAAAATATTATTGCTAATTGACTGTGATTTTATTTCCATTAGCTTTGGCATGCTTAAAATATTGAAGGGAAATTTATTCCAATGTTAAAAGAGACTGATAAAAACAACAAAACTAAAAAAAAAAAACAAAAACACACCATCACCACCACCAAAAATAAACAAACAAAAAACACTGTTATATAGCACAGCAGAAAACATTGTGCTTCTTAGAACAAAATACCCAGTGCTATCACATTTTCTCTTCAGACTTTTTAATATTAGTAATAATTTAATATTATTGTAAGCAGACAGTATTTCAGTTTAATAGCCTTCCCTCATGAGAAAAATAGGAAAACATAGGAGTTATGGAATATAGAAATTGTTTTGTATACTGACAGTTCAGTGGCTGTGCTGTTTTGAAACTTTTTTTTTTTTAAGATGAAGTAGCTTCTCTTTTTCTGATCATAGTGTAGCAACACAATAAAATAAAAAACTTCTCAAAAAAAATCATTAGATGCATTGGGAAACTGGCCCTGCATTTTGTCTGAGGTCTTGTTATCCAGCATATAATAATAATTAGCATTACAGTGCTTTTTATGCTGTAGTGGCATTTTTAATGCAATTAAAACAAAACAAAAAAAAACAACAAAACAAAAAAAACAGTATGTTAGTAGTTGCAGGGGCAGAAAAGTTCTGGATGAACATGGTACTCTTTGTCAAGGGGGGTGATGACAGCTTCTCCTCCACAAGAAGAACCAGCAGCTTTCAAGTCATGTAGCTACCCTTAAGACAGTCGATAGCAGAGAACCTTGTAAGAGGTAAATTAGGAGGTAAATTAGGACTTTAGCAAAGTGGACAAGACTTTTGTTAAGGAGTATCTGGAAGACTAAAATGTGACAGCTGACCAGTTTTGTCTGGTCCCTCACTCCACATCAGGTATTAGAAAGCCTAACCATTTCTAAGAGAGCTATGATGTGTAATATCAAAACTCCAAGCAGTCATAACATCATGTTACTAGATGCTGTTACACTCTATTTTTCTGTCTGCAATGCATGCTGCTGTGAACTCCATGCTATTGCTGTAGGGCCCTGTGGTTTCCTGGGCTAAAATACAGCTAGCAGAGTAGAGCAGAAATGAGGTCCCTGCCCTAACTACACACTGTCCCACTAAAATACTGTTGTGCTCTGAAACAAGTTTTTTTTTTTTTTTCTTTTTACTAGCATAACATTTTTATATCACATATAAACGTGATATAAGAAGCATTAATATTATAAGGGATTCAAATTATAATTCCCACCAGTAAGCTTTCTGAAACCTCCAAATTTCTTAGTAACCAAGAGGAACTCCCCTTTAAGTAGCTATTATAATAACTGCTAGAGTGTATCCTCCATTTGTAGAATACCAAAAACTGGGATGCTCATCTGGCCTTTTCAAATGACACAAGGATTTGTTTGCTGTTCTCTACTAGTCCACACAGCATTACATATGCAGAAAGATGCTTGCCAACTTCTCTTTCTGTCCTCAAGCTCCACCCAGTTTCCTAAATAATCTCCTATTGAGTTTTTTTTTTTTTTTTTGAGATTGTTTGTTTTTTTTCCTGGCTATAAGTCTTATAATTTTTCTGAATTACCCAGTTCCTAAAGATAGACCCTTCATGATCAAGGTCCATTCCCAAACTTCTTGGTGGAACTTCCCAGAAAACACCATCTTCTTCCAAGCAGGTAGAGAAGGACAGAAGTATATGCTTCCCAATCTATATGCTCACTACAGAGGGTAACAGCACCTAAAAGACTTAAGCATTATGATCAACCTAAAAACCTTCCCAACTCAAGGATGAAAGGCTAGAAAATACAAGAGGGGAAAATAAACTTATTTCATTTTCAACAGTCGTTGATATGTGGAACACTAACACCACATTACTATTAGGAACTAGACCAGGAAATAAAGTATTTCCAACCTTTTATCTAAGAGAAGGAAGTCTCTCTCAGTCTACCAGAAATAATGAATATAGCCATTACTGAGAAATCTGAGATCTAATCTTTTCTCCCTTTGCCCTACTGTTGCCTGCTTTCTGTACCCTGGTCTCTCTGGTTAAGTACTCCGTGTTTAAACTCACAATAGTGATGTTCTCTGTGTTCCAGGTATTGAAGCCTCCGTTAAGTCAGACAGCTACAAATGTGTTTTACACTAATAAATCACAAAAAGCCTTCCAGTCAATCCCAATGAACAACTAGTCAAGAGTTTTCTGGCAAATACTTGGTGCTTGGTTATGCATACAGCACCACCACTCCAAGCACATTCCTAGTATCTACAAGTATACACTTTTCTCTTTCCCAGCCTGTCAGAGAGAGGGAGCTTGATTAGCTCATTGGGAGGGAGGGTTAGGTGTTAGAATGCTAGTGTACGTTTGTGGGCATTACTTACTGAAGGAGGACTGTCACACTGAAAAATCAGGTTTATTTTTTTCATTGAGAAAAAAGGTTGTTAGCCATTCAGTCTTTACAGCATGAATTTCACAGTTTAGTTTCTGCTGTAGCCAGAGATTCATCCTTCCAGGATAGTCTAAGCAATATCCAGATTGGTAAAAGAGGAACAAAATAATATTTTTCATTACAATTTACCTTTACATGTTTATCAAAGTAAAAACAAACTAACAAAAAGATTATTTTTGTTGTTGTTTGTTTTTGTTGTTGTTTGGTTTGGTTTTAACTTTGAGATTAAATACATATTATGATATGTAGTATTGTTTCTTTAATGTTGAGAAATTTTGAAAAAAAATCTGGCCTTTCTGCTAAATACTTCTATTTTGGGCTTATAAGAGAAATTATTTTGAAAATATACTAATTAGACGTAGTTGTGGACATTTAATTAATTATAGAAATGTTCCATTACAATAGTATCACCAGAAATCTTTTTAAGATAAGGTTATAAATAAGAAATTATTTGTTACTGTTTGTATATATCAATTCACTTACTATTTCTGTTTTTATTTGATAATTAAAAAAAAAAACTTTCCACTGATATTATTGATATGGAACATTTCTGTATGTAGTTAGAAGCTACATGAACTAATTTACAGATAATCAAAACCACTGCCTTTTCTACATAACAAATTAATTCTAGTAAATTAATTAAAGTCTTCATTTATAACATTACACTGGTCAACATAATGCTCAGTTAGCTTCTGACTCAGAAAACGTGTATTAGGTTTATGTATATTAGCATTTGAATTCAAATTAAACAAATGTAGGAAAATATGTTAAGAATAGATGATAGACCTAGGTATGCAGATGGATCTTATTCATTAATAATTTTCTGATAAATCAATGAATGGAAAATAGCTGTCTGTAAGCTCTGGACCTGGGCTTAAAATAAATTCTGAACTGTCATTTTGAAACAAACATGCATGACTGTGTTTTCTATGTCCTACTGTCTGGCAAGGAGTAGGAGAGGAACAAAGCAAGGGTAAATAGGGCAGCCGCAGGCCTGCACTAAGTCACGTCAGCTGAAATGAATACCTACAAATCATTTGGTCAGAAAAATCAACTAGCTCAACTACTTCTCTACTGCCTAACTGTTCATTACTTCAATACCTCAAATATAATCAGCAGTTTCAACATGGAAGTTTTAAGACTAGTCCATGCGACCCTAGAGGCATCAGTAGGTTAGAGATGTCTGAGACATCTTGTTCAAGATGTCAATGCTGTGATGTGACTGAATCATTGCAGAAATACCTTTCAAAAAGGCATTAATCAAAACCCTCAGGAAAGGAAGACTATAAAAAGCTTGAAGAACAAAACATTTCCAAATAATAGGGACTGGAGGCAAAAGACAATTAAAAGTCTTCAGGTCAAGATGTCTACACAGATTTTCAATTAAATATAATTCTACTGATAGCAATTAAAGTTGTTTTTTTTTTACCCATGCAGACAAAAAAAAATTTTTCCTAATTCCATAATATTGCATCAATTTATGGTTGGCCATCAACTCATTTAAATATTTCAGAAAAGGTGAGTGAATGTTTTAACAAACATGGGCAAAACTCTGCTTTTCAGTTCCTGTTGTTATTGTTCCTCTGGATAGGGAAGTATTGGCATTTGCCATTCAGAAGTGTAATAGTTCTGATGAAGACATGCTGTGCTACTGGCAAGTGTTTAGTACCCTCAGAGAATTGTCCTATATGAGTCTACTGTTTATGCATGTTTACCAAAGCATTAGGAAACAGAGGAAATGGGAGACAGTCTTGGCAAGGCAGAAGTACTAGCAGACAGCATCTGCCAGGAAGGACAAACACTAAATGCGGGCTTTGAAAGCTTCTCAGGGAACTTCTTTATATAACTCTAAAAAATGTGAAGCTTAAACTTCTCAAATGAAATTAATTTCAAGTGCTATAAAATATTTTTAAAGCAAACCAAGAATGAGAAGCATCTCGAGCTACACAGATGAACAAAGGGCCAGGAAAGGAGAGGCCCCTGCTGGTAAGCAGAGATGAGGATTTCATCTGACCTTTCATGCTGGCAAAGAGAGAGGTCCTCTCCTGTGCTTAGATTTAGCAAGCCCATTCTTTTCAAATAGGCTTTGGCAAGCAGAGGCACCCTTTGTCTGTTGGGAAACACACCAGATGACATTGTCAGCTTTCACCTCCAGACTTACAGTCGTGTTCAGAAGCAGCACAACAGGAAACATTAGTTCCAGAATTCATCTTACCACAAGTATGAAGAACAGTCTTTGAATTTCCAGTGTCTCTGCCAGCTGGCAACTTATGGAATTCAAGATGCGAAATGCATTCTGGAAATCAGATAAAGTCAGGGGAAAGAGAAGAGAGAAAAAAAAAAAAAGAGTAAAAGAGTTTTGCTATTTTAAAGGAGAAAGGTAATCTTTTTATTTGATCTGTCAGGAGAAATATTTAAATATTTTATACTGTTCTACTTTAAGGTAAATACTAGAGAAAGTAAGTAACCTAATTGGCTTAACTAGAAGGAAGCTTGTGAGGCTGACACACTTTTTAATAGAAAACACCTGTGAAGAAACCTGATAAATAGCAAGTTTATGAAGTAGTACCATTACAAGTATTTACCTAAAAAAAATGCAAAGAAATATCTTCAAGCCCCCCCCTTTTTTTTTTCTTTGCTAATACACTTAACTTTCATATGAGAAAAATACTAACAATGAACACATTTAATATTGGGGAAGGGGGAGTGTCTTCTTTGCCTGTTCTTTTAAATTCTTCATTAATTTTGCTTTGATTGCATAAACTGACTTGTATACTTGTAGCCATACCTTCTTTTGATGGCATGTCCTATGTTGGAAAAATAAAAGTGATAGCAGGAGGGAGGAGGGATAGAACCATTCTAATCTTAGACTCTCCTTTCTGTGCTCCTATGAAAAATATGTCAAATTAGTTTAAGCTAGACATCATGTCAAAAACTTCGATTATATTAAAAAATTGTTATACCTAGCCACATTCATGTAAATTTGAATGTTACACAAGAGTTCTGTTGGTGCAAAACCCTTGGCCTTCCTAGAACTAAAAGTAGCATTATATATATATAAAAGTATAGAACAAATAAGAACTAACAGATCCTAGTATGAATTCTATATGCTTCATCTTTTCAGGATCATTTATTTAACCTTCTAGAATATCAAATTAAAATAAAAGTATATAGTATAGATATGCATTTGTGTATATGTGGCAGTTTTACCCAGCTGGGCAGCTGAACTCCACCACAACCTCTCTCTCACTCCCCCTCCTCAAAGGAAAAGGGAGAAAAATACAATGGAAAGGGCTCAAGGACTGAGATAAGGACAGGACGATCACTCAACAATTACTGTTACGGGCAAAATAGACTCAACATAAGGAGATTATTTCTTCTCAGATTTATTTCATGACACCTGTCCTCTGTCTGTTAAAGACTTAAAACAACATGACTACATCCTGCACTATATATGTTTCTTCAGGTGCCTTTGACTGCAGCTCAGCTCAGTGCAATTGTGAAGGAACTCTTACTGGCCATACTTGTGGAGAACATGCTTTCCAAAAAGTTAGGGGGAGGTTTGCTAACTGCAGAGCTTGGATTCAACAGTACCAAAACTATTAGGAAATGAAAGAAGTATGGTATGAAATTTATTGGTATTTAAATTCTCAAATCAAAGAAAGTTTATCAAAACCTAACAAATACATTGATAAAAGTTTACTTTTAGTAGACTCTTGCACCAAAAAAATGTCACAACAGCCTTGAGTTCCAAGTGCTATCTTTCCAAATCACTCTGAAATTAATTTGTTTTGTCTCAAAAGAGATGGAAGATTTCACTAAATTCTTTGTGAGCTGTGTTCAATATGCTCAGGCCTGAGATTTCAATACTTAAGAAGGTGAAAGACAAGGCAGAGCAGGTTTTTTTTGCAGTTAGGAGTAAAGTAGACTCCTCTTGTCAGTTAAAAAGTAAAACAGACAATACTTTGAATTACTAAATTCTTGTTCGTGGCATGTTCTATGAAGTCAAGCCTTATTATTATTCCAAAGATTAAAATTTTTCTGTTACATGTTTGTAAGCACAGATATAGTCTGTAGCAAGTGCAAAGCAGAAAACAGTGTCAAAATCATCAGTTCTTTTACTCATCTTTGATTTTTATCTTGAAAAAAAAAATTATTAATTGAGCTTCTTCCTCAAAGCATGATTTGAAGGTCACCAAATTAAATTATCATTTCGAAGTGGAAAGTTTAAAATTAGCCAGAGGAAGGTGTCTTTTTTCTTTTTCATTTTTTCCCCTTTTCATTTGTTTTGTGGTGCTCTCTCTCTCTCTCTCTCTTTCTTTCTCTCTCTCTGTCTTTATTTATTTATTTTTAATATAGGTGTGGAAATCATTTCCATAGACTGTTCTTTTGGTCACATTCATAAGTGAGTTAAAAATAGAAGAATCCAGAGGATTAGGCTGACAGTGTTTATTAAAAATCCTTGCCCAGAAGTCTCAAAACAATTTGTCCCTCCTGGATGCTGCAAAAGAAAAGATCATTATAATACTGTTATGTTACTAATACTCTTCCAGTAGTCTTTTGAAACTTCTGAAGAGAGGGTACTGACAAGATGGGCTTTTGGTTAGACCAGTATTGACATTATTTTACAGCTACGTGAGTCAAGGCAGCCCAGCAAGGTGATTCTGTCTACCTGTGATGCTAAAATGATCAAGTAATCTTAATACTTTGTCTCCATTCTCACACTCGCTAAGTCATCCAAGAAACTGTTATTCACCCAAACTGAATTTGTACATTCATAAGAGTGCAAAATTAAAATGAATATGATTTTCCCTTAGTGTAAGAATTTATAATATGAACAAGTCAGCAGAGACTCACACATATTGGCTACAAGTCATCAGAGACTCACACATATTGGCTACAGTTAACTTTGGATTTTTGATATTCTGCTGAAAAAAGAAGAGTGATTTCAAAAAATATTTACATTATTTCATAAACTTCTAAAGTAGGGAAACTGTTTATTTAAATAGAAGCAATATATTTTACATAAAATACAGACAGGGTGTGGTGGTTTTACTCAGGTGGGCAGCCAAGTTCCACCACAGCCGCTCTCTCACTCCCCCTTCTCAAAGAGGAAGGGGGAGAAAATATAACATAAAAAGGACTCAAGGTTTGAGATAAGGATGATTTAATTAAACGGGAAAGGGAGAGAAAAAAAAAAAAAAGACTGTGTGGAAGCACAGAGAAAAGCAGTTACTCTCTACTTCCCATCAACGAGCGATGTTCAGCCACATCCTGGGAAGCAGGTCCTCAATATGTGTAGCGGTTGTTCGGGAGGACAGATGCTTCCACCACGAGAGCCCCCCTCCCCCTCCTTCCCCTTCCCCACCTTTTATTGCTGAGTGTGACATCATATTGCATGGAATATCCCTTTGAGCGTTTTAGGTTAGCTGCCCTGGTGATGTCCCCATCTCTTGCCCACCCCCAGTCTGCTGACTCTTGGGGGCTTGGAGGAAGTCCTCTTGCGGTGCCAGTATTGTGCAACAATAGACATAACACTGGTGTGATATCAGTGCTGTTCCGGCTACAAGTGCAGCGTATATCACTGTATGGGCTTCTGCAGGGAACATTAACTCCTTCCCAGCCAGACCCAGCACCCACGGTCAGTTTACGTGGGAGATTAAAGGCCAATGTTTCTGGATGCTCTTCTGACAAACATTGTGTGTGTGACTTTTGACAACTGCGTAAGTTGTATTGTGATTGCTGTATTGTATGCAGCTGTAATGTACTTTTTCCAAGGTATTTATATGTAATGAATATCTGAAAGATATTCAGATGGACCAAAATGACAGATGTCATAGGAGTTGTTGTGTGTAGTCTGGTGCTCTCCTAGCTCAACATATTGTGTCCCATTCCTCATCCATAACTGGAAAAGAACTGTAGCATTTATTGATGTGCTCTGGTTTGGGGCAAAGTATTAGTACCAAAGCTATTGATAATTCCCATTTAGTAGCATCTTTTGAAAGCTAGAACATCAACTTCCATAGGAATTGGTATTTTTCGAATGGGGAAAGAAAATAAATTGAACTTGGGGGTAATGTCAGCAATTATGTCAGCCTTCAACAGGAGGTGAAAGACTCCTTGCAACCTCACAGTTCTCACAGGCTTAGTCTAATCTTAGAGAGAGAGAGAGATGTTTAACTTGTATATTCAGATGATGAAAGACAATGTTTATATTTCATATTATTTTTCATAAAATGCTTATAAACTGCAAACTGTGCTTCTTTGCTATCCAATTCTTCCTCATCATTAGTCTTCTTTACTACCTGTCATTCAAAATGGCTCTATCTTTGCTAACAAACTCTCTGGATAAAAGTTTTTTCAAATATAAATTCTATAGTATGGCTAGTCAAACAACTGTTGTAAAAAATCTTATAATTCAGCAGACTATATCTCACTTTCCATATAACTGGAGTTCTAAATTACCTTAAATACATTGCTGAAAATGAAGAATATTAATATAAAACCAAGTTAAGTTCTTACCTTAGATGGGTCTCCTACTATACTGAAACATGGAGAGAATTCTGCCAGCTGTGAATACCCAAAGACTCAAGTTGCCATAGGTGACAGTAGAATCCTTTCTGCTTATCTGTGTGACCAGCATCTTACTCTATAACATGCTTATTTTCTCACGCTGACAAGTTGTTGACTTACCAGGTAGAATGAGAAATGATTGTGGAGACCGTGCATCAATCACCTCCCATCACATTCTCCATTCAGAACATCAGTGATTAGACAAACTTGGCTTGACAGGCATCCTGTCTGGACAAACAGGTTGTCACTTCTGTAATAGGATTCAGCTGCTCTCTCACCACAAGCTCTGAAACATGAATCACTTCAAATATTCCCCCAAATGGACAAAATTGAATCAACAGAGAAGAGGGATTTTTTTTTTTTTTTGGCCAATTTTAGAATATAACTTTCAGATCTTCATTACTGGCAAATATTTTACTGTAACAAAAAGAGAGAGAAAAAGTAACAGGTTTAATTCTAATGTTATTCTATATTTGTTATGGTAACTTTGTTTGTTTGTTTGTTTTTTAGCAAAAGCATTGTCCAGGAGATGCCCCAATGCTGAGAAAATGTTCTTAATTCAGAGGACAAGCAACATTCAGAGGCATAGTTCCATTTACAGATGGAAACTAATAAGATATTATTTTCTATTGCAATCAATGCCCCTGTGGTGGTTTTACCCTGCGGGACAGCTGCACTCCACCTCTCTTACTCTCCCTCCTCAAAGAAAAAGGGCGAGAAAATATGACGGAAAGGGCTCAAGGGTTGAGATAAGGACAAGGAGATTGCTCACCAATTATCATCAAGGGCAAACCAAACTTAACATGGAAAGATTGATGTAATTTATTGCCTATTACTAGCAGACTAGAACAGCATGAAACTGAAAGCAAACTAAAAACACCTCTCCCCCATCCACCCTCTTCTACCTTCTCGCCCCAAGCGGCGCAGGGGAACGGGGAATGGGGGCAGTGGTCAGTCCCTAATGCTTCATCTCTGCCGCTCCTTCACGATCACTCTCTGCCCCTGCTCCATGTGGGGTCCCTCCCACGGGATGCCATCCTTCCCAAACTGATCCTGCAGGGGCTGCCCACAGGCAGCAGCTCTTCAAGAACTGCTCCAACATGGGTCCATACCACGGGGTCCATCCGTCAGGACCAAACTGCTCCAGCACAGGTCCCCCACGGGCAGCAGCTCCCCCCAGACCCCCTGCTCCTGCGTAGGCTCCTCTCCACGGGCTGCAGCTCCGGCCCGGGGCCTGCTCCTGCGGGGGCTCTCCATGGGCCGCAGCCTCCTCCAGGCCACATCCACCTGCTCCACCGGGGGCTCCTCCACGGGCTCCAGCGTGGAGATCTGCTCCATGTGGGACCCATGGGCTGCAGGGGGACAGCCTGCTCCACCAGGGGCCTCTCCACAGGCTGCAGGGGAACTTCTGCTGCGTGCCTGGAGCACCTCCTGCCCTCCTTCTGCACTGACCTTGGGGTCTGCAGGGCTGGTTCTCACGCCTTTCTCTCCCAGCTGCTGTTGCACAGGTTTTTGTTTGGTTGTTTGGTTGGTTGTTTGGTTGTTTTTTTTCCTGCCTTAAATCTTCCCTCCCAGAGGCCCACCCAGCATCGCTCACAGGCTTGGCTCTGGCCAGCTGTGGGTCCCTTTGGAGCTGACTGGAGCTGGCTCTGGTCTGACATGGGGCAGCTGCTGGGCTCTGCTCACAGAGGCCACCCCTGCATGATCCCTGCTACCTTCCCACATAACCCCAATAGAGCCCCTTTTAATTATCACAGCCACATTAGAAGGATGAATTTAGTTCAGGGCATCTTTTTACATCAAAGGTCTTTACTCATTAGAAAACTACATAATAGATGTTACAGCAAAATAAAAATGTTTATTTATTTATATTGAATGGATGGCAGCTAACAGTGACTCAGCTTGCACAGGGACACTTTATTGCTGCAGTGAGACTTTTATAGGAAAACGAAACAAAACTAAACACATAATACTCTATTGCAGTCAAAAATAAGGCTTATATACTTGAACAAGAATAGATAAGATACTTCATGCAAATAGAAACAATTTCTTCAGTTTTTAAAACCTAAAACTTTTATTTTTATCTTAGTCTACTAATGATCCTCTCATAATCATAAACACTGTACTTTTAGGAAAAAGCATTAGAATGTTTCAAGTAAGCACAGATGCAAAAATACTATAAATACTACAGATATTTTAATCCTGGGAGATTTTATGAATTCTGCATCATACAGAGACAGAATGTTACAACACTAATTTGAACATTTAGAAATTTGGATAAATCTACTGAAATTTCAGTAAATGAATGAGTCAAATGATTGTTAAAAGAACACAGACTTTGGTCAACAACAAGTCAATAACAATGTATCAATAAACTACAAAACAATATATTCATTTAAAATCTGTCATTAATAATAATAATAATAGTGATAATAATAATAATAATAATAATAATAAACAAATAAACTCAACAGTACTTATCATTACTTAGTCTTGCATAGGTCCCTGACTCTTGGAATAAAATTGTCCGTGTGTTGACCACATTACAGAATTAGAGTCCAAATTAAATGGTGTGGTCACTTCAAAAACCTAAACTTACGCATCATTGCATATCTAAAGTCATTTGGATATCTTGGTTCCATTCTCTCCACTCCATCAGGTAAATTTGCTGCTCTTTGGTCACTTCCAGTTAGACCTGACACATGAAGGCATTTCCTGGTTACACCAACTCCTCCTAATTCAAATAACTGGAAAGATCCATAGGTGAAGTCCAACTTTTCTGATATTTCCAGTTCCTTCCACCATGCATTTTTATTTTTATAGAAAAGCCAACTAAATTATGAATTGAAACAAAATTGTTGGGGGGGGGGGGGGGCAAAAATATCTATGGTGAAAAATATATACTGATATTTTTCAGTTTACTTCATTAAATATCAGTTGTTCCTTTAACGCATTAGGGAAAAAAATAAAAATAAAAAAATAAAAAAATAAAAATAAAAATAAAAATAAAAATAAAAATAAAAATAAAAATAAAAATGAAAAATCTAACCTCCAGAATCCTAATCTAAAGAATGCAATACACATTACAATGGAAAAAATCAAAACTAATACATCAGGAAGAATAATATGTATAGATCCTGGAATGATTTCAGAATGTGCACAAAAGCTAGAATATATTTGAAGTTGCTAATGATTCCTTGGCAAAAAAAACATTTTTATTTTTTTTTGAAACAATCTTTATATTTTTATCATTGATTTGTCACAAGAAAAAACAATCTAAAGGGAAAAGACACATTATAAAACATCTCTATAAAAGAAATGCATACAAATATTTCAAATACAAATTTAATATCAAAGAAGCACAACAAATTTTGTACACATGTAGTAAAGTGATCCAGAAACACCTCCCATATTACCACTTACCGAACACTACTAAGCCTACAATAAAAATACCAGCTGTTACGAGAACTCAGATGTTTGGGTATGGGAAGACAACCCAAAGGAGAAAAGAAAGCTCACCAACTTAACTTTTAAACCTGTAAATTATCTTTTCAATAGATGTAATTTAGTGCTACAAATTATATGAGACTACCTGACAAGGCTTGACCTGCCACACTAGAAATAATGTTTTTTTCAGCCCTAAGAACTTTGAGGCCTTGCTACTCCGTGAGCTGTCAAAGGTAACCAAAACACCAAGTGGAAGAAATTAATCAAAAACTCTAATATCTTTATTTTCCCATCACTAAACACAAAAGGTGTTTTTGTTTGTTTGTTGTTTGGTTGGTTGTTGGTGTTTTTTTGTTTGTTTTTAATCCCACCTGTGTGGCAAATAACATTTGAACAGAAGGATAAACCTATTCCTGCTCTGAGAACTAACCTCGACGCTAAGTAAAAAGGCATATTAAAGAATGCTTTGTTCTTTGTATGTTTGGGTTATTTAGATCTATCAACTTGTATTAGACTTTGGGAAGTAGATAAGTATCATACAGATCAGAGTGAAATAATTACCAATGTAGTCTTAAACAGTCTGTTTTGTTTGTTCGTTTGTTTCTCATTTCAAAACACTTTTGATACAAGGAGCTGGAACTATGTATCTGTTTTTTATAGCTTGGAAATGCTATTAGATGTTGATATAACAATTGCCAATTACTTAGATTTATGAAGGACCCCTGATTTCTCCACTAAATCCTGGCCTCAGCTTGGATAGCATTTGCTTACACGGGTAACTACAGACAGTGCTGGTGCATCAGTACAATAGAGATTCAGAAGCACTGTGCAGCACAGGCTGTCAGCTGTTCCTGGAAACTCCTGCTGTAGCCCCAGCTAGAGCTCTAGGAGTACCTCACCATATTGTAAGTGGGCATGGACCAGCCTGGGCATTCAAAGAAGACTGAAAAAAAAAAAAAAAGTAAAAAAAAAAAGTGTTTGAGACTGTTTGAAGGTAGAGAGTAAACACTTGGTCTTTGTAATGCTGAGCTAAGCACATCTTTTCTTCCCCCCCCCCAGTTTCACTTTTTTCATCCAATCTTCGTCTTTTTTTTTTCTTTTTTTCAATATACTTTTAAATATATACATATAAACATATATTAACATGTTCCCTATCTGCTTTGCAACCCCTAGACAAGAGGTTGAGCTGCTTCCTGTGGCAAGAGATTGGAATATGCAGTTCATACAGAATATTCATTACAAATTCTTGTTTTTATTACAGTTATGAAAGCAAGCTTTTTGACAAAGATTCAGTCCAAGCCCTGACCTTAAACACCAATGAGAATTTCTCAGTATCAGCAAATATTGTTTTACTGTCTAGCAAATGGCAAAGAAGACACTGATGCCGTCATATTTAATTTTTAATTGGAATTAATGCTATGTGTCCAGCAAGAACAGACTTAAGCTGCAGACACTTAAGAAAGATAGATGAAGAAATAGACTAAAAAGAGGAAGGACAGGAAGAGGGAAGGTGAGAAGTCTGTAGCACTACCCTGATAGTAGGATACTCTGAGAAGTATTGAGCTACATAGAGATTTCCAGCACTGCTGCTTCTCTAGAAAATGCAAGAGTCCTTTTCTCTAAAGAAAAGCAAATCAAGTAACATTGTGTTGCTGCTAACACTGCCTGTTAACAGCAGGCAGACCAGTTTCACAGAACTGGTATTCAGGGAATCTTCATTGTGATGAGATCTTTTTCATTCCCTCACTGTAGGTAAGAATTATAAGATGTGAAAACCTGCATCTCAGCAGGTTTGCTCTGTCTCTAATGAAATAGAAAGGAAAACCCTGTCAAGACTAATACTCCTCTAGTGGAAGACCTTAAAACGAGAATGATACAGTGCTCTGCATGACAGCTTGCCCTTAGGACATAATGCATGTTGTACTTTCTCTTTTCTATTCTTTCCCCCCTATCAAATTCATTGTCTAGCTTACTTTGCAGAGAGGATAGTAACAAATTAAAAAAAAAAAAAGTTTGAGATTAAGGATACTTTAAACTTCTGGACATTTTCAAATGCGAATTGGGAATGTTCTTTTTTCTTTATTTGCCCCATACATCATGTGAACATGCAATCCCTCTAGCAGTGCTAGTTAAACCTAGGAACCTCTACTATAACTCACATAGAAAACATCATTTACACAAGACTTTCAAAAGTTTGCAAATCCATGAAGTCCAAATAAGTCTAGTCCTTCTCTGGGTTGAGCAAAGTTTGAATATTGTGGCTTCATGCAGAAATACACATACACTGATTTTCTAACACTGTTAACAATATTAATGTGAGTGCCTGGAATAAGACAAATTTCAGGCTAGGTAGAATATGTGGTTTCCTCACCATTACTAGAAATGATTATTTAAGCAGAAAACCATCTGAACATTTAATGTGAATATTTTTCTGGTTAAAATATTTTAACTGTTAAAAGCTAGGAACCATAGATCTCATCTAGAGAAAAAAAGCTAGGATTTTTCTTGCTTGTGGGTATGGAGTATTATGTGAGAAGTATAGATTTGAAATCACATGCAGAGCTGGCATTATATGCTTTCAACAGCACCTTCAATCAAATATATTTATTCTACTGATTTTACTTTAACTGCTTTTATACTTAGATTTTGTTTGCAATTAAAGAATAAAAATCAAAACAAAACCTCAAGTAAAGAGTGCACTTCACAATTTTCATACACTTAGGAACATTGCAAATCCTTATCTAAGAAATGATAAAAAAAATCTATTTTATTTCAGTGGCATTTTACCCCATTAAGCACTAAAATATGCAACTGAAGAAATACTGGGGTAAGAAATATGTGCCTTAGTAAGCAACAACAAAACCAAACAAATAACAACAGCAAAAGTGGAAGACATGCACCTGTCCCTGCTGGGAAAAAAAAAAAAAAAAAAAAAGAGTGAGTGAGTGAAAAAGAATCTGCGAAGAGGTAGGATTCACAGATGATGATAAAAGTTTACATGTCTGTTTGTATAAATGGACAGAAAGGCAGACATAATGTTTAAGAAATGATAGCCAGAATATTCTACAAACCATACACCTAGAAAATGATTTCTGCAAAGGTTTTGATGATAACTGTGCAAATATTGCCCTGGAAATAATAGTTGGATTATATGATCTGTTAGGGATTAAGAATAGATAAAAGAAAGATGAGAGAAATGGAATTTTATGAAATAAACCCTACCTGTCTTTCAATCTGAGTTTCAAATCTTTTGATAGGCTTACAGACGTCATAGGAAACCTAGGACTTTCTATGTATTACTTGGTAGCTTTTCCCGCTTCAAAAATGCAGCTTAATGAAGCCATAATGTTTACAGCTTCTAAGATCCTTATTTGCAGGGTTTTATTACATTTATAAATTACATGAAGAGGAAAGGAAGTCTCCTGAAACTGAAGTGCTCCAACATGACTGGTTATATTTGAACAAAGGCACAGTAAAAGCCTTTATGAAGATTAAAAGAGCTGAGTCTCTCACAAATGTTGTGGGGAGATAAAACACAAAACAAAACAAACAAAACAAACAAACAAAAAAAACCCAACACTGTAAATCTATCTCAAAAGGAAAGGCATTACAGAGGACTGTTAAATATTGCTGTTGTCCAAGGAAGGTGCTTTGTATTTCAGCCACACAACATACTAATGAATTGCAAACTCATGTTCTGGCTACAGTATATTCTTCTCTGAAGAAAGGTAATCTAGATGAGGGATGCACAAATATCTCAGTTTCATTCCTCATAATTTCTTTAGTACCATCCTGTGATACTTGCAACAGTGGAATACAATTAATATGCATTGAGTCAAGTTACATACTGAGGGGTGAAAATCCTTTATTTCCAGGTAGTGGAAATTAGATTAGTAGGAATACAAAAAACATTTCAGATGGTAGCCTCCAGAATTTTGGTGCAGTTCCAAATTCCTGGATATGGAGGGCTTCTTGAATTTCACATTCAGGAGTGAAAAAATTCACCCAGTTTTCTTCCATGTGTTGAAATAACATGGGAAATTTGAGTGTACAAACCTGCATCCAATTATGAGTAATTTATCCTTTAAATGCCTAAAACTGGAAAACTATGCTCCTCAATGCACAGCAGAGCATGAGTTAGATGGGATTTACACCTGGGTCATCTTTTACATCATCTCTTTCTTTGTCATTCCACTCGATATCCTAAAAGGTTGTGGTGTTAATTTAAATAAGCACAGTCTTTATTAAGTCACCTCCTGTTGTGATTGTCACTACCTGTTGTGGTTAAGCCAAAAAGAGTTTCATATACTGACTACATAATTGCACTTAAACAACTGCTAGGAAAATGCAGCCCTCATAAGACAACATTACTCATGCAATAACATTTTCAGCCTATTTGTATGAATGTTTATTTGTGGGGGCAAGGAGATTGTGAGTAGGAAGAAAAAATATTTCTAGCTAAAGTGATTGGGGTACCTCAATCCCTGTCATCTCTGACATAACAAATCTATCCATTTTAAAATAAATTTGCTGCAGATAGCTGTGCATTTTCTTTTTCCCAATTCTTCCTAAATATATGCCCAGATCCCAAGATTGCAGATAACCTAGGATTGAATGTGGCAAATGTAGCAATAACTTAAAATTTAGTTACACTTAAAAAAAAAATAGTGTTTGTTTGTTTTAAGAATAACCATATGAATGAGATTAATTAACTATGCATGTAAAATACAGGGAATTCTGAAGCACACTACCATCCGTCAGCTGGCCTAAGCATATCAAAGCCAATGAGCCTTCAACATTGAATGGTTCAAGGCCAGGATGCCAATATAATTTCATCTAACACAGGATGAGGTACTTCTGTCCAAGGCAATGCATCACTAAGATGTGGTAGACTAATACACAGTTCTAAATGTCTGGGTTGTTTTATGAGAGGAACTAAAACAAGACCAGTTCAAATTCAGTAGACAGTTAATTTAATAGTTTCTTATTCTGATGACATTTACAAAATTTCCAGTTTTAATGTCCAGACACATAGGAAAACAATTAAGCTATAATATATTTTAAGCACCTATAATGAAAGAATATCAGCCAAGGGAAACAGAGAACCTACACGACTTCTTCCAATAGTACTTTATTTGATAACATTGAAATGAAAAACAAAACAAAACAAAAACAAAATAAAATTGAAAGAATGAAAACTTGTTACTGTTGTGAAATAAAAGGAAAATCAAAAATATTATTTTTTATTTTTTAATTAACACTCGAACAAGGTTTCCATATTGATTTTTTTCCCACCAAAACCGCCTCTCTTCTAAATAATTTATTTATTTATTTATTTATGGATTTGATTTTCTTTTGCTGTGCTAGGCATCCATACTAAGAGTTATACTTTGTTTAACATTAATCCAATAACAATGTGGTAATTTAAAATCTAAGAAAATAAAATAGGCAACAAATTTTTCTTTTTGTTAATGCAACAGTTCCCTTTTAAAAATTCATCAATCACCCTAGCCCAAAGACAGACTCAGCAGCTGGTCATCGGCATACTTAAGGTCCATCTAATGCTTGGTACTCTAGTGATATTTGACTGAGAAGGTGCATTAGAATTACTGTGGAAAAGATACAGCCTCATCCTTTCTCTTGCACTGGTGCACATCTGATTGCTGTTCAGTAACCTAACACAGCAGAAAATTACTCTTTCATTTTGGTTTTCTATTGCTGTTTAGCTTTCTGAGATGGTTCAAAGCAGCTGAACTGCTCATGAAACAACATCACACTCATAGGATTATTAAACAGAATCCAGGGGGCAAAGAGTAGCTGATTTAATTATTATTATAACAAAAACTTTCCTGCAAAGCTAAAGCTTATTGTGAGTTTCATCAGGTCTCCTTCACTCAATATAAGCTTTGAAGAACAACGATGAAACTTGTTCAAAAATGTATACATCTTGGGGAAACTTCTGAAGCTGAGTTATTCCACAACATAGCTGGAAGATTTCATTCTGCAACTTTTATACTATCATCAGTACTACTACTACATTATCACACCATCACAGCTACAATGCAAGTATCTTACCTGAATCAGAGTAACTTGAACCCAAAAAAGAACATGTAAGAGTATTTCATCTATGTTAATAAAACAACATGTAAAATGTAAACATACCTGGCCAATTATAAGTGTATTAAAACATTTGTAAAGTTCCTATTCATCTAACAGTAGCTAATTTTTTTTTTTATTTTATTTTTATTTTTTTTTGTGATCAAAGCCCAATGCTCCTCTTTTAATCCACCTACCATGCTTCTTCCCAGCTGCCCTGGCAGCATCATTTAATTCACTTTACACAACCACAGTTCCCAGAAATGTTAATCTGCTCTCTACTTGTACCCTTTCCAGATTGTTACTTATTTTGAGAATAAGCATGAACAATTTCAATAAATACATGCACATTTTATAGAATTCATAGAATCATAGGATGGTGTAGGTTGGAATGGACCTTAAAGATCACCCGTTGCAACCCCCTTGCCATGGGCAGGGACACCTCCCACTAAACCAGGTTGCCTAAAACCCCATCCAACCTGGCCTAGAACACTTCCAAGGATGGGACATCCACAACCGCTGTGGGCAGCCTGTTCCAGTGCCTCACCACACTCTGAGTGAAGAATTTCCTCCTAATTTCTAATTTAAATCTCCCCTCTTTTAGTTTAAAGCCATTACCCCTTCTTCTATCACTATACTCCCTGATAAAGCTTTCCTGTAGGCTCCCTTTAGGTACTGTAAGGCTGCTATAAGGTCTCCTCGCAGCCTTCTCTTCCCCTGGCTGAACAACCCCAACTCTCTCAGACTGTCTTCATAGGAGGGGTGCTCTAGCCCTTTGACCATCGTCATGGCCCTCCTTTGCACTCATTCTAATACATCCATGGGCTTCTTGTGCGGGGGGGCCCAGAGCTGAATGCAGTACTCCAGGCTGGGTCTCACGAGAGCAGAGTAGAGGGGGGAGGATCACCTCCCTCGACCTTTTGGCTATGATACTTTTGATGCAGCCCAGGATATGGATGGCTTTCTGGGCTACAAGTGCACATTACTGGCTCATGCTGAGCTTCTCATCCATGAACAGCCCCAGGTCCTTCTCTCCTCAGTTTTGCCCTCAATCCATTCTCCACCCACCCTGTATTTGTTCTTGGAATTGCCCCGACCCAGATACAGGACCTTGCACTTGGCTTTGTTGAACCTCATGAGGTTCTCACAGGCCCACCTCTCAAGCCTGTCAAGATCCATTTGGGTGGCATCTCTCTCTTCCCTACAGCATGTTGACAGCACCACACAGCTTGGTGTTACTTGTTTAGGGTGCACTCGATACCAGTGTCCATGTCACTGTCAAAGATGTTAAACAGTGCCAGTCTAAAGTAAGCATAGAAATCCAAAAAGTAACCTTTTCCAAATGTTGCCTACTTTGTGAAAATGTAACTCCATCACCACCACTCTAATAAAATTGAAATGAAAGTGAATCTAGCTAAATCTAAAAGATCATATAAAGAGCATTTTTTTCTGATAAAATAAACCAAACCATTTTAAATTGTGTCAATTCATAAACATTTTTATATAAGCATATATAAACATATATTTATAAATTTCAAAGATATTAAAGGTTTAAAACATATAATTTAATTTTATTGAAAACACTGCTGTAGGCTTTGTCTTCTTGAGTTTCCGTCTTTTAACCAATATGCTATTCAAATATGTTCTCTCTATTTATTAAACAGACATGAAATATTTACATCTATTTGTACACATCTCATCTTTGCATTTACAGTTTTTAATTACTCTTGAAGTTCTTTTTAAAGTAGTTATTTTATTTTATTTTATTTTATTATTTTATTTTATTATATTTTATTTATTTTATTATATTTATTTTATTTATTTTATTTATTTTTTATTTTTTCCTCTTTGGTGCTACTGAATTCATCCAGGTGCATGGAGCTCTGTTTGTATGATGTTCTGGATACAAAGATTTGCTATATCTAGAAAGACATAAGCATGTACAGAATATCACTATTGATATGCTGTATATGTTTTGCAGTTTTCTTGAACACACAGAGCAAGGTCATTTCCAATGTCAATGAACAAAGTAATTTCAAAAGTCTGCAGTATTCTATTGCAGTGCAATGGCACCAAAGGAGCCCAGAAACAGCCTCACTCTATGAAATACCCACCTAGGGTTTGTTTGTTTGTTTGTTTTTCCTAAAGGAATGGTTGTACCTTATAAAGTTAAACGCTTTTGCATAGGGGTACAGAACCAGGACCTGCTCCAGGAAAGACATGTCCCCCGTAGTATTTCAGTAGCATTACACTATAGCAAGTTGAATTGGAACTGATCAATTCATGTTCATTCCTTGTTGCTAGAGGAGAGACCAAAGGGATCTCAACCTGTCAGTTCTGCGGCCCACGCTGAGATCCAGTCTTACTCCTGGTCCCCCAGGCCAAACCTAGACCAGCAAAAAAAAAAAAATTTGTTTCATGGCCACAAGGGCATTAATTTTGAATGTTGAGAAACCCAGCTGCAAACTGAGCAGGATGGTAATCTCAAAACAATTATCTGCTGAATCAGACAATATTAAAGAACCGAGGGATGAAAACCAAAAATACCGATGCTTCCCTTCCATGTCATATGTCCTAATGTTCTTCAGGAGTAGTCCTGAAAGACTGCCTTGCTTCTTTGTCCAGGCTGCTTTACAGAGTACCTTATCTAAGCCTCTGAGAGACCTCTGTCAGGAGGCTGTTTCCAGAGGAGTTTTGTAACCCAGAAATACATTAAAGTGAGTGGATGGAAGAAGGAGTGACAGCAAGACCCCACCCTGAGGGGACACACTGTAGAGGGAATATATATGTTTTGAAGTATTTTACATATGTTTTGAAGTATTTTTTTAATTTATTTTTTTCTTCTATCTTTCCTAAAGGTAATTGTTTTTTGTCTCAGTTGTTCTCCCTCAAAGAAGCAGACATGCATCAAAGCTCTGGTTCACCTGGAGTACTGCTACACTGAGGTACGTGTTGCAGAAACAGTGCATATTCTTTTGGAGCTTCTCATCTCCTTTTCATTAGTGGCTCTTTCATGTAGAAAGCAAACATATCTGGCATACTGAACTGCTTTCCCACATAACATTTAAAGTTGCTTTCTGATTTGCTATGGCTTCTTTTAGAAACAAGCCTAAGAATGATCGTACCATACTTGTAGATTTCTTTTTCTTAATATTGACTTCTTCCTCTGTTTATTTAAGGCTTTAAATATACTGTCCCGTAAGTTGGGCTAAAGAGGTCCATGGCCTTTACTAAGGTTACCATTTACTAAGTAAATGTTTTGCTGGATAATTAAATATTTCACTCTATCAGAATGATTTATGATTAGCTTTAATGAGTTTGACTATAATCATAGGAGTTGGGGTTAGGCAATAGTTACTGCATTTATCATCTGACGAATTGAACAACTTTGTCATAAGAAAGAATTGGCTGAAAAAGATTCAAGGTTAATCAAAGACAGGATCTTGTTTTTTGCAGTGTCTAGCTCTATTTTTCTTTTTATTTCATTAAAAATGAAAAAAAAAATAAAAGAAAAACTTGAATTCTGTTATATCATTCAAATATTGACTCTTTTTTCATGCATGATATATGTGTTCCTAGAGCTGGCCAGTCACTCTTCTGTGGCTACTTTTAAAGAAAAAGAATAAAAATATCTTTCTCTCTAAATTTATTCTTATTCTGAGCTCAGAGAGTTACATTTCAGGATTTAAATGTGTTTCTAAGGCTTAACATTTCCTTCTTATTATTAACGTTAAGTATAATTCTTGATGTTTCTGAGATTCATATAAATGTTAAATCTCTTTTTTTTAAATTTTAATCTAAATTCTTAGCCTCAATGACTCCCTTTGGCATTTTTATACAGATAAATGACAATAAGTGAGCCTTACACCTTTGAAAATTCATTTCTTTGTTCATGAGCACATATTTTAAAGCCAGAAGGAGCCATTACAATCATTTAGAGTTTCTGCAGCTATGAAACCCATAGTAATTTTACACAGCTTCTTTTTGAATAATAATGTCTTTTAAATCAGTCTTAATTAAAAAAATCTCCGGAGACAAAGAATCCACCATAATTCCCATTTCTTGAGTTATGAGTTTCAGTCTAGCTTTCATTCCCCACTCAGAATTCTAAATGCATTTATTGTGCTCAATTTTTATTTGTCTTTCTAGGCTACAAAGGACTGCTTCCTTTCTTTGCCTTATATCTGGTGATATACCTAAGAGGATTTTGTCTGCAGAGTTCAAAAACTCAAAGTGTATTTTTTTTTTCCAAAGGTAACATTTCAAGTGAATAAAGTATTTTTCATTGAATCATAGCTTCTGTTTTTGCCTGAATTCAGTTCTGCAATTCATTCTTCTAAAATTTATCCATAGGTCTTTCTCTATTTAACTTTTGACTTTTCGAGGTCAAAGGGAACACGATTCAAAAACATTATTTTAGTGGGCAAGATATAACTTCAGAAATTTGCAAATAAAAATAAAGAATGTTTCTCAGGTATTAACTGGCAAATACATAATAGCAGCATCTCTAAACACCAGTTATTTCCATCTTATCTGCCTCTTCAGAACACATTAGGAGCAACTACCCATCCAAAACCATCTGTTTTCATACACAAGTAAAACTTCCAAAACCAAGGCATAAATGGAATAAATACTTGCTTAATTATTTTGGCTTATAAATTTAAGATCTCATCTGTAATTATGGCTCATTTCTCACTTACATTCCTCTTTAAATGAAAAAGATGATCTTCATACCAAAAAATAAACAAATAAAAATATATTTTTTAAAAAGAGCAGATAGAAAAAATAGCTGAAATTTTGTTTTGCATTCAGTCCAAAATGAGCATCTCATGCTGAAATAGTATCATTTCAAGGAGATAAGAAGGAATGTGAATCAAATGTCCCAAAACAATCATTAATTTAATCCCAGATTACATTCACCTTTTTAAAGTATGATAGAATCATAAAATTGGAAGGGACCTTAAAGATCATCTTGTTCCCACCCCCCCTGCCATGGGCAGGGACACCTACCAGTAGACCAGGTTGCTCAAAGACCCATCCAATCTGGCCTTGAACACTTCCAGAGATGGGGCATCCACAACACTCTGGGCAACCTGTTCCAGCCCCTCACTACCCTCAGAGTAAAGGATTTCCTCCTTATATCTAATCTAAATCTCTTCTCTTTTAGTTTAAAGCCATTACCCCTTGTCCTACCACTACACTCTCTGACAAAGGCTCCCTCCTCAGGTCTGCTCTCAATCCATTCTCCACCCAGCCTGTATGTGTACTTGGGATTGCCCAGACCAAGATGCAGGACCTTGCACTTGACCTTGTTGAACCTCATGAGGTACTCACAGGCCCACCTCTCAAGCCTGTCAAGGTCCCTATGGACGGCATCTCTCCCTTCCCTTCAGTGTGTTGACCGCACCACACAGCTTGCTGTCATTGGCAAACTTTCTGAGGGTGCACTCAATCCCACTGTCCATGTCACCATGGACAGCATCAGTCCCAGTACTGACCCCTGAGGAACACCACTCGTCACTGATCCTTACTTGGATGTTGAGCTGTTCATTGCAACTCTTTGAGTGCAACGATCCAGCCAATTCCTTACCCACTGAGTGGTCCATCCATCAAATCCATGTCTCTCCAAATTTAGAGACAAGGATATCACGGGGAACAGTGTCAAATGCTTTACATAAGTCCTGGTAGATTATGTCAGTTGCTTTTCCCTTATCCACCAATGCCGTAACCCCATCATAGAAGGCCACCAGATATGCCAGGCCCTTAGTGATTTGCCCTTAGTGAAGCCATGTTGGCTGTCACCAGTTACCTCCTTATTTTCCATGTGCCCTAGCATAGTTTCCAGGAGGATCTGCTCCATGATCTTGCCAGGCACAGAGGTGAGACTGACTGGCCTGTAGTTTCCCAGGTCTTCCCCTTCTTCCTTTTTAAAAATGGGGGTAATGTTTCCCCTCTTCCAGTCAGTGGGAACTTCACCAGACTGCCTCGACTTCGCATATATGATGGACAGTGGCTTAGCAACTACATCTGCCAGTTCCCTCAGGACACATGGATGAATTCATCAGGTCCCATGGACTTGTGCACCTTTAGGTGCCTTAGCTGGTCTTGAACCCTACCATCTCCTACAGTGGGTGGTTCATCATTCTGCCAGTCCCTTTGCCTTCTAGGGCCTGGGCTATGTGGTGAGAGTTCTTGTCAGTGAAGACTGAGGGAAAAAAGTCATCGAGTAACTCAGCTTTCTCCATATCCCAGGTGACCAGGGCTCCCGCTTCCTTGTGGAAAGGGCCCACAATTTCCCTAATCTTCCTTTTATCACTGATGTACCTATAGAATTCTTTGTTGTTGCCCTGATGTCCCTGGCCAAATTTAATTCTAACAGGGCTTTGGATTTCTTAACCTGTTCCCTGGCTCATTGGACAACGTCTCTGCATCCCTCCCAGGATATCTGTCCTTTCTTCCACCCTCTGTAGGACTCCTTTTTCTGCCTGAGTTTAGCCAGGAGCTCCTTGTTCATTCTTGAAGGCCTCCTGGTGTTTTTGTCCAACATCCTCTTTGTTGGGATGCTCCTGAGCTTCGAGGAGGTGATCCTTGAATATTATCCATCTTTCTTGGGCCCCTCTTCCCTCCAGGGCTACGTCCACTGGTAATCTAAAAAGCAGAATCCTGAAGAGGCCAAAGTCTGCTCTCCCAAAGTCCTGGGTAGCAAGCTCACTGTGCTCCCTACTCGCTGCCCTCTGAATGCAAAACTGTACCATTTCACTATCAGTGTAACTAAGGCTTGAGCTTCACATTACCCACCAGCTCCTCCTTGTTGGTGAGAATGAGGTCCGGCATAGCACCTCTCCTTGTTGGTTCCTCTATCACTTGGAGAAGGAAGTTGTCATCAATGCATCCCAGGAACCTCCTGGATTGCCTATGCCCTGCTGTGCTGTCTCTACAGATATTGGAGTGGTTGAATTCCCCCACGAAGACCAGGGCTTGTCAACTTGAGGCTGCTTCTATCTGTTTATAGAGGGCCTCTTCAGCTTGGTCTTCCTGATCAGGTGGCCTCTAGCAGACACCCACTATGTCACCTGTCCCCACCCTTCCTTTAATCCTGATCCATCATCTGTCTGTCAGCTTCTTAACCATCCCCAGGCAGAGTTCCATGCCCTCCAGCTGTTCATTGACATAGAAGGTGATGCCCCCTCCTCATCTCCCCTGCCTGTCCTTCCTAAAGAGCCTGCATCTTTCCATTTCAACACTCCAGTCATGGGAGCCATTCCACCATGTCTCTGTATTGCCAATGAGGTCATTGCCCTGCATGTGTTCATACATCTCTAACTCCTCTTGTTTATTCCCCATGCTAAGTTTGTTAGCATAGGACATTTGAGTTGGGCTCCTGATGAAGATGACCTACTGTCTGGAGTGGCCACCTCCGTACCTCTCAGGAGAGAGTCTCCTACTACTGACACCCATCGCCTTTTCTTAGTTGGACTGGTTGTTATGCAGGGAGGAGACCGGGCTGCCTTACCCAGCTACATGCCCCTGCTACGGGTGTTTGAGGGGTGTCCGCGGTGACACCCCTCAAGTCCGCAGAGGGGTGAAGCATTTCTGTAAGGGCACCTTAGGCTTTGGGAGAAAACTTCCTCCAGCTGGTCCTTGTCATTGCCAGCTTGCATCCTCCAGTGTTATTGCCTCCTCTCCCATCTGTGAGTGTCAGTGAGAGAGTTTTTGACTGTTTGGCCATGGGTTGGGTGTCCCCTGCAGACAGTGCTAGCATCCAGCTGTCTAACTCATCCTCAGCCTCCCTGATGCTACGCAGCCTTCCCACTAACTCCTGCAGCTCAGCCACCTGCTGCAGGAGGTCCTCCACCTGGGCATACCTTTTGCAGGCAGGTCTGCTTACTGTCCCTGCCCCAGGGGACAGACCTAGGCACTTCCAGCGGTCAGAAGTCTGCACTGCGGCCTCACCCCTTGGAAGCTCTCTCTCAGTGGAGGCATCAAACACCACTGGGGTAGTTGGTGCAGACCACACAGCCAGGGCCGCAGCCTTTGCCCTGAGACAAGTGCCCACCATTCTGCCTTGAGGATCAGGTAGGTTGTGCACCCATGGCCTGTGTAGATCCGGGTGCAGGGTTAAGGCGTACTTGGCGCTTCCCACTCAGCCCATGGATAGGCCTTACCTCAAGGGGCGCCCTCCTGCACCAGCTGCTGTGCCACCAAGTTGGCCTGCTCTGGTCACTCGTGCTCTCCAGGGGCTGCTAATGGTGGAGTAGGGGGTGGCCACCATTACTGCTGGACCCACTCACACCATGCCAGCCCCTCTCGCACAAGCTGCCAGCCCCTGGCAGATCTCTGCACTCCCCTGGGGCTGCCCTGGCTCAGGAACACCCCCCATACGCCACCATCTCCTGCTCTGCTGCAGAATGCACCTGCCCGCAGCTGATCGCCTTGGCAAGTGAAGTCTATTTTCTAATTTCAGATAGGATCTGATTGCATACAAGAGCAATCCTATGACCCCATAGAATTCCTGCTATTTTGAGAATGGTTCCTGAGTTTGCAGTTCAGTCAAGCACTATCTAAAGTTTAGTCTTGACCCAGCTTTATGCACAAACAGTAACCTAGTACCTAAAGACGTTTTGGGGTTGTAAATAGTATTCCTTCTAGTACAATCTGATTTTCACTAGCTTTTATTGTTAGAAATTATTGTTATTCTTGTTATTATTATTATTCTACTGTGGTACTATTTTTCCTTTATGGCTTAATGACCTAATATCATGTTCTTAAACCCAAGAAAGCTCCAGAATAAGACAGGTACAAGAACTACATGGATGGTTCCGTGTGAGGTTGCTAACAGGAATTATAAGACATAGCTTGGTCCTTTTTGATCAGTACTGATTAGATGTGTTGAGTGTTGTACATTTTCCTTAGTCAAGATTGCATCTCAACAAACCATAGCGTACACACTAGCAAGCTGGCTCCACAACATTTCTTTCTGCATCTTCCTAAACTAACACTTTCGTGCTGATTCTGGTTCTCTTGGGAAAAAAAAAAAAAAAAAAAAAAAAAGAAAGAAAGAAAAAAAAGAAAAGAAAAAAAAAGTAAGTGGAATTGCCACCACCTTGAACTCTGAAGTCAAGACAGGCTCTGGCATTTATTATTATTGTTATTATTATTATTATTATTATTATTATTAAAGGAGAGAATGGTATCACTCTCTATAGGCTGCTGAAATTTGAAATTAAGAAATAATCCAGATCCAGAAAAAAATAGGTACACTATCAAATGGTGTTTTTCCTTCCTGCATCTGAGAAAGTCAGAATTTTTATGTATATGTTTTCACTGCTGATGACAAATCAGTCATTATGGCAATACCACAGGCGCAGATAAAATAAAAAGTGGAAAAAAAATAGGAAAGCAAAAAGCATTTCTGTAAGCAACCAATGCTTCTCTAAGAAGGTGCTTTGTGGATGAATCTGACAGTAGCTAGAATTAAAATGCCATATAAACATAAGCATGAAATATTTTCTTAAGGAACAAAATTTCATCTAATTATTCTTGACATTTATTACCTATTGAGTCTGTATCCCAACTCCAAATGAACAGCTTATTTTTAATTCATTGGATTCATCTGTGCTTTTGTATTTTTAATGTAAAAGGCAGAACAGAACAAATCCAGTGTAGGCAGATGCCAATTTTAATATAATGTTCTCCTACTTTGGGGACTTCACTAGCTGTACGGGTTACCCATTAATGCCACTCAGACTTTGTAATTGACAGTAAATAATTCTCTCACCGTCATCCACCACCATTCACTAAAGGAAGCCATACCACAATAAAACCAATTGAATTTGAAATGGTAGAAAACAAATTAAGTACTTCAGATATCTCAGATTTCTGTTAAAGATAGAAAATTAAAACCAACTCCTAAATACTGATGAGAGAAAGCTGAGTTTTCAAGGTAATATATTTCTTAGTATGGAGGCCTAAATATTATTTATAATATTCAAAGTGATTCAGAGTCAGGGACATATGAACAGCTATTAGAGATTAAGAAAACAAAAGTAACTGATTTAAATGTGCACTATTTTAACCAAATATATTTAAACAGCAAATGTCCTGAGTACGAGACAAATGTCATCCTTATCCAAAGACTATCCACTGAGTCCACATTCCACCTGATTTTTAGATTAGCGTTGTTCCCCTCCAGTTGTCAGTACTTTTTTTGTTACCTAAGCACGTCTTTCTTTTGATGTACAAATACAAAGGTACTCTTGTTTATAATTTTCTTTTCCAGAGAGCCATAATAATTAAAATTTGAGACTGTCAAGTTTTGAAAAGCTTTGTCAAAACCAATCAGTTTTACCAACATAGAAAATACGCAGTCCAGTTAAAGACTCTTATCTGTCCTTCCCTATTTTGTATATCTGTATATCAGTCTTGCTTTAGTCTATTTTATTATTCCTCTGAAATCTCAGCCTAAAATATTTGGCAAAGACCCATTGTTATTATAAACTGTCAGAATGCTTAATAAACATTTGCCCAGAGTTTCCTAACAATTTTTTTCATAGCTGAATTAAAGGGTACACATAGGAAAATTTCCACATCATTAACATTACACATTCTCTGTTTTCTGCTGACTGTATGGGTAGCCTAGAAAAAACAACAATCTTGTATTTCAGCTGCTGCTACATGATGCAAGGCTCTGCACAAATACAAATCTCACTCTGCTGACTCGAGTGTGTCCAGAAATGGTAAAGGAATAGGGGAGTGGGGCTCAGCTGAAGTTCTCATCCATACACCTCCAGCCACCACCACCACAGTGCTGCACGCTCTGGGACAGAGGGTGTTGTGATCTCAGACTGGGTCTCATCCAGCTCAGCCAGTAGTGCAAAGACCTGGCACTCAGCCTCATAATAATTTCTGGAAGGACTGCAGCATGAGGATCTTCATAACTCTGCTCTGGCATTCACAAATGTGAAATGTGAAAAAAAGTGCAAACACAAATTCCTAAGTTGGATCTGCACAGCTGTCTCAGAGTACCACAACAGGAAGAGACCCCTCATATGTAAAAAGGATGATAGTAAAATAGAAAAGTGTATTTGTCAATGACAGGCAACATATACAACCTATGCATTCACTTATAAATAGCTAACAAGGCTTGTTTAGCCTTTGTATATAGCTATGCTTAATTTTTATCTAATTATAATGAGAATTTTATATCAGAACCCCCTAGGATTCCTCCCACTTCCCAAATAATTTGTTGTTGTTGTTGTTGTTTCTATTGTTTTTAGATTTTTTTAGAATACCTGTATAATTTTTCCACTGTGGCACATGATCTTGTTAGGCACTGTTAATCTACTCTCTTTTGTAAACTAATAACACAGCTGAATAGAAAAAGTCTATTTTATAAAATAGTGACTGATAGAACTTTTTATTTGTATTTTTCATACAAGTACATCTGATACATTTATAAGTAAAACTACAAAGGAAAAAAAAAAAACACATGTAAATTCCATGTGACATTTTACATCATAATGGCTACCCCTTGAAAAATCCCCATTTTTTCAGTTTTCACGCTAGGTCCAATCATGTTAATAAATTTTTGCTATAAAATCTCAAATTTGTCTGCAATAAAAGTGAACAGAAAGAGGGAAATGATAACTGAATTTATCTATGAATAAAATTCATCAAAGCATATCCTATAAAGAAGTTTACAGTCAATGAAATCACAAGTGTCTTACTAAGGCCCATTTGTACCCTGAAATGTTGCCATCTTGCAGAGCCTAGCTTAATAGCAGATATTAAAACAAAGTGTAGTGTCAGCAGGAGGAACAAAGTCAGAAGACAGTTGCCACTTAATTATAGTGTTCTGCCACAAGTGAACTAATAAAACTAACGTTCCTCTAACGTGAGGAACAAAAAAAAAAGGCAATTAGAATGGATTCAAAAAACAGTGCTGAAATACTTCTTTGCTTCTTCCTGCAAGTCCTTTCCTGCTGAGAGCAAAACAACATGACAGCAAGGAAGGCACGAAGAGCAGCTGGCAGCCCAATAACATACTAGAGCAGTCAATGCTGTCCACATGGTTCTCCACATGAGGTTTTTAGAGAATCCCAATACTGTAATCTATAATGCATTGGAAAAAAAGGCATCACTTTTCAAGGCCATTCTCCACAGAAGGGAAATACATGATTAATGAAAAGAAAAAATACTTCCTATTATACTTCTGTAAACCAGAAAC
Source organism: Cygnus atratus (assembly GCF_013377495.2). Classification (NCBI taxonomy): domain Eukaryota; kingdom Metazoa; phylum Chordata; class Aves; order Anseriformes; family Anatidae; genus Cygnus; species Cygnus atratus. The sequence goes on along the minus strand of NC_066363.1, from coordinate 102,135,740 downwards.
TAAGAAAAGAATGTCTTAAAAAAAAAAAAAAAAATACTATTCCAAATCTTATCTATACCAGGCAGTAAGTGTTTAGATGATTTTCAAATTAAAGAAAAAAAAACTGATTGGAAAGATACCAAGACATAAGATTACCATAAAACATTATTTTATAGCTGTTTATAATATGTTTTAATACCAACAGTCTTGTAACATTTATATGATCAATGGTCATCAGTACAATTATGGCACGACTGAGGAAGCTTGTGAAGAAATAATGTATCATGATGTCATTCATTTAAAATTGTATCACTAATTACTGAACAACTGGACTTTTAATGAGGAATTAAATAGCAGTGTTTAATAAGGAAGAAAATGATTACCACAACAAACATATGACTAATACTTCAGCAGTTTAATATACAGCTTCTTTTGGAATGTGAATATATTAACTGAAAGCTTTTTAATGTGTTTTGTTGTTCTTGTTGTTGATATTTGTTGTGGTTTAACCCAGCCGGCAGCTAAACACCACACAGCCATTCGCTCACCCTCTCCCCTCCCTCTCTGGGATGGGGGAGAGAAACGGGAAAGTGAAGCCTGTGAGTTGAGATAAAGACAGTTTATTAAGACAGGAAAATAATAATAACAATAATAATAATAATAACAACAATAATAATAATAGTATTACTAATAATAATGCGTACAAAACAAGTGATGCACAATGTAATTGCTCACCACCCGCTGACCGATGCCCAGCCTATCCCCGAGCAGCCGGCCCCCCCACCCCAGCTAGCCACCCCTATATATTGTTCAGCATGACGTCAGATGGTATGGAATACCCCTTTGGCCACTTTGGGTCAGCTGTCCTGGCTCTGTCCCCTCCCAGCTCCTGCTGCACCCCTAGCCTGCTCGCTGGCAGGACAGAGCGAGAAGCTGAAAAGTCCCTGGCCTGGTGTAAGCACTGCTCCGCAACAACCAAAACATCAGCATGTTATCAGCGCTCCTCTCATCCTAATCCAAAACATAGCACCCTACCAGCTACTAGGGGGAAAATTAACTCTGTCCTAACTGAAACCAGGACAATATTGTTCATAGGTTCCAGCTGAACAATACATTTATTTTGCTCTAACTTTTTAAAAAACATTTGTTCCATAATTACTATGACTAGCAAATATTTATTAAGAAGGCTTTTGTCTTCTGTCTCTTATATGCAGTGCACTTGGTTACTTCATATTTGACCATGTTTTTTGTAGAATCAGTTTTGCCCTTTCCATATATTGACATTTAGGCTTTGCTTTGCTCTTCAAAGGACTTACAACCAGGCCTGACATAAGAAAAAAAAAAAAAAAAACACACAAATGTTTGCAAGACTTGAACTGCAGTACATTCTGCCTTTATATATTTATTCTTTTTTCCTCACTCTTCTTTCTTGCAAAAGGAAAGCTATTTCATCATTCTGTAGGATGGATCACTGATAAAGTAGTTGTGTTAGGGAGTCAGGATGGTAGCTAATATTTGAAACAAATGTAAATTAGAAAAATTAAGTTTCTACCCACATCTAAAAAAATTTTTACATATTTTCATAGAACGATTTATATGGAACCAAGGCATAAACTACTGTATTTGTACATGTCTTTTAGAATACACCATTTCTGAAGGCAGTCTGTGCTGAGTGCATATTCTGTGTAACTGACACCTTTTTTTTTTCTTCTACATGTATATTCAACTTGCCCACTTGGCTTGTGCTTCTATAGGATGTGTTCTACCTTTAAACATTGTTAGAGTAGGTGTAAAATATCCAGAGTTTGAATCCCACTCAGTAAGTTATCTTTCTATCTTATGTGGGCCATTGTCTAACTGCTGGAAAGAATCTACCTCAACAGAATTAAAATCCATCACATAGAAATAAATAATCAACATCTGTTCACATTCTACCTGCATTGACTTTAACACTAATGAGCTAGTGAAAAATCTGTTGCCTTTAGTGTCAAGGATGTATGAATCTAGACCAAATTTAGTTTAGAGTTTCTCATTTTACTACCATAAAGCGTCTTTAAACTAGATTGTGGGTATTCAAATTAAAATGAATTCAGTAGTTTCTACAAGAAATGCTAATTGAATTAAATTGTTGTCTTTCTTTAGCAGTGTTAAGTCAAAAGGTAAATGTAAGGATAAAATGAGATTCCTTACCTGTTTAAAAGTAATAAAGAAACAATTTATTTATGAGATTTTTATTTATCCTGTGATATTTAAAAATATCACAGGAGTTGTTGTTGTTTGTTTTAAGCAGCAGACAATTGCTGTCTGTCTCACATCTATGGTTGAAGAGAGAGTAAAGGTAGCAGGTTATTTCCTATCAGTCCAGAACTTCATAGCACTTTTTTTAGTTGCTATTTCACACAAGGTGATTATGAGCTTTTAGGGTTTGAATACCTGTCTGCTACAAGGAGACTATCAACTTATCCAGTACAGTTTAAGCTGTCATCAGGTCATAACTAACTACTGTCTGTCACTATCTTACTCACCTGTAGTAAGCTGGATGAAACAGCTTAGAGAGCTTTCATTATCTCTGAAGAAATCCTCTGGGATGTTTGGTCTGCAAGTAAGAAAATCTAACAGATAAAAATGAACAAACAAAAAGAAACAACAAATAGGAACCTAATCTTGGCCAGCATCAAAATTTGGTCTGTATCCCTGTTAGGCACAGTTAAGCAGCAAACAACAGTTGACAGGATACATTCTTAGGGTATCAGAAATTAATATTTTATATCTCTTGCCTCTTCCATTTTCAGTATTGAATTGCCCATCTTGCTGTTGTATACTTTAGTCGGTAGGTAACAATGCCTATTCTGTCATGCTTCTTACATGGGCATTGATGATGTTATTTATTCTCCACCAATTTATATCAGCCTTTAGTACAGTATTGTCATTCCACTTTGGACAAAAAGCAACCACCCCTGCCCCTAAATACATAAAATATATGACATTAAAGTTTTATATTTCCAGAACCCCTTTCAGCACCCTTTACCACCAGTAAATATTGGTGTTTGGACCTTCTGTAAGCTTTCTTCCTCAAATTATTATTATATTTCACCCTGCTTGTTTGAAAATGAGACAATTTCAGTAGGAAAGCTTCACAGTCTTATTATTATCTTTGTTTTGTTATATAGATAATTTTGAATGAGAAGTTCTTCTAGCCTGAAGAAAGAGTCAGCCATGATTGTATTTACATTATAAGTCATTTTCAAAGGTGCTAACTGCTAACTAATTGATCTTCTGAAGCTAGCTAATCCATAATGACTTTTATAGAGGTGTGTTTTAAGTGGCAAGTGGGGCTTTCTTGCTCCTTTTTCTCACAGACCACTATTTACATTAAATATATCCATGTTCCTTTGGCATTAATTTAACCCTTAGAGGCCACTCTTAATAGAACTTTCATAAAGACTTTATTAATTTTTCCCCAAAAAGTGATCCTTAAATAACATCAAAGATTTACCTACCCCCTTTCCTGTTTCTGACACTGGCTAATAAAGGTTTTGAAGGAGAACGCTTTTTTCCTTTACTCTGGTAGCAGAAGGCTGCTCTTGCAGCTCCATCAATCCTTGGCTTAGAAAGCAAAGGGGCTTCCTAAACCAGAAACTACAAACTAACCTGTTATTAAATTAAAACTATGCAGTGAGAGAATAGAAGCGGAAAAGAGCTTGGCTTTTCCTGCTGTATGGCTTTGATAGCCAGATCTCTCTGGAGAATTGATGTAGAACAGGGAAGATCTTGAAAAATTATTGGTTTCAGAAAAATTTCTTCATTTCAAGTTCATCACAGGCAAGCACAGAATTTAGGCACATTCAGGCTTAGCTGCCCAGATTTCTGTTAGTGTTAGTTTAAGCAATTACTAAACCCTTGTTTCTTGTTTGTGTTGTTCCTCTGTTTGGGAAAATGAAAAAAAAAAAATCTTTATTAGGAAAATGTCTTTGTTAAGAAAAAAATATTTGCTGTGAGGGTGGTCAAGCTCTGAAACAGGCTTTCTAGTAAGGTGGTTGATATCCCATGCCTGTCAGTTTTCAAGAGGCATTTGGACAATGCCTTTAGTAATACTCTTTAACTTTTGGTTAGCCCTGAAGTGGTCAGGCAGATAGACTCGATAATGTTTCTAGGTCTCTTCTAAATGAACTATTCTATTTTTTGTGTTTCAAAGCTAGGTGTAGGACTGCATAGTGAGCTGATCTATATGAAAAGTAATCATTTTAGCAAGGTTAGTTTTGAAATCAGAATCACTATCCTTATGCCTGTAACAGTTCTGCATGGTGAAGACCTTACCAGACAATTTCATCATAGTGGTAGACAGTAATGTATTTCAACATTTGGTATACAAACAAGAAAGCAAACAAAAAGCTATGGAAAGTTGTTACATGGAATGACCTGTTACAACATTCTCTCTGTCAATTACATGTCAATTGCATTTTGCTATTGAGACAGAATAACAGTAAAAAATTTTAGCAACATTTATGGGGTTCTGGTGGAAAAGGATCTCAACTCAGTGTCACTCCTACTTGCTTCAGTTCTTCATGCTGCCTGGAGTAAGAATGGCCAGAATAGAGCAAGCTATTCAGCAGCACCAAAATATGTTTGTCAAATCATGCACTGGTGAAAAGGTGAAGCTGAAAAATAAAGTGTGTAAGTGTAAAATGGTAAAGCACTACTGAATGACTACTATTAATATAATAGACTGATCTTACAAAAAAGTGGTTGATATTATGGACTACAACTTTGTGAATCAGATATACAAAATAACTGCTTCACTTTACTCATGACTTACACATTTTCAGCAAATATCTGTGTCCAGTTGGGGACATTACTGTTTATGAAACAGCCTTTAAAGTTACTAGAAAGAAGAAAAAGTAGAAATATTGTCCTACTCCCTGTTATTTGTCCAACATAAACATGTTTGATTAAACATAAGAGCAGCTTAAACTAGATAATCTGGAAAAAAAAATATTTTAACCTTTGTAAGAGAAAAACATTGCAATGCATGCAAGCCTTAACATTTAAGTACTAGGCATGCTTTAGAGCAGGAGAATTGATCCGATTTTCTTTTCGGACCTCTTTCGATGCCAGATTTCTAGGTTTCTACCCTGAAGAACTCTACTAGAATTACATACAGACTTCCTTTCTTCTTAATTTGTAGACCCTAAATCTTCTGTCAGCTGCTTTGAAACTTCCAGCTTCAATTCTCAGCTACCCGTTAGCAGAGCACACCATGACAGGTGAGAACTTTGACTGCCAATGAGGTATTCTAATGAGTGCAATTATAAAAATACAGGTGTATCTTATTTCCTCCTCACTTCCTTTTGTATTAAAGGAAGATCAAACAACAGCAACAAAAGCTAATGGTCTCAAATATGGTGTGCTAACAACCATGAAAAATCAGTACATTCAGAAGTGTGGTTTCCATAACAACTATATGAACCTGCAGGGATAAATTCAGCTTCTTGAGTGGTTTGGCTTCCTAAATCTCAGACACCTATAGTCACAAGATACCTAAATCTACCAGGTACCCATAGACACAAGGGAGAAATTGGGCTTTAGTACTTGAAACATCCTAACAAAATATATCACAGGTACAACTGCAATATCAAGTCCAAAGAACAAGCTAAATATTTTATATATATATATATATATATATATAAATATATAATACATATATTATATATAATATATATAATAATAATAAATTGACTACTGAAAAGGAAGAGAGGAAATAGGAAAAAAAAATCCATGTGTGGGAAAGGAATTCGCAGGTGGCTTTGCGCTGTTTCACACATCCCTTAATTAGACATAATGAGGAAACAAGCGGTAGAAACAAAAACTTGAGCAAGGTCGAGATAAAGTAAATTGGCTACAGTGTTAAAGATGAGCTTTGGGCAGTGGCCAATTGCTGGCTGGCTTGAGGCACGTGGCCGAGGGTCTCTAACCAATTCTATGACAGATTCGGGCACATGGACAGCGCATGGGGCTACGGGGAAAGTATATGTAGTGGTGAAAAATGGCAATAAATGTCTCCTGTTCAAGAGCCATCAGCGTCCGTGTCTTTCATCCCCTCATCCATGTAATTAAAAGTCACACAAATTGCACTGTAAAATCACAACACAATGTGCCATCTCAATTCATGCTTTCTGACAGCAACAATAGATTGCCTTTGGCAAGTTGTGGAAAACAAAACAATTTTATTTGTGATAAAAATAAAAACTTAACCTAACAGCATTTCATAAGCAGCACATCATATTGATTGTCTCCCTCTATCTCACAATATATCCATATTTTGTAAAAACAACACAACATAATGATATAGTTTCCTTAACTGAAGTGAATAAAACAATACATGAAGATATTGAATAATATATGGATAACACAATAGAATCCAGCCTTACAGTTTTCATACAACAGAATTAAATAATTTCTTATTTTTCTGAAGTGGAAGTGGAAAAAATAAACAAAGCTGAACCAGCTCTCATTCCTTCCTCCATCCTTTTTTGGAGAAAAAAAAAAAAAAAAATCAGTAATGGTACCTACAGACATGAGTCTCTCTGATTAGTCATATTTCCATATAAAAGTACACAGACAACACACTGTAACTTCTTCACCAGTTTCCAGTATATACAGAACCTCTGGCCAAAGAGCTTTAAAGGAAGCAAAGAAATCACACCAAAGTAGTCATGTGCATACATACATACCTGTATGCATGTGCAAGCTATAAATGTTGCATAAATGTTGCTATAGAACTATCCTGGATAGAAGATAAATTGCAACATGCTAAGCAAAACCTTTTTTTTTTTTTTTTTTTTTTTTTGCTTAATAGGAACAGCTTTGCATATCAGGTTAATATATGCTACCCCTAGGACTGGCACAGGCAGTTCGCAGCCACTCTTAAAAATAGGACCTGGCAATACACACTCTATCTCCATCACACAATGAGGTATCCTAATCAAAAATATGCTGTTCTCTATTACAAGGTGTTGTAAGCAACAGTAATATTCTGTCTGAAAAATTTGGGCCTAAAAGCCTTTGGGGAACTGCTACTTTTGCAAAAACTACAGAATTTGTCAGAAGTCTTAGTTCTCTACACATAAAAATATCTGAGATCTGTTCTGAAAGAGTTTTCTTTAGAAATTGCACATATCACCAAGAAAGATTTTTTTCACTTAAACTTTTTTTAGGTGCAACTGCTGTTTAAAAGCTACCCATACAAGCAAATTTTATCAAAACCTTAGTCTTAATACAGTGTATTCTACTTCGAAGCTAAATATATATATATGTATATATGTTTATTCATTCTGTTCCTGATTTTCCTGATACATAGTTTACATACATATTACAAGTTCAGAAACTGAGATACTGTCCATTCTGTTGAAGGAATAGCTACTCAAGAAGAGCTGTGATTTTATCCATTCCTATTTAACCACTTCTCATGTTCTCGCTTGGTGATCCCTGTTTCTTTTTCACATAGCATATTTCTTGTGAATGAGAACACTGAACTGTACCTCTTATTAAAATTAAAGCTATTCTCAAATGGACTGTTTCATATTTCAAAGTCAGGCTGCAGTTATAGTATAATTTAAGGAGGATTAAAGATGATAGTACTAGAGTCCCATCCTCTTACAGGGAAGTTGCCACTTGTGTGATCATATGATTAGCTGTTTAAAACAAAACTTCAACACAGCTGAATCCATTTCTTCTTGAACAGTCAACTCCAGTCTCATGACAAGATATGTTGGCACACTACAGTGGGCATGCACTGCATGTTGATGATAGGACTCTGTTATAGCCAAATGAAAACACCTTTATTATTTATAATTATTATTTTGAATTATAACAGGTTCATTATTATTATTTTTATTTATTTATTTTAAAAAGGCTGGTAGATTTTCATTTTACCTTAAAGGTAAAAGAGAAAGTTCACATAGGTAATAATGGCATTTAACTACTTTGTCAGGAAACCTAAAAATGCAGTGTCTTGAAGTTCCCCCTTATTGGTTGTTCTGAAATTATCTGAAAGACAGATATTTCTCCTATAATTTATAAGAAGCCTTCATAGTGGGAAGAACTATGAAGTCAACACAGATTATTGTTACATTTCATTATGATAACATGTAAGTACCTACTTCTATATTCTTTATCTTAAATTCTTAGTAATGTCTCAATTTTGTAGTACTATAACAAAAACAACCATTGCCCAAGTTCATATTCTGGTGCTTAGATATATGAATTTATGACATAGCTGTCCTATTTTATTATATCATATACACCATACCAATGAACCAACCAACATAACAGAAAAATAAACAAAACAAACAAACAAAAAAACCCACCAGCAACAACAACAAAACAAAGGCTGCAGTAAGAATGTAAAAATGCACACCTCTATGCCAGATTTTACCTAAACATGCAATGGACGTAAAGAAAATAGAGGACAAGTAGCAAAAGTAATAAACTGTCACTTCTAAGCAGTTTAAACGAACCCATCCAATTTACACAATTCACTAGCCTGAATTTCTCTCTTAGCAATTATTACAAGCACACTGATGTTCTAATGTGTTATAGGAAATACAGTCCTCATCCTTCCCTTGAGTCTTACTAAATAAGCAAATTACATTGATTGTTGTCTTAATGGATAATACTGAAAAGAACTCCTTTTGGTCTTTTTATCATGTGGAAAAGAGGAGAGAAATACTCTATAAAGTCCTTTTGGTTTTGCTTGTTAATTGAGAAGAAATATTTTATAATAAGCTTAAAAAAAATAACAAACATTTCTCACTTGTGCAATGTCAATACTCTTCAACACAAAGGAAAGAAGCAGTGTTTCTTTAGTTGTTCTTCAGATAGATGGCTACAGCAAACAAAAAGCATTTTCATGGGAATAGCAAGTTTAGCTTCTAACAGTTATACATTTTTTTTCCTCACCAAATCAAGACTGCTATAAAATTTCACAAACTTGCATATTGAGAAGTAACAAGTGTCTTAAGTATGTGATAAGGAATTGGTGTTTTCACTTCTTTGTTAGACAGAGAGACAGGGGCTGAATCAGCAATCCTATTTCCACACAAAGTTTTCCTAACCATCATCTTTCACACTTCATGAGTTGGGTCACAATTCTAGAACTCCAGTTCTTTGCTAAGGCAATCCTGAACAAGCAATTGGAGTGAAAAGCCTTAATATGGTAATATAACAGGTACGAAGCTAAGACAAGGAAATCAAAAACAGTGACAGGTCTTGCAGGAGGTGGGTGACAGAACCGTCACAGAAGCATCCCTATTCTTTTTTGTTAAACACAAAATTAATTTTCCTTTATGCTCTTTGTTGTATATTTTACTTCTATTTAGACCTGATAGTCCCCAAAATTTTACAGGCAAGACATTTCAGTCAGTTTTTATGTATCAGTTCAGACTGTATGACATACATTTTGCACAAGAATTCAGAAACCTAAACCATTTACTAAGCAAGTTTTACAGTTCTTCTTTCATAAAAATAAAAATCTTAAAATCCTTCAGCTTCCGCTCTTTTACAATTTTACTCACATGATACTGTCGATAGCATATTTTGTTACCAAAATATTTTTTAAATATAATTTAAACTTAATTTAACCCACACATTAAAAAAAAAGAAAAAAAAAAAGCTAATAGAATCAAATAAACCAGAATTTCTTTCAAAATAAGTGTTTCAATCCTATTTTCCAGATCCAGATTCTTTTTTTTTTTTTTTTCTTTTTTGTTAGTTTAAGGCCTATCCCAACCTGCAACTGCTAGCTATAGAATACAGAAACCTGACTTACAAGGTTCTGTGGTATTCATTTTCATTTTTGGCTAAACAGAACAATGAACTGACCGGTAAAATCAAATACAACTGCATCACCTAAAAATCTTATTTCTCCACCTGGAAAAAAAAATTAAATAAGAAGAACAACAAGCACATGCTTCTTGCTTAGAAGGTTACAATGATCCACCCTTTTCACTACTGCCCAGTGAAAGAGTTGAATTTTGTCCTCCATTGTTTGCACGTACAGAGGCAGGCAGAGACTGCTGCAGTTTTGGTGCACTCAAAGAGGATGGTTGTCTAAAATAAATGACAGCAGCGGGTTGCTGTCAGACCAGCTTAGCTGTCTTATGTGATTTCAGTCTTACCGTCACAGTCTCACAGTCGATTTAACCTGGCATAAACTGGCAACGAGGCCAAATAAAACCTACCTACTGATCCCTTCTTCTGACTTCTCACTTCTTTTGATGAAGTGTAAGAGTTAATGAGGCCATCTAATGAACAAGAGTAGGAAATGTTCAAACTCTTGTGTTGACAGAAGACAGGGAAGGAGCAGTCAGCAACTGGATTGCAGTCAGGAATCTGCAACACTGCTATCTGATGATGACTGAAATATTGTCCTGAGGGGACATCCAGATAGCAAAAAGATGTGCCAGGTGCTCTTGGATGCTTCTGTGCAGTTGTGAAAGCTGTAGAGTTGTGTTAATATCTCTCATGGTCTGGCTAGTAATCCCCACTCAAAGAGGTAGTTGGTGCAGGATTCTAACATCAGGCTAGCTCATGTACAGCTGCATTTGTCACATGGTGATAAAACAAGTCTGGCAAAGGAGATATGATTATCAGGAGACAGGAAATGGGGATATAAAACACAACTACGCTTGAAGGCAGGATTGGCACAAAAACACATAGGTGAATTTGGTTAAATAATAAAGAAGTGTATAAACTTCCCACCACAAACAGTGGGTCCATAACATGCTTATAATTTAATGATCAGTTTATGAAAGATATTTACAAATTGGTTTCTTAAAAAGGATCTCTCTACTTGTGATCCACTACTTCTTAGAAGCCAGAACAAAAGTGTTTATCTTATAGCCAGGAAAATAGATGTAGTAAGCATAATAAAACTGTAAATAACAACAACAAAGTAAGAGTTAAATAGCTATCTAAAAAACAGACAAACACCACCACCAAAACAAAAACAAACAAAAAACCAGAAGCACACACAACCAGTATTTTCATCTCTGTATACAGAAAATGACATAAAAGCAAGTGCTTGGTATAAATTAACAAATGACTTCTGAGTTTTTTTCAGCCTTTGAACATAAACTTACCCCCCCCCAAAAAAAAATTATTTTGTTAAGATATTGACTGATGAAAAAAAATATATATTAGAAAAGAAGCATCGATGCCCTCCAGAGTGAAAGCAAACAAAGAAGCAAAAGCACTTTTATTGCTCATGTACTTGGGCAAACTTTGTTGAAATTAAGTGAGGCTGCAAAATCAAGAGATTTCTAAGAAAAGAGGGTCCTTATGAGTCTCCAGTTCTTAGTGGAAGATAGAAAATGTAGTCTTGGACATGCACACAACAGCATTATTTTACATAGACAGATAGGTAGGTAAATATTCAATGTTGCAAGACACAAACAGACCATTATCCAGACAGTAAAATACACATGATAATTAATCATGTTTGCTGTTCCCCTGTATTCTCAAATAAACACTTTGAATCTTTATAATTTCAGTACGATGTGCCTAAAATAGCACATATTTACTTTTGGAGATGAGAAAACGAGGAGGAGGAAGGTTCTTTGAACCACACCAATCCAGTGCATGACTCCAGACAGTATCTTTCTAATCAGATTTTCATGATGTTTCTGGGAAAAAGCCTAGGAAAAAAATAGTAAGTATGAATAATGCAAAAGAAAACAAGCAAACAAAAAAACACAACACAAGAAGTACAAGGAACTGGGTGACGTGATATTTGCTCCACATGTTCCTGAGAGAGAGAGTCTTCAACTTCTTTGGGGAAGAGTAATGTTACACAACAGAGAACTGCCTTAAATACCACACAGTGAATTCACACAGCTTGTCAGTTTGCCCATAATATCCTGTGCAGAGCAGCAAACTACTTCTCCCTCTGTGAAGTGCCATATAATGGAAAAGTTTCATTATTCTGTTCAGACCAACTCTGCAACACAAAGAGAACAGAAATTCTGAAAAGTACATCTAACACATACAATGGGGAAAAGCAAAACTCCAAGAAACTTCTGATGGTCCAATAACAGGAAGTCATAAAATAACTTGTTCTCACATTTAGCTGTTATTAAACTACATTCAGAAGGGAGGAAAAACCAAAAACAAACAAACAAAAAACAACAACAACAACAAACTTGGGAAAAATATGGTGCCTGCAGCTTGTGTTCATATCTTAAGTTAATAAGAAAAACAATGAATAAGAACAGGAGAGTGTGAAATCAGATTTAGAATGAAATCATGGTATTGTGCACTAACTTCCCCTGAACTGTAAGCAAGAACATGATATTTCTAGCAGCAGCACTTTCAGTAGGAACACCTCTGGATCATCTATCAAAAATCAAACTCTCCAGTGTGTACTCCAGAGCAGTAAGTACACCCCAGAACAAGAAGAGTCAGTATCTGTACTGAAGAGCAAAGCATTCAAGTTGGATAATCATTGTCATTACTAACTGAATAAAAGTAAGAAAATATATATATTTTTGAAGCAGGACATAACAGGATTTTTAAACTACATTTTCCACTGCGTTTTTCACTCCTGCAATGCTTACACTGACAGTATCCAGTAATGCATTTAATACTCACATCATTCATCAGAGATGTTCATAAGACAAGCCATTCTAAAACTAGGACTACCAAGCAAAAAAAAAAAAAAGCCCTCCCTCTCTAAAACAGAACATTCATACTTTTTTCTTTCACATTGTCAATTAGTCATTAGTCATTGTCAATTAGTCATTAGGATTACTGAAAAACATATGGTTAGACTTACTAATAAAAGGAAATATGATTATTTGATTTCCACAGAAGTTAAAAAAACTCTAGAAGTAAGTAAGAATTGTTACTCAAGCCATGACTCTCAGCAATTTGAGATGGTGCATCTGTGCTTGGTTACACATGCTTACGGTTACACCAAAGACAGAAATATTCGCCAAGGGACCTCGGAACGCTTGTGTTTCTACCTAACATAAACCAATATGTACTTCAATAAAGTAACTGATGATCCACAGAGATTACTCACAAAGCAAGCACTATTCTGAAAATCTCTTTTTCTAACTTTTAATAGAAAAAGAACCTTCCCAGCTTAGAATAAGACCAATGTATATACAAATAAATTGAATTATAACACCTAGTCATTCATGCCTGTCATATTAAAATCCTAATCAAATTAACATAAAATTGGAACTGTCTTTCATTCTAGGACTCTATGTCATTATATCACACACAAAAAAAAATTGCGCAACTAAATCTTGTTATCAGCAGCCAACGTCTAACTATATATATGTGTATGTGTGTGTGGTAACACATTTAACAATTCATCAGTTTTCTGTAGGTTAAATTAACTAGTTGTCAATAAAAGTAATTTGTATGAGGTAACAGAAAAGACCTTTGCAGAGTCTGTACAACATTCTTGCAAGTTCCTAGGATGGTTGACATGATAACCTGTTTCTTTGCTGAAGATGTTCAGCAAAAAAAAAACCCTCAGAAGTACTCAGAAATGTCTCTTGACCTTTCTTAATATCAGTAACTGATATATGGAGTAAGCATTGTTGTTCCTTTCACCCACTTTGATATGAGTAAGAGCAGTCAGCATGAGCACAATCACTATTGAATTCCACTGATAACTGCCTTATCACTAATTGTAATGATGCAAAACAAATCCTAATTCAGTAGTTTATCTGGGGTGTTAGAAGAAGTTGACAGTAAAGACAGCACTAACAAGATTTACTTCTGTATGTCTAGAAAGCAGACAGAGGAATATGCTAGGATATGCAAATTAAAGAATTTAGGAATTTCTCTCTTCCTTAATGGTAGTTTAAAAATAAAAACACATGGACTATTTGATTATTTTAACTCTGTAGATCACCAAAGCCACTTTATACAAATTAAAATTTTAATTAAAAGCTATATTGTAATGACTCTGAAAGGAAATTTTCTCAAAAAAAAAATGTCTAAACTGAAAGTTGAGTCTAGAAACACTGAAAGACACAAATAAAAGCAGTTCAGAATATCACACATACCATGAAAGAAAAATCCCAAAAATTGAGATAGGTGAGAAATTCTATGAACACGATAGGCAGGGTGCAGCAGTACAACATAAGGAAAAATATCAAGGAAGTGTATGTGTGCCTAACAAAGGGAAACTATTTTTGAAAACACAGAATTGATGTCACTGGTGAACAGATGAGGTATAGGTGGGAAAAGAAGAAGTGCTCAGCATGTGTATTTATAGAAAGGCAAGGAATAATGATGTCATTGTTCAGTCACACATATCATACATACATATATGTACATATAAAAGAACTTATTGTACACAAATAAAAGAATGTAAACCTGTGAGTTTGGAACTTCTCAGGTCTGTGGTCTTAAAGGTATGGTTAACATTTTCTGCCTTCCCCTTTGGTAATAAGTTTTTAGCTTATTAACAGCAAGGATCTCTGCTGTAAAGTACTTTGACAGGTGCTAAGATGTAAAACACACTGAACATGATTCAAATTCTCACAAATATTGGCAAAGTTCTTCATAAAGTCTGTTCTTCTAAATGCCAGGCAAAAGATGCCTAGACTTATTCTTAGCGTTTCTCTCACATTAAATGGTTGTAGTATCTTTGTATCAGTTAAGGACTTTTAATAATTGATAGTGACAGTTTACAAATAACTGCTAAAGATTCTGTACATATTTGTCTGATGAAACACTTTTATATGTATATTAAAGCCTTGGCTATTTTGTATGAGCAGATAAGCAGGTCTTCAATCTGATACTCTCTCTCAGTAGGTGAACTGAGCCCCAAGGACGTGAAGTGCACATACAGCACATCATAATCTTTCTTACATTATAATCAGAACAGAGAAAATCATACATAATGCTTTCTTCTTCAGATTGGAGGGGGAAAACATCATAATAGATTGGGGCAAGGGGGCTGAGTGATTTCATGGCTTCTGGCACCTAACAGTAACTTTTTACAGAGCGTGTACAAACATGTCTGGCTTTACTGGCATGTCTGGTTAGCAATGAGAAAATCTCATTGGTAGGAAACATGCAATTCTCCTAGAGATTCCACCTTAGTAAAGAGTTGTTTGAAGGCATATAGTGGTGAAACAGGAAATAAAAAATCTTTATAGAAGTGCTTATATAACCCTATGGGTTCGTATATCAGAGTACAAAACAATGCAGCCATTGTCAATAGCTAATACAGAGCAATGTAATCTAAAAATACATCAACAATATATTTTCTAAAGGTATTCCAAGATCCAGGGATTTTAAATAGCTTTTTCAACAGGATTTTAAATAATGTTTGGGAGTGGAACACTGTATGAAGTGAAGTAAGACAGTGGAAGGTGGATGCGCAGAGTTTTTTACTCAAATTCATTGCAGAATTGAGAAAAAATAAGTGACACTGCCTTTCCCATTATGTTCATAGGTATATAAAACTAAATTCACTGAAACATCCTTATATGAATTTAATGACCAATTCCTTTGAATACTTCTGTTAAAAAGCTTTTTTCACAGGCATGACTAAAAGTGATACTATAAATTTACACACTTGAGTTTTCATACTTCGACACAAAGTTTAAAAATAGGCTTACCTTTAAGGACAAAAAGTATGCTCAGAAAAATAATGTTATTTGAAATAGCCAAACTGTGCATTTGCTTTGCTCATTTGAGTGAAATGATTTTCAGGGGCACAATGAATTCTTTTTGTTTTTGTTGCTCAACATATTTGCTGTTTACCAAAGAGTAATCTTTTTCATTTAGTTCCACATACACTTTATATTAAATGAAAAGGTAAATTTTTCAGAATAAGAGAAGTGATTCCAGAAACTCTTATGAATACATTAAATAGAACAGGTAACAATACAGATTTATACACAAAGTTTCTTCGTGATATGACATTTGTGATATTCATGACATAAAACTTTAAATACAGGGAAAGCAATACCTACAAAGCCCTGTGGATGAGATATTAATAATTAACCTTCTAGGCAGGTAGAATTTATCTAGGGAGTCCCCACAGACAAGAGTCTGGCATGATAAAGAAAAGACTTGAAAGAAATCTATCTACACTTCAAGTCTACCAGCACTATGTGGAAATAGTCTGCCTTTTTTTCTGACATTTTGAGCAAGTTTAAAATTATTTATCCAGTTGGTACATTTTAGAATAGCCTAATTCTTCTGGAAGGCCTTGGGAAAGCCTCTATTGACAAGATTAGGGTAAAATTTAAAGCTTCTATCCTTATCTTCCCTGGAAAGACTCATCTTGGCAACTCCTCATATTTAAAAATAAAAGTCATACCTCAGCAATGTGAAGTCAATGGGAAAAAAAAAGTTAAAAAATGGTAATAATAATAAAATGAATATAAAGTTCACACATTCAATAACAGAAAACACTGGGGGATAATCCACAGAGTAACTAAAAATAATGCTGTCACAACTGTGCTGTGCACTTAGCTTCACATCTTTGACCAGAGATATTACCCAACCAAAATGGCAATAATATAGAAAGTCATTTGAAATAAGCATTTTTCTGAACACTGTTGGAATCTTCATTAACAACTAACTGTGGTGATTTTAGTCAGGTGGGCAGTCAAGCTCCACCACAACCGCTCTCTCGATCCCCCTCCTCAAAGGAAAAGGGAGAGAAAATATTGATGCAAAGGGCTCAACGGCTGAGATAAGGACGGGAAGATCACTCAACAATTATTGTCACAGACAAAACAGATTAAGTGTAGGGAGATGTATCACCTGTTACTAACAAGCTAGAGAAGTGAGAAACAAAGAAAACAAAATAAAACCACCTTCCCTCTTCTATCTCCTCCCCCTGAGTGGTGCAGGGGAATGGGGGCTGTGGTCAGTCCCTTACACTTCGTCTCCACCAGTCCTTCACAGTCACTCTCTGGCCCTGCTCCAACATGGGGTCCCTCCCACAGGATGCCGTCCTTCCCCCCACTGATCCTGCAGGGGCTGCCCACAGGCAGCAGCTCTTCAAGAACTGCTCCAACATGGGCCCATACCACGGGGTCCATCTGTCAGGACCAAACTGCTCCAGCACAGGTCCCCCACGGGTGGCAGCTCCCCTCAGACCCTCTGCTCCTGCCTGAGCTCCTCTCCAAGGGCTACGGCTCCGGCCTGGGGCCTGCTCCTGCAGGGGCTCTCCATGGGCCACAGCCTCGTGCAGGCCACATCCACCTGCTCCACCGGGGGCTCCTCCACCGGCTGCAGCATGGAGATCTGCTCCATGTGGGACCCATGGGCTGCAGGGGGATAGCCTGCTCCACCAGGGGCCCCTGCGCAGGCTGCAGGGGAACTGCTGCTGTGTGCCTGGAGTACCTCCTGCCTTCCTTCTGCACTGACCTTGGGGTCTGCAGGGCTGGTTCTCACTCCTCACTCTCCCAGCTGCTGTTCCCCAGCATTTTTTTCCCCTTTCTTAAATCTGCTCTCACAGAGGCGCAAGCAACATTGCTTATTGGCTTGGCTCTGGTCAGCAGCAGGTCCCTTTGAAGCCAGCTGAAACTGGCCATTATCTAACATGAGGCAGCTGCTGGATTCTTCTCACAGAGGCCACCCCATGCAGCCCCCTGCTACCAAAACCTTGCCATGTAAACCTGCTACACAAAGATTTGGTAAATAACATCCAGTATTTCTACCTGATGCTGAGACTGGTTCCAGATTTTCTGTCTGATAGTGCTGACTTCTTTGTGTAGCTTCCTTTGGTTTATATACCCTTTAAACAGAGATGACAGATATGCAAGAAGCTCAGGGATAGCATATAATTTACCAGACTTTGAAGCATCTCTTAACCCTGTCGTGCTTCAAGAGAATTCCAAGTGAATCCATTTGTATGACAGCCTAGAAAGATCAGAAATTCTTACAGCTTTCATGAATGGTATGGCTATGGTAATTTTATTTAATCTCCACCACTTTAAAGTACTCTATTGTATTCAGAAAAATATGGAGTCATGGAACAGCTGCAATGCTTACATAAAATCATATAGAACTTCTGATGCACATCTACAAATGGAAAGTTGATCTGTTGAGATCTCACATTTTAAGTAGTAAAACAAATGTTCAATGTACGAATGAACAAATGAAATGTGTGACATTAATGGTACTCTTAATACTGAAAATTATTGACAGTGTTTCCTGAAAGTAAAACTGTAGTTATATACTTCAAGTCATAATTTAGTGTGCTAAACCATCAAAGGCCTTGCATGAAATTAATACTAGTATCTAAATATAACATATAGACCCACATATTCAGTTAAAACTTCCTCTTCCATTTTTCTTCTCTCTTCCTCCTTTTCTTGATATTAAAGCAACTTAATTGCTGTGGGAGATGAAAGATTATAATACTTAATATATATATATATAAAATATATATAATATAAAAGAAGTTACTACAAATCTAAGAAACTGAAGTAACATATTGCTTTTTCTTGATGTTTATAAAATACTTGGCTTTCCTCTATGTAATAACTGATACACAATCCTACATAGATAGGATAGTCCCAGAGACCTCAGATGCAAAAAGGAAAACTATACCTGAACACAACTAATCTAGAAAAGGTTAACAAATCTGATATCAAAGTCTGAGTCCCATCCCTATCAAAAAGAAATTGGATAAATATTATTTTTATTTGCTTATTTTAAACAGTTTTCCTTCTTAATTGGTTATATTACTGCAATTTAAGACAGTAGAAATAAAAACACAGCTCAAACATTTGAGTTCAGATTCTAATGAACTCTAAGAACTCTACCTGTTGATGGAGAAGACAGGAATAAAAAAACATGGCTGTTTTCCCCGATTGTTTAAAATCCACAACAAATACAATGTTAAATAAATTAAGCTTATCGTCATCAGAAAGCAGACTTCAAAACTATAGATGAGCAGCAAGATAAGAGATTAACTTATATATGGGTCATTAATTGAATGGATACTGATAACTTTGCACAAAAGCAAAGATATTCTTGGAGACATATTTTTATATATATATATATATATATATATATTTACATATATAGTATGTATCCCTAAGTTAAAAGTCATAGGTAACTCTTCTGTTCTGGGTAGACCTTCAAATTCTCATTTTAAGTACCTCGTATAGTTTAGTGCTGTACTTCAGGGAAGATGTTGACCAACTGAAAAACACAAAGAGAAAAACTAGAAGGAGTAGGGTGCTAAATATCATGGTATAAAAGAAAGATTGAAGGTTGAGAAGTAACCAATGTGAGACTTAAGACACATAACAGTTTTCAAGAATGGAATAAGACACAGGACAGTCCATGCTCATTGTGGCAATCACTGGCAGCTATGTATTTAAATGGGAACAAAGATGGGAGCAGGACAAGTTTCCAACTGCTCAATTATCCAATTGCTCAAATAACTTTACTGTTTCTGGCAGAAAAGACCTTGCTATGGTTGAACTTGTCACAGAGCATAGGAAGAAAAACATGGATCCACACTTGTCTGGAGCTTTATAAACACTCCTGTTTTAATACAGAAATATCGTCATGTCAAAATATTGTCTATACAATATCTTCAAGATATGTTGCAAATAAGTAAAACTAACTACTGCACGTCCAGAGTATTCCCATTGCTTCATCCCTTCAGACTTGTCTTCAGAGCCTGAACACCTCTTGTCTCAGATGCCCATTGCCACTCTTCCTCTTACTGCTCACAGCTGTGAAAAACCTGTCTCTGTCCTCCTGCAGGTTCTGAGAGGCTGCTATTAGGTGACCCTAAAGGTGCCACTCTCCAGAGTGAACCAGCCCCCTGCCCACAAGATAGGCACTCCATCCCTATCTAGCAGCACTGCTAGATTTAAAGATTCACTCTGAGAATGTCATAGATAATCCTATAACTAATAAGCTTTACTTCATCCAAGGAACTTTAAATTTTCATAAGGAAACAGAAAAAAAAAAAAAAGAAAAAAAGATGATGAGAAAAATGTGGCCAATCTGAGAATAATCTCCAGGCTTCTTAGGTTATTGTCTTATTTGCTGTCCTGTGCTTTCATCCCAAGGTTAGTATGTCTGTCATTTCCTTTTTCAGCAATTAGGATGCTTTCTTTGGATTTCCTGTGTCAATGCAATTATTTCCCATGAGAACAGTTATTGAATGCAATGAAATGACTGTACATTATATTCAGGAAGTCACCTCTACTAACAGAAGGTTTATGTAAAAAACAGGGTTTCCTCTCTTAGCATAAGTGATTGCTTTTTTAAAATGGGAGTTAATTAGAATGGAAATTGCAAGTACAGCAATGAAAAAAGTAATGTCAATAGCACAATTCAAAACAAATCCATAAATTGAAACAAGCTTGATTTTGGTAAATAGTGTTAATTACAACTGCTTTGTAAGTACTTAGCAGCTTTGTGTTTGGTAAGCAGAAAAGGGTGACTATTTTGTCTTGCACGTAAAAGGCAACTAGGTTATTGGTTTATGAGTGTTAAGTCTGGTTCCAACAGGAACTCATGAGGGTGAGTGAATTTCTTCCGAGTTTAACAACACAGTAATTTTTAGCTTTGTTTTTAGAAATGCAGATACATGCATCTCTACACATGCGTATCTGTCCATAAACTGGTCACCATTTTTAACTAATCTGAGAAAGGATTAAGTTATGATATTTTTCCTCCCTGAAAATAAGAAAGTAGGTAGATAGACAGGAAGAGTTGAGAAACCTATAAGAAACAAAGTATAGATTATCTCCAGCAATAACTCACATCTGATAGTAACTGCATAATGTCACATTCTCTGGAAAACCTTGAAAGACAATTCTAGCGTGACAGAGCTGAGAAACCCTAAGAAATACATCTCTGAGAAGTCACAGGCCCTTGCTGCTCCGTTTGTATCAGATAAAATATCACTTGTAAAACAGGACCACAGTGAATAGTTGGTTTTTATCACTGAACTTTTCCTCCTGACAGTTGCAAGCTGCTCTGGGAATATCTAGGCAGATATCTGAGGCTTTGCATTTTCAGCTGGCTTCCTGACGATGCTCCTGAGAGTACTGGAAAGAAGGGATGCTACTCTATGGCTCTACAGAACAACACATTTCAATTCCAGAAAGCCATGAGGGCTTCTCCCCACAGCTTCCATGGTCCAAAAAGAGGGAAAGCACAGGAGAAAGTATAAATCTCTTTATCTTACGTGTACTCTAACATCTTCATTTTAGGAAGGCAGAAATAGCTCATGGAAGCACTAGAGGTGACAGATTTTGTAGAAGCTAGTAAGTTTAAAACCAGAAAGAGATTTGATCAGCTACCACCTCTTTCTGTTCCCTCACAAAGTCAACTGAATCTGTAACAGTAGTGATCTAATAAAAATACACTAGAATCATTTTCAGTATAGGTTTGCATCAAGCAAATCAGGCTTTAATAATATATAGTAGTAATAAACGAATTACCAAGTGTCACAAACTTTTGTCTGCTAGGTCCTTACAGAAATGTCTAATTTTTATACTTTTTCAATGAGCATCTTTGCTGTTAGCTACACGTATTATTCATACAATAATGAGAATATTTTAGGTGATAAAATTATTAAATAAACAGAAAACCTAAGATATAGCCAAATATTCCCTCATGTGAAGGCAAGATTTTCCTTTTATAATTATCTATCTCTCTGACATTTTAGACCATATTTTAAAGAATTTAGAATGTCAAAATAAGTGTCTAAGTGAGAATATCTGCAGCACATTGACAATTTACTTGAAGTCACTTTCCTTTGGGAAGACTCTCAAGTTGTATGATAAACAGGGAACTAAACGCTAAAAAAATCCTTCAAATAAAATGTTTGCAAGTATCCTATGCCTCACTGAGGCAAGGTCTCCAGTTTTTCAGGTGTTTTAAAATAACATCCTGCTACGTTACTCATTTGTAACTTGTTTCTAACTAGCTATAATTTTTGTGAGGCATACTGTAAAGTGGAATACTTGAAGGAAAAAAAAAATAAAGGAATCCAACTACTGAGTAATGTAGTAATTATAAGGAATGCAACAACAACAAAAAACCTGGGTGGATATGAGACCAGAGATTTTTTTTCTTTTTCTTTTTCTAAGGAGATTTCACAGTAAAGACAGCTATAATATCATCACTGTAAATGTTTCCTCTGCCAATTCTATTGCATGATGTTTGCATGCCAGGTTCAGACACGTAGAGCTAAATGTTATCTATTGATCCATCGAGTGCATAATTAGATTGGATTTGTTTTTATATCATAGAATCATAGAATGGTTTGGGCTGAAGGGACCTTAAAGACCATCTAATTCCAACCTCCTGCCATGGGCAGGGACACCTCCCACTAAACCAGATTGCCCAAAGCCCCATCCAACCTGGTCTTGAACACTTCCAGGATGTGGCATCCACAGCTTCTCTGGGCAACCTGTTCCAGTGCCTCACCACCCTCATGGTAAAGAATTTTTTCCCAATGTCTAATCTAATTCTACCCTCTTTTAGTTTAAAACCATTGTCCTATCAAGGGATGTTGCCAAGAGGCTATCAAGCCTTGTACAGCCCACAGATGTTATTTCATGTGGGCACCAACGACACTGTCAGCAGTGGACCAAAGTGTATCACAAAGGACTTCACAGCCCTTGCAGGTCTCTAGCACAAGAGGTCATCTCTTTGATCCAACAGTCAAAGGAAAAGGCATGGAAAGGATCAATTGAATCCCGTGGATCAATGCATGGTTGTGGGACTGGTGTTATAGCCAGAGATTTGGCTTTTTAGACTATGGGAATTTCTGGAAAAAATGGTCTACTGGGGACTGATGGGGTACATCTGTCAGTGAAGGGGAAGAGCATCTTCAGCTATAGGCTTGCCAAGATGGTGAAAAGAGCTTTCAAATAAAATTGCTGAGGGAGGAGAATCTCAATCCATCCAACTCTCATCAGTTAGATGCCAGCACTAGCAATGGATGCTTAGAGTCAGGAGAAAAGGATCAGAGGTCGGTTGGAGAGCACTTGAAGATTAGCACAAATGAATTCCATCCACTTCATCCAATAAAACAGTTTCATCATGGGCCCAACTTAAATGCAAATGAATGTAGCACGGGGAATAAACAAGAATTAGAGATATGTGCATGCCTGCAGGGCTATGATCTTATTGGTATCATGGAGATGTGGTGGTATAGCTTCCATGCAGCACTGTAATAGAAGGATACAGATTCTCCAGGAAGGACAGACAGGGCAGATGAGGAGGGGATTTTACTCACTATGTCAGTGGCCAACTGGAGTGCATGGAGCTCTTCCAGGGGATGGATGAGGAGCTGACTGAACATTTATGGGTTAGGACTAAAGGGAAGGCATGAAGAGGTGAAATTATACTGTGAGCCACCTGACCAGGAAGACTGAACAAAAGATGCCCTCTGTATGTAGGGTTATAATAAGAACGCACAGCACTAAATGCCCTTCAGTAATTCAAATATTCTCAAGGCCCTTTGAAATAAATGGTTAGAAAAAGCCATCAACTATTTCAGCTGGCTAACTGAATTATCTCAAGAGTTAATCTGAAAAATTATCTGATGAAATATTTGCTCCAGGACTCAGGAGAGCAAAGTTTAAGATTTCAGAGCTACAGTATTAATATTTCTTCTGCATCTTAATTGTACCACAAGATGAGTATCATTTTAGCCTTGAAATACTACGATAATGATGATATTCAGTTTAAGCTAAAATACAGTATATTTTCAGATCACTGAAAAATGCATCTAAATTTATTTTGCCTAAAAACAAAAAATGAAGCGAGAGAGAGAAACCCTCTTTTATAACTCTCTCATAAACTTGTAAAGAGCAGCCGTATTTTCTGGAAATGTTTTATGTAAAGTTAGAAATACACATCTAGATTTTTTATAATGAATTTAATCTCATCTGAAAAATACACGTTCTCTGATCTTATAAAATGACTGACAACCTGTTGCCAGCTTCTTTACCTCTATCTATCAATGCTAGATTCCTCCCAGTGCCAGTCAGGCATAATGATATTTTAATGAAGTGACGGACTTAACTGACTGATATTGCCTAAAAAACTGTGGTAAGGTTCAATAGCAGGGCTTGGGAGGAAAGGATATTTTACACCCAGTGAATCCGAGCCTGTAAGAGTTATGTACTGAAAACAGCAAAGGTCATCTGTCAGCGACCAAAACCTGTTCTAGTAAGGAAATTATGCAAGATATGTCCAAAATTAATTTCTTGTAAGTGACAGAGATCAATTATTCTACTAAAGGCCAAGTGCAAGATTTTCAAATAGCCGATCTTACATTTCATCAGAGATTGTCCTGAGTGATTTTTCCAAAGCAAATTAAAGCAAACAAAATAAAACCAAGAAAGAAAACAAGAGAACACACAAAAGAAGCAATATTTTAGAAAATGGTTACAGGAAAAGTTTCTATCATTACTTAGAGAGTAATTCTAAATAGTTATCCAAAGAAATTAAAAACAACAACAACAACAATAATAATAATAATAAAACAGAAGAAATCTGCAACAGTTCAGCACTTTGCATAAGAGTAGGGAAAAAAAACCAAAACACTCAATTAGATTACATGGGCATGCCACGTAAATTTGATTTTTTTTGTTTCTAAATGTCTTATACCTATGTTTTCCTTCCTAATGTTGCAGGAGAATCTGATAAGTCTAAAGATTATCTTTTTGTTTGTTTGTTTGTTTTGTTTTTTCTTAACATAAAATGTACTAATAATTTTATACTCATGGAAGAAAAATGATAACTAATAAAATATAACATCCACTTATTATAGACCATCAGAAGCATGGTTATGAAGGGGACAGAATAAACAGAAATAATTTTTACAATTATGCTTGACTAGAAATACATTAAGCCTTAAACAGACATGTAGTGGACAGGAGGACAAAACATGCTGCAGGCAATAACAAGATTCAATGCACTGAGAATCAATTTTAAAGAAGTTATGAAGCCAGACATAAAACAATCTCTTTTGTTATCTTTCAGGGAATGCAAGCATGATATAATAACTTAATTCTCAAACACCTTATGACAAAGTGTCACATTTAAACCAGTGTGGTGATTTTATCCTGCTGAGCAGCTGAACACCACAGCTGCTCTCTCACTCCCCCTCCTCAAAGGAAAAGGGGGAGAAAATATGATGCAAAGGGCTCAAGGGTTGACATAAAGACAGGGAGATCACTCAACAATGATCGTCACAGGCAAAATGGACTAGACATAGGACGATTATTGCCTATTACTAACAGACTAGAACAGCATGAAACTAAAAGCAAACTAAAAACACCTCTCCCCCATCCATCCTCTTCTACCTCCTCCCCCTGAGTGGTGCAGGGGAATGGGGGCTCCGGTCAGTCCCTAACACCCTAGGTCTCCACCGCTCCTTCACGGTCACTCTCTGGACCTGCTCCAACATGAGGTCCCTCCCACAGGATGCCATCCTTCCCCCCACTGATCCTGTGGGGGCTGCCCACAGGCAGCAGCTCTTCAAGAACTGCTCCAACATGGGTCCACACCACGGGGTCCATCCGTCAGGAGCAAACTGCTCCAGCACCGGTCCCCCACAGGTGGCAGCTCCCCCCAGACCACCTGCTCCTGTGTGGGCTCCTCTCCAAGGGCTGCAGCTCTGGCCCAGGGCCTGCTCCCGCGGGGGCTCTCCATGGGCTGCAGCCTCCTCCAGGCCACATCCACCTGCTCCACCAGGGGCTCCTCCACCGGCTGCAGCGTGGAGATCTGCTCCATGTGGGACCCATGGGCTGCAGGGGGACAGCCTGCTCCACCAGGGGCCCCTGCGCAGGCTGCAGGGGAACTGCTGCTGTGTGCCTGGAGTACCTCCTGCCTTCCTTCTGCACTGACCTTGGGGTCTGCAGGGCTGGTTCTCACTCCTTTCTCCCAGCTGCTGTTGTGCTGCAGGTTTATCCCCTTTCTTAATTCTTCTCTCACAGAGGCCCATCCAGCATCAATCACTGGCTCATCTCTGGCCAGTGGTGGGTCCCTTTTGGAGCTGGCTGGATCTGGCTCTGATCTGACATGGGCCAGCTGCTGTGCTCTGTGAGCAGAGCCCAGCAGCTCTGCGGAGGCCACCCCTGCAACTCCCTGCTACCAAAACCTTGCCAAGTAAACCCAATACAACTAAAAAGGAATGCACTTCTGTTCTGTTCACTCTGATAATTAGACCATTGAATTTTCTGATCATCATATTGGAATGACAGATAATTAGCCCTGAATTATTAATGTAAAATATTTGTGATTTTAAAATGTACAGCTCTAAATTTCCCAGGCATTAAAAACTGTTAGCAATAAGCTGTAAAATTCTCTATAATAGGACTTCTAAATAATAGCAATTAAAACAACTGTTTTTTATTCAGTTCTACAGAATCCTTTTGATGGTAGGTAATAATTTCTACATAAGTCAAATATTTTTAATAATGAAGAGAAAGAAGGGCAATACTAATTTTCTTTTGAAAAACTAAAATTAAGCAAATAATCTGGATATATAAAACTTGGTTATTTGGGAATAGTTATCTTGTTTTAAGAATATATATACTTTTTTTTTTTTTTTTTCCACCAATCCTATATGCTCCATTATTATCATTATTTTCCAAGGAGAGGTTAGAAGGAAGTATCTGTATCCCATGAACTGCCAAAAAACACTTCAATTATTCAAGGACTGTATCCTTTAAAAGCATTACAATAGCTAGGAGCAGAAGGAACTGTTATTTTGATTATAAAACTCAGTCTGAGAATGCCTATTTTATTAGCATTGTGATATATTTTAAATGTGATTGTTGAAATTGTATGAAAAACATGGAAAAATATATCATAACATGTCTATAACAGTGGTAGTTTTCCCTAATGATGCAATAGATGGAAAATACTTCATATGCAACATCTGCATCTGGTTGAAATGAAATGAAAAAATGAAGAGAGATCTTTCAAAAAAATAAAAATAAAAAGAAAGATCTTTTCATCATTTGTAGTGGACTGGATAGTAGATTTTGCTTTTGCATAAGACAGAATGTCTTCTGAAAAGTAGTAAACTGAAAAAAAAAAAGTCTTTGGTACTACAGTACTATAAATCAAATCTAAACTTTTAAAGTTACTTATACAGTAACCACATGATAACTTACATTGAGATAAATCTCCAGTTTGCTGGTGCAGTTTTACAAGTACAGCTATAGTTAGAATATTTTTTAAATATTTTTTTTCAATAAACATTAAGCTAAAAAACTTGAAAAAAAAAAGGTAGATGCAACAATAGTTTTAGTTAGTACTTTAACCCTGGATTACTACTTTGACAAAAATACTCTACAAAGAGCTGCACAGATTTAAGGATTCTCATCAGATTTAAGCTGTTGGATAGAATTATTTTCAGAAATATGGGAGAACACTTGCTCCAAGATCTCAGATTTTAGGCTGACACTTAAAATTTGGTGTATGAATTTACATTTGGAAATATATATAAGGGCACTTAAGATTTTTTTCAGATTTCTTAGTAATCCAAGAAGAATAGCAATTTGACACCATATACAGATTAGGCTCATTAGGATACAAACACATAAAATTGTTTTTTCCTGCAGTTGTACAAGAAAGCACTTGGAGATTTCACGAACTTGTATTTTTCAGCAGCTATTTAACACTTGCAGGAGTCTTCTATTGTTTATTCAGCTACTTAACATTAAGCAGGAACAAGCATCTATGCTGAATGTTTGCCGAGCCAGATCATCCAGTAAATTAAATTCAACGTGGAATCCCTGCCAGCTAAGCACCTGCTTCTGCCAAGTGCAGCTCTTTATAAATGTGACAGGTTCAGCCTGGTGCCACCTGCCCCATTTGGCAATGATGATGATTGCCTCTAGCTCAAAGCCATCCACCAGATCTTACCCACCCCTTGAGTACCTATGGTGCAGAGACAGAGTAGGATGCTAGACAGAGATTTGCAATGACTGGACTTGGGGCCAGCTTTCATGAAGACATAATATCCACTTCCCATAGGGACAATGTGTTTCAGTTTGTGCTCATTGCCTGTTGTCCTGTCACTGGGCACCACTGAGCCTGACTACGTCCTCTTTGCACCTTCCCTTCAGGTATTTATATACATTGATAAGATACTTCCTCTTCCCTAGACTCAAGATTCCCAACTCTTTAATGTTTTCCTCATATGAGTGATTATCCAGATTCTAAATCATTTTTGTGACTCTTTGTTGGGTTCTCTCCAGTAGCTCCATGTCTCTCTTGTACTGAGGAGCACAGAACTGAACACAGCAGTCTAGGTGTGGCCTGACCAGTGCTGAGCAGAGAGGACCACCTGCTTACACCTGCTAGCAGTACTTTGTCTAATGCAGCCCAGTATACCATTTACTTTCTTTAACGCAGGGGCATATTGACAGCTCGCGTTTGACTTGGTGTTCACTAGCACCCCCAGGTCTTTTTCTTACAAGCTGCTTTCCAGCTGTGTGGCCCTCCATACTGGTGCATGGGATTGTTCCTCCCCAGTGCAGGACTTTGTACTTCCCCTTGTTGAACTTCATGAAGTTCGTGTCACCCCATTTCTCCAGCCTGTCCAGGTCCCTCTGAATGGCAGCAGAATACAACAAATTGTATCAGCTACTTCTCCCAGTTTTGTGTCATATATAACCTTGCTGAGGGTACACTCCACACCATCATCCAGATTATGAACAAATATGTTGAACAAGTTTGTACCCAATATTGACCCCTGTATTCTGCTAGTTACAGGCCTCCATTTAGACTTCTCGTCACTGATCACCACCCACTGTGCTTGTCAATTCAGTCAGTTTTTAATTCACCCCACTCTCTGCCCATCCAGCCCATGTATCAACAGCCTGTCTATGAGGATCTTATGGGAGACAGCGTTGAAAGCCTTACTGAAGTCTAGGAAAACCGTATCTACTGTTCTCCCCTCATTCACCAAGCAGTTTGTTTTATCATGGTAGCTTGTCAAGCTACATGATGTCTGCACCTGATCGTAGGATCATGGAATCATAGAATGGTTTGGGTTGGAAGGGACCTTAAAAATCATCTAATTTCAACCCCATGCCATGGGAGGGACACCTTCCACTAGACCAGGTTCCTCAACGCCCCATCCAACATGGCCTTGAACACTTTCAGGGAAGGGGCATCTGCAGCTGCTCTGGGCAACCTGTTCTAGTGCCTCACCACCCTCAGAGTAAAGAATTTCTTCCTAATATCTAATCTAAGTCTATTTTTTTTTTTTAAGTTTAAAACCATTACCCCTTATCCTATCACTCCACTCCCTGACACAGTCCCTCCTCAGCTTTCCTGTAAGCCCCTTTTAGGTACTTAAAGGTTGCTATAAGGTCTCCCTGGAGCCTTTTCTTCTCCAGGCTGAACAACCCCAACTCTCTCAGCCTGTCTTCGTAGGAGAGGTGCTCCAGCCCTTTGATCATCTTTGTGGCCATCCTCTGGACTCGTTCTATTACATCCATGTCTTTTTTTTTTTTTTTTTTTTTTTTTTTTTTTTTTTGTGCTGGGGGCCCCAGTCCTGATGACCTTCTTGTTCTTCACATGTTTCGGAAATGGTTTCCAGAATTTGTGCTCCATTACCTTCCCAGTGATCAAGGTGAGACTGACTGGTATGTAGTTACCTGGATCCTACTTCTTGCCCTTCTTGAAGATAGGAATGTCACTGGCTTTCCTCTAGCACCTTTCCCATTCACCATGATTGATCAAAGATTATAAAGACCGGGCTTGCAATGACATCTGTCAGCTCATCATCACTCATGCATGCATCCCTTCAGGGCCCAATTCAGATCACAGAATCACACAGAATTGTAGGGGTTGGAAGGGACCTCAAGAGATCACTGGGTCTAACCCCCCTGACAAAGCAGGTTCCCTAGAGCAGGTTGCTCAGGTAGGCGTCCAGACGGGCCTTGAATATCTCCAGAGAAGGAGACTCCACAGCTTCCCTGGGCAGCCTGTTCCAGTGCTCCGTCACCCTCACCGTGAAGAAGTTCTTTTGCATGTTGGTGCGGAACTTCCTGTGATCCATTTTTTGGCCATTGCCCCCAAAAATGGATCACAGGAAGATAGGACCCTGCATCCTCTAAGTAGAGTAGTCCATGTGCCTACTCTTTCAGCTGAAGCCTTGAAGGTTGAAACCATTAATAAAGTTTACAAAGACTCCTAAAATTGCTTTTATTGAGAAAGATTAGTTCCATTTTAATGGTGATTTTTAAGAGCTACCTTTCCCTTTGAGGGCCAGCTCTGTCAACAGCATAATGTATTCACAGTGAGCTGTGCTGGGAAGAGAGAAAGACATTCATATGCACAGCAGCACTGAAGTTAGATGTGGGATGTCTTACTGGTTGGAAGCCTGGTGAGGTTATTTTCAAAAGCACCAGTACCTGCCTTGCTACTGTTTGCACAGCTAAACAACATGCAAGTCAGGGAACTGATAGTTTAAATTTTAAACTGTATCTTTTACTCAGATTATACATGCAGACAGTCAGGAAATTACACTCTCGGATGGACCATACCAGCAAGTTCTCAAATCAGTAAGTATTTAATGAAATGTAAGGAGAAAATTGCATCCTACCAACAATTAATAGAGAGTTATTCAATACTTATTCTGAATGTTATATAAGGAATAATATTGTTGAGCTGTCTTATTAATTATAACAGAAATAGATCTGGCATACAATGAGTCCATTTTACCCTTGGAGGTTTCCTAGTTTACTGGAAACCAATCATCTAAAAAAACAAAAACAAAAACAAAAACAAAAACCAAAAAGTGTTTGCTCTGAACTCAAATTATAATTCCTATCTTATCTTTTTCTGAGTTTCATGCGTTTTACCTTTTCTCTAGAGGAAGCTGAGGCAAAATTTTATATCTAGCTCTTAAAACCTGACAGTGTGAAGGAGATGAGACCTAGCCTTTAAACTACACAATTAAATGCACTATTTCCCCTCTCCCTGCCAGCAGGAATCCCAATTTCCTTAAGTCATAAAATGGACAAAATTCACTTAATAAGCAGATATTTAAAGTCTAGGCAAGGGTTTATTTATTCAAGGCACAGTAAACACTTGCCAGCTTTCTTATAGTCTTTTTGTTTGCATTTATTAGCATAACATCAAAGTCACTGACAGTTACTGTTCTCCCTATTGCTCAGCAATAACTGTCCCTTGCTGAAATAGGAGATACTTATTAAAAGCAGCAAGGATGGATTCTCCCTTCCTTATCAGTTTCTATTCTCTTTCAGACTATTCAATTAAGGTTTCTCTCTTTCTATCCCCTTTCCATCCATCTCTTAAGATTTCGTGTTTTCCAACTGCACTTTTTAGGCTGAGCAGTTTTTGTTCCTGTTGCATTCAAGCAATATGGGGGAATAATGCTACTAATGACAAAGGGCACACAGATTCTTCATATACAAACCCACTGGAAACCACTATGTACAGACAGATTCTTCATTTAAGCCGGAACATGCCTGGTGAAAAGAATGGGTGTGGACTGCAGCCAGAGATGTGAGGAAAGCCACCTGATTTCAAGTGGGGTGTTCAGGATTTGATCTGCATACATTTTCAGCTATTTAAGAAACAAATTCAAGCTGAAACAGCAAGAAGTACATCTATAGAAAGGCAAATGTCTGATGAATTCCAAATTTCTGCTCCTCAGCAAAGAGGAGATCAATCTTTCTATTAGACACTGTGGCAACATTTCCTTCCTTTTTTTCTTATGACATAAGAAAATGAAGATAATACTTTTCATTAGAAAACATCAGTAACCTCAGCTATCAGTAGTATAAGCAAAGCATTAGAGCAAGATTACAATATCGATAAGAAGAACAGTCAATCAAATTCATTGGGGTTTACTGCTTCTTATTCTCCTTCTAGGAAAAGGAGAAAGAAATATATATACCCAAGATTTAAGAGTCTCAAGTAAATCCTGTCAACAACAACAATTTTACAAACCACACATCATAAACAAACTTGGCCTATCTGTCTACTTGGCACTACTACTATCAACTTTCCCTGGACACTATTCTCGCAATAAGTGGAGAAGTGTTGATTTGAAAGGAGAGACATATATTTCTCCTGGTCTATGGCAACATTAAAATCTTCCTTAGCAAAGAATATATTACTTCACTGTTAACACTCACTGTAATGCAGAGTAAACTGTTTTAGAAGATTTGTTGTTTAAATTCACTGTTTCTTTTCCCCAGATGTTCTGCTGCTGGAGTTAATGTACAACACTTATGATTATTTTGCGTAAAAAGCAGAGACATAATCACAAAATTTCTAATTATCTGTCAAGCAGAGCTCCCTTGAACACTGGCAGAAAGACCATATGCTTAAGGGCAATTTTGTGTTCCATGAAACTAACACATAGCTTTGTTATCTCCCACTAGCAGATAGCCTCTGTATATGATGGCGATATCAAACATGTTACTCTGACCTAAAGGGTGGTTTCACCAGAAAAAAAAACATATGTTTGATGGTCAAAAGGTCTTCAATTCAGTCTCCACACATAATTCCTTCAGGGGCTTCACATACATTAGGTTGCTACTCTCTTATAACAGATTTATGCACAAACGCAATCCAATATTTTTTTCAAAGGAAGTAAACCCATCATTTTGCTTAGAATGACAAGCCCAGTCAGAACAAGTTGTCCCTATCCAGACATTGGACAAACTGATTTGTATTGTCGAGGCTGTTCAGTCAAAGGAGTCCAAAGACATCTGATTTTGCCTGCTGAACACTCCAACACATTAAACTCTATTTTTAGCCACTGGCTGCTCTTCGTATCCTGAATCTGCCCTAGCCTCAAGCATAGGTTTATCAAGAATGCAGTGGAGCCAATCTCCTGTGATTGGTGCTGCCTGCATTCTCCTGAACCATCTGACAAACCAACAGCTTTGCTGCCAACCATCTTGTTATCTGTTCCAATAACCTTTATTATGGGTTTTGCTTGTACTTAGCTGGGATTATAGACAACGGTTCTCAGTCACTTAGAAAGAAAGACAATTGATGAAGATGAATATATTTGTAGAAAAAGATCTGATAAACCACTGACCATGAGTTTGCACAATAAATAGAGGAAGGAGGAAAGCTACTCTATATATATTTATTCCATTTTAATTTTATAAAGCTTTTATTACTTGCAAATGCTTTTATAGTTTGCAAGTTACAACTTGCAACTGCATTCTAGAGTATCAAGCACACTTTCTGAACTGCTTATGGCATATGAAATCATTCTTAGTGGGACCTCAAGAACAGTCATGTTTTTAAAAAAATCTTTATACTGTTCAAGTAAAAGAAACAGTTCTTTGAAACACTTTTGGAATTTTGAGTGTGCTGTAAAAAAAAAATATCAGAATCAACATACTAGTACTCAGATTACATATTCACCTCCACATAAAAACATTTTCTATAAGGAGAAACACATATATCAGTATATATCAATAGCCACACGAAAGCAAATAGCATCTTCTCCATCATCTCATGAATACTTGTCCTTTTTAAAGCAAGTACTAACTTTTGGTGTAGTATCACCAAGATGCCAATAAAAATAATTAAAAAGAAAAAACACCTTTTCTGCATCTAGCTCATTCAGGTTATGATGGTATGTCTTCAGAATCTGGAAGTGTAACTTTTGCCTGGTGATTAATTCCATATGGTCTCTTGATGTAATCATAAAGCATGAGTATAATCACATTAGTCTAACAAAAAAAAGTGTTACTTTTATGCTCGTCATGTACAAACACCGTTTGTCCATGGCAATATTTGGGTGCTTTTTTAATATTACTGTAAGGACTACGTAAATAACTGAACAAAAGTAGATAATGTGTTCAGTTCACCCACCTCTATATTAAAGATCCAAAGTTTGTTTTAAGATACTGACACTCACATGGCCTAAGAGATTCTCTGGGCAAAAACCATCTATCACATAAATATCTGATTTATGGTACCCTGAACATATTGCTGGTAGGTATGAACTTCCATTTACACATTTTCTTATCTTTCTTCATGTATGTGTCATCCTCTTGACTGTTTCCTCAAGCTATTTCCCAGTTTCTTTCTTTGAGTCTTTCATGTGTAAAGAACACAAGAGTACAAGAAAACAAACCATACATTTTCTCGTTGTCATCTCTGAAAGACTTCTTTTTTATTTAAGGTACAATTCCAGCTGACTGTAACTATTAAAATGTCAGTCTAGCAAACAAGAACTTTCCCAGAAGAAAAACATCTTCATTTGAAATGTGTCACTGTATTGCAAAGAGTTAAAAGAAAGAAAAAATATAAGACAATTTGAGATAATGCAGCATAATGCACATGATCGCCTATTTCTGTCTTCATCTGACACTGTTCTTTCTTGATGACTCAAACTGTTATTGTCTCTTATGGCTGACCGATAGAGAAAAAATGTACATACAAAAAAAAATAATGAGAACTTCTGACAAATATTTTACTCTTCTACAGTCCGTATATCATCACATAGTTTTTTCTTGAGAATTTACATATAAAATTAGATTTACCAAGAAGGGAATAAAATAGAGAAAAAGCTGTATAGCACAGCTCTGTGGAGAGTATCTAATCCACTAAAGATCAACTTCTTCCTCCACATAATGAAACTTACAGCACCATTCCCCCCACAGGTCTTTGTGGGATAGAAGGAGATGCAGACAGGATGATTTATTTCTTTTTATTTAAAAAGGCTGTATAACTTATCTTCATCAAAATAGCAGTCACAAGTTAAGCCTCACAGGGTAAGATTCATGGTTTAGGTGACTTTATGAAATAAAAAGCTAGGTTTTCCCTCACTTACATTTTTGCTTGCCCAGATTAATTGTTAATAAAAGTATCCATTGATTACTATAGTTTTTGGAGCTGAAATGAAACATTTGTGTATAAATATGTATGCTAAGGTATTGTGTACTGGCTAGTGAATGCTTGATGAGCTTAACAAATGTTTTATCTTTTAACACAAATATGTTGTTAAAGCACTGAGGTGTATAAGAAACGTGTGTTCAAAATTGCGCTGTGGAGTTCCACAGACACTAATATAGAAATTATCACGGGCCACTGTCGTTGCCTTATATCTAATTTGTACTGCAGTTTGGATGTATTTGGGATTCCTTGAAGGAATAAACTGGTAAAAAGAGCCCTCTATATTTTTAATGTGTCTTGAATTTCTCCTGCATTATTTTTAAATGATATAAACATATGTCAAGAGGAGAACACAATTAAGAAAGGGCACTGTAACTGAGATATCTTAAAATATTTCAAACAATACATAGATGAGATTCATTTCATTATAAACAGAAGCTTCTAGCGCAGTTTTGTTAAGTGATGTATATTATGTCATCTAGAGACAGAAAGAAAAGGAAAAAACAAAGCCACAACACTCTTATGTTACCTAATATCTGAGCTGGTCAGATCTAATAACAGATCTTTCACATGTTGCCTTATCTAGACTTGCTGGATTTTGCCCTCTTTGGACCAGATGAAACTAAAAAGAAAGGACAAGATGACAACAGCATGCTTTGTGGTACATCACAACATGTCAGGCTGACATCTTCCCACTCATCATCTGTGTTCTGCTTACATGGCATTGCTAAGAGTAAAGTAGATACAGGAAGAAGAAATGTCTCTGCTCCTCTTTGTAGACCTGTTTAATGGGTGAGTGGATAGAAGCACCACCAGATGGTGAAGAATAAAGGAGAGGGCCTTAGGAGTTTATGCAGGAGAAAAAGATATATCTTGGGAGATGATATAGATCACTGGCAATCTGTGATAAAAGAGAAGTTAATATGCAAAAACAAACAAACAAAAAATAGTAGTAGGAGCTCAGGGTGAAAAAACACAGCTTCAAATAAATAAAATCAGAAATGGAAAGGAGAATCTAAGACTGCAGAAATTTTAGAACACAAATATTTTATCCTACCCCTCACCCCCACCCCTCAAATTTCTATGAACTATTTTCAGACAACAGTGTCCACAAAGTCAAGCCTGACTTGGCAAATTAACTGCACACTGTGTGAAAAAATAACTCCCTGCATTTCCTCTAAACTTATGACTTGATCCCTTCATTTGATACTTCTGGTTGTTGTACTCTGAGATATAATAGACAATATTCCCTACTCCATGGTTTGTTTGGTTTTGTGGTTTTTTTTTTTTTTTTCAGAAAATATTGTTTTCTACTGTTCTAGCTTTACTTTTTCTAGAGCACTCTAGCACAAAATAACTTTTCTATACATATTGGACTGAAATGCCTTCATTTTCCAGATATTTCAGTCATCTATACGTGGCCTTCATGCATCAAGCCAAATAGCAGGCATAGCTGTTGCTAATGCACTTTAGAGGAAACAAAAAGAGCTTACATTAAATTTCATTATTTTTATTTGATATACATCCAAAGTCCTGTTTTACTAATTTGGTTTGGGGTTTTTCAAGGGTTGGGAATTTGGCTGCTACCCTTTACTCAGACGTATTTTCTTTAAATTGGGGTTTTTGGTCTCTTTAACAATATTTTAGTTGGTATATACATATATAAATAAAAAAATCTGTAATACACAATGATGAAAAAATTAGATTGCTAACAGAAAAAGAAAGTTTTAGAGTTTTGCCACAATTTTACACCAGCTTTGGCAAATATAACAACTGTAGTATTAGAAATTTTTCTGGCATTTACCAACAATGACATTTCTTAAAGAACATTCCATACAGGAGATTTCATATCCTAATCTTCTCATGTCAAGCTCTTCAGAAAAGAAAAATCTATGAGGAAACATCATTTGACAGATAAATTGCTCCTAGCATGTGTCTAAGGACAGGGAGCATTGTTTCTTCAGTGGTTAAATTTTCTTACCAGAACTACAAAAGTAGTACAGTATATATATGGAAAAAAACTCATGGACTCATAACACAGACTGATCCCATTAAAGCAGTAAAACTAGTTTAAATCTTTGAAGTGATGACTCTGTGTGTTATCTTGACAAGCATCAAGATAACAGAATTTTCACAGTTGCTTACCACAAAAAGTGGTAATAAAGTATTACCTACAGAATTTTAAAACAGTGAGACAGAGTGCATGCACATCTCATCAGCACTATTGGAACTGTGCAACTTTCTCTGCTCCTCCCCACAAACACACACCTTAACAGGGTTGATAAACAAACAAAAAATAAATAAACTTTAAACAAAACAACAAAAATAAACATCCTCCCCCTTGACCTTTCTGTCTGCTCTAGTCTTCAGAAACATAAGAAAAAGAATGTATAAATTGAGGAAAAAAAATAAAAGCTATAAATATATATATATTTTTTCCTGAGTATTTGGAGTTTGCACAGTTCCAATAGTGCTGATGAGATGAGTGTAATAAGGTGCAAAATGTAATAAGCACACAATTGTTTGCACAAGTTAGTAGGTTTTGTTTTAAAAATCAAACATCTCCCCCAAATATCTAAATTACAGCCAGAAGCAAAATAGAAAAATAAATGGAAAAATAAAAAAAGAAAAAAAAAAAAGAAAGAAAAAGACCTTTGCAACCTCTTTACTGAAGAAAACTTCATTCTCAGAAGTATTTTTTTTTTCTGCTCCTAGCTCTCTCAGATATGGAGCCCCCACTCAGGAATGATTCTGCACTTATTGATGATCTTAGTACTGTTAATGTATGACCATTTCCTCCCTACAGAGTTTTGGTAAATCAATAAATACAGACAATTTTTACAGTCACAGAGTCAGAGAGACAACAAATCTTATTGTGCATTCAGGTTTGATTTACGTAGGTTGATAACAAAAATTTAATTTTGACATTAACATTGATCAGTGTGTATTCTACTCTGTCTTGTGACTTAATCGTGATTATGAAGCTATACTGTGTCTTCATTCTCTACATTTAGATTAGGGCAAGATCAAGGGTATACAGAAAAGGCTGGCATTTAAAATCCATTTGTATCTCCTTTTGGATGATTCTCTCTTTTTGCCTTTAAAAACAAAGTTTCTTTTTTTTTTTTTTTCTTACCCCCACTTCTCCTCATTTTCATATGCCTAATATTTATTGGTTAGAATTACAATTTTTCCTAAAACTCTTTTGGTTTTGTAAGCCTCACACATTTTTAATACTGTAGAAGACCATTAGGAAGGATATATATATATAAATATACAAGGAGATCTGCAGAATGATATATTTCAAAAGAATTGATTAGATAAAACTAGATTAGAAAAGAATTCTTGATATTAATTTATAAAACTGAAGAATCACTATTGGAGTCCTTAGATATTTACCTTCGTTTTGGCAGAACAATTGTATACAGCTCAGTTAAGCTTCTTAGTGCATTTCTCAATTTCTATGACTAAATTTAGCTTTTCCTTACTGTTAGGGATCTGGGAGAATTAGAAATCCCACAATAAAATTGGAGAGATAAAAATAGCTTTAAAGAACCATCTAATATATTACTCAGCTCAAATAACCATGTAAAAGAAAAAGTAAATTATACTTTGTTTTCTAACAAGGAAGGAAGATTTAGTTAACATTATTGAAAGTAATATCTGTATTCATTTTCTTTCAGGCCAGCAGAGAAAAAGATATTGCTTGCTTTAAATTCAGTAACTCAGACCTTATTGAATAAACTTGTTTTAGAAAAATCCATACACATAAGAATTGCCTCTGTGGGTACAGAGCTGTTGTAAATAAGGATGTACATAAGTATCATCAACTTCATATGGCTTCACAGACAGGCTTATAGGCATCATTGAAAATCCATAATACCTATTTGGTTGTTTTGTTTCTCAAGACCTCTATTTAAAAAAGAAGGTTTATTCTTGGAGATGAAGCTAACAGAAGCTTAATGAGAAAAGCTACCACTAACTCATCAAGGTTCATATGGCATCTGGAAGTAGAAAAGGTACTTTTACAAACTCAGACCACACCATATGACACAAGTCATCATGAGACTATACAATAAACTGTACAAATAACTGCAGCTTTCTATGTATTAAATATTATTATATATTAATACAATATATTACATATTAATATAATTAATTAATTAATTAATTATTGTTTATTAATTAATTATTAATTATTATAATTAATATATCGTATATTATTATAATATATTATATATTAATACTATTATATATTAAATATTAATTAAAAATAAATATTAAACTTGTCTGTTCAATGCAATTTAAAC
This sequence comes from Cygnus atratus, assembly GCF_013377495.2. Taxonomy (NCBI): domain Eukaryota; kingdom Metazoa; phylum Chordata; class Aves; order Anseriformes; family Anatidae; genus Cygnus; species Cygnus atratus. The sequence continues at coordinate 102,096,555 of NC_066363.1, read as the reverse complement.
TCACTCATGAATTTCCAGACTCCCCCATCACTCACTCTTAACTACATTGGCTCTCCTGCCACACAGCAGGGATTTCAGTACATAGCTTCCATTTCGTGATACGAAAGTAGGACTTCGTTCTGTCTTCACCCTACTTCAGACATTTTGAAAAGGGAAAAGCATATAACAAAAAAGAGACATTTATACACCTTAAAGCAATGGTGTCACCATATAGGAATTGAAAAAAAAATAAAAATAAATCCAAGAGTAAGGATAGTTTAGTCTCAAAGCTAGAGAATGATGTTCTGCCTTGGGTTATTTAGGTGGGTAAACATGTCTTGAGATAGTAGAAAGCAAAAAGAAGTGTCAATGCTGACTGTTTATCATTTTGGTCTGACCTAAGAAATGAAATCACAGAACCATAAAGGCTTAACCAATATTGTCAGTAGTGATTCTCAAATCATGGTTATGGCCTCAGATATCTACAGGTGGGATCTGATACAGACATCATTCTTTTTACAAAATTTCCTTGGAAGAATTCTGTTTCAAATATTTCAGTGTTTTGTTGTAACTGTGACAGTAAGATTACAATTATTTTGAAGATAATTACACTGTTTTAGTCCACCTTTAAGTTAATAAGAACTATATCATCTCCATGAAGATATGATATGTGGGTAAACCATATCTCACAGAGACATGATTTGTAGATGAACCAAGGGTAATTTGAAATCTGTTTTGTTTTTGTTTTTGTTTTTTTTCTGTTCCACAGTTTGTAAAAATGACCCACTGCAATATTTCTACAGGTTTCTAAAAGCTGTTATGCTTCATTGCTTGTTTACTTGCCCAAATGACAGATCTTACACCCTCCCTGAAAATAAGATAATAAAATAAAATAAAATAAAATAAAATAAAATAAAATTCTTTTTCCTGTATTCACACATCTTCAATTAAATACTCATCAAAATGATAAAAAGCTCAGGAAAGCTGCAGAAGCTATCCATTGTTCTTCCTGATTATATCTGTATTTATTCTATATTCATATATACAATTATATCCATTTCTTAGCCTTCCTTGAGGTACATTGTTAAACTGTCATAAACAGAATATTAATCAACTTGAATACTTTGGCAGTAGTTGTATCTATTCAGTAATGGACTTACAAAATCTATGGATTTAAAAATTATGGAAGTGGAGGAATTATAGAATACCATAATTTTACATGGAATTAAATAATTTTTAAGGTACAATGCCCCACCACTTACAATAATCAAATTATCACTAAACAAGATAAGAGATAGTTGAGAGATCTTAAGTATATGTTGAAACTAGTACATATTGATAATGTTGATGCAAACAGCATCTCCCAATTTTTAATTTAAGAGACATACACCTTAAGCTATTATATCAACATGCAGTAGTTTACTTTGATCTCTTTATAGGACACCATATGTTGGTTCCCAATATGTCAGATTGGTAAGTAAGGAGAAATCTTACACTAACAGTGAAAAAGAGTAGTAAAAATTTATGCTATAGATATCACCTGGCCAAATGTATCAAATAATCAGAACATTTCTCCTCATTTCATGAGGACATCTCAATCCTCCTCGTGAGCTAAATAGTATTAGAATTTTTTAATGTTTTAATTCATAATTTTATAGTATCTCTTTTATGGCAAAAATGTGGTAGCATAAAGTTTGATCAAATAAAAATGTAAGTAATTTTATTTACTGTTTACATTAATATAGGAGTTAAATGCAAAATATTTAATCAAAACTTTCTGTTGAGCTTTACAAGATGATGGTATTTTGAAACCTCCTTTACTGCAACAGTATTCTAAAAAACTTGCTAAAACTTGCTGCTCAGGATATCTATCTGTTCTGTTAAAAAACAACAACAAAACACTTCAACTTTTATTATGCTATACTTCACTATTTTCTTTCTCAAAAATCAGGGCCTAGAGGTTACCACAACTTTCTTTGTTGTGAATGAAACTTCCTTGTATATGTTTGAAAGCAGAATTTTTCTCTGAAAGTATTTTTTTTTCTCTGACAATAATATAAAAATAAAAAGAGATGATGGAAAGGAGCAGAAGCTATAATGGTATTCCATATCCCACTGCGGCACAGTAGTTTATAATTTTTGTATTTGGCCTCCTTGACAAGATCCAAAACTTTACAAAATTCTGCAAGTTGGGCAGAGTCAGAAAAAGTGTCTAGAGCTTAAATTTCGTACTTTTAAAAGAGGCATACAATCACATACAGCTAAAATGCTCAGGTGCTCTTCTTGTATTATCCTATTGAAGGATGTGGTACCCTTTGCTAACAGATAAAACATGCAGATATGGATATACATGCTATAACAATAACCTAGTAATATTAAGAGCTGCTGCTGCAAATTTCTTAAGAGTATCTAACGCAATATTGTAAAAATTATTCATTTGTTAATAAATTACTGATCTATTTATTTATTTATTTGTTTTGTCTAAAATCTTCAGATAACAGGTTCTATAAAGTTTTTTCAAGGTTCTATACAGTATTTTTCAGCATAAAATATTCTATATGAAAAGCTCTTCTTGAAACATTCTTCTTCTAAATTACACAGACATTACAGATGCATGATTTATTGGTTATGGTATAGTATTGTACACTTACCACACTTTCTTATAAACGAGTTAATTATTTTGCTTAATGATTTTTGAAGACAATGATAAGAAAAACTTAACACTTCCCTTGGGAGGAAGGGAGAAGGGAAGGAAGAGAAACCTATATAAGCACAACATAAAAATTACCTTTCATGTTTCTTTATACGTTCTATATTGATTGTGAAATTTATTTTGTGATTATGGAACCAAAATATATTACTAAATATATTACTAATTAAATTTTATTTTAGGTGGAGCTATAGCTACTCTCACTCAATGAGGAGAATGTCTCAGACATTTCAGGAGGCAAAAATATAGCTTTGTCTACCATTAAACAGAAATGAAAGATGTATTCAACAATGTTTTTTTCCTAAGACAGTCCAGCAATATCTGTTCCCCAAACTTTCTTACCTATGCCTCCAGTGAGAGGCATGACAAAGAAAAGGATGCAGATCTTCAGTCCTCATAGCTCTAATAATAAAAAGCTAGGATTGAGACCCTTAGAAAAATTAAATTAGGCCCAATGAAGATTTTGATTATTTCTCAGCGAGTGCAGCTGTGCAAAAGGAGTGGCTTTTCAGAGATTCAAAATAAGAAACGTTTAAATCAAGATTATATACAGACAATCATAAGATCTGTATACAGCTTAAGCTAACAATACACACACATTTAGTGCATCAATATTCATGTGTATGTAATTAACAAAACAGTCTATTTTTACATTACAGTTGTACTCAAGATAGGAATATATTTAAAGTCCTACAGTGTCCTATTCTATCTCTGCATTAATTTACCCATAGAAATAAAGATTAGATGATCAGTAATGACTGGAAAAACTTGATGGCCATTAGTTCTTACAGCATTTTGAAAATTACAGAAGAAAACCTCACTACCTTCTCTGCTACAATGCCATTTACTAAATATCTCACATGAACATTTTGACTTGTCATGCCTGTACATCTACTTGAAAAAACAAACAAACAAAAAACCAAAGACACACAAGCAGTGATTCTGATGTAGAATATTAAACTAAAGGAATAAATTCACAGGAGGGATAATTTTACATAAGAAAGAAAAAATACTGTGTAATGAAAAACTAATTATATACAGAAGTTTGCAATGAATAGCTGTTCCCTCTAGCACTAAGCTTATTGTGCTTTTCTTTCTTTCTTTCTTTCTTTCTTTCTTTCTTTCTTTCTTTCTTCCTTTCTTCCTTTCTTCCTTTCTTCCTTTCTTCCTTTCTTCCTTTCTTCCTTTCTTCCTTTCTTTTTCTTTTTTCTCCTTTTAATGTTGCAATCATGTTTTCCCTACAAATCCTCCAGAGGAAGAACACCCTAATGGGACAGTCATGTACTTTGATGTTAGACAATTAATACTATGTCTTTTCTTTAGTTATTATCAAAACATATGCCTAATGAACATGTTTCAAGGACCAGATATGAGCAGAACAAAAAATTCTTACAACATTTAAATAAATGCACAAACAAACAAAACCACTGGAGCAAATTTGATATACAAAGGGCTCTTTCTAGAAGGACAAATGCTGTTTATTTCCTTTTGCAATAATGCCAGATCATGCAGTTTTCTAATGATGGTACTCCCCCCTCCTTCATTTTATTCCCTAACATGTTGAAAATATTCCCAGCCTTTTGGAGTTAGTTACAGAAGCACATTTGGCAGACTCACCATCTTTGATAGCATAATTTTTAATCTCTCTGTAACCCAAGAGAATCTTTTAATAAAGAGATTAAAGTATTGAAATTTTATTCTCCACACTCAAGAGGACAGTGTTTGACCCTGATGACTAATTAAAAGCTAAATTTCATTGCATTATACTGGACACTAATTAAACCAGTTGGATCACTTTTCCAGCAATGTAACATAAAAATAAAATAAAATAAAATAAAATAATTAAAATAAAATAGATATTTAAAAAAATAAATACTTAGAAAAGAGCTAGAAGGAAGAGAGAGGAAAGGACAAGCAAAGCAAAGCAAAGCAAAGCAAAAAAAAAAAAAAAAGGCATGCCAAATATGATCAGAAATGAAGTGGGAGTTCATAACAGAATTAGATTAAAACATAAAGAGGATTATAATTTAATTAAATTGGTTTTTAATGGAGTTCTAGTGCATCAGATTTTTTTTTTTTAGTATCCTATTTTGAGACAAGTGACTGTTTCAGCAGGAACAAGAGTTGTTTACATAGATGCTGAAAAATTATGTCTGTACAGTCAACAATGATTACTTGACTTGCGACAGCATTAACTACCATCCTCATGCCTGAAGTATGCTCTTCTAATAAGTGCACTTTGATATAAACTGACAATATCTCTCCTAAATAAAGCCAAATGTTTGCCTCATGAGGCTGTGTAAATAATTTGTATTGCTTTCATGAGATTCTGGTAAGATTTGTGAGGGATAACAATGTTGATATTTACCCAGAATACGGTAATAATTTTACAGTCAGCACTGACATATCTAGTACTGCTTCAATGTGTTTATATGTGGGTTTCTTTCCTCCCTTTCCCTTTCCCTTTCCCTTTCCCTTTCCCTTTCCCTTTCCCTTTCCCTTTCCCTTTCCCTTTCCCTTTCCCTTTCCCTTTCCCTTTCCCTTTCCCTTTCCCTTTCCCTTTCCCTTTCCCTTTCCCTTTCCCTTTCCCTTTCCCTTTCCCCTTCCCCTTCCCCTTCCCCTTCCCCTTCCCCCTTCCCCTTCCCCTTCCCCTTCCCCTTCCCCTTCCCCTTCCCCTTCCCCTTCCCCTTCCCCTTCCCCTTTCCCCTTCCCCTTCCCCTTCCCCTTTCCCCTTCCCCTTCCCCTTCCCCTTCCCCTTCCCCTTCCCCTTCCCCTTTCCCCTTCCCCTTTCCCCTTCCCCTTCTCCTTCCCCTTCCTTTTCATTTTTCTCTTTCTGTTCCTTTTCCTTTAATAGAGGACAACATTAGTAATAGTAATAGTAATAGTAATAGTAATAGTAGTAATAATAAAATAAAGACACAAAAATAAAGACTGTTTCATGCATCATGCTGATAATGATGTGGGGGAAATCCTTGCTTTTAAGATTACTCCCACTTAACTACTCAAGGAAGAGAGTCCACAGAGGGTGTAAACCATGCTAAAACTGTCATACTCCCTTTGAAGCCCTAACAGTACCAGGAAGAAATATTTGCCTTCCATCGGAACAACAAGCTGATCTCATTAGATAGACATATAATTGCTAGAGCTGACACAGAAAAATGTGAACTCATACCTGAGACAGAGATGGGCATGAGTTAGAAAAGGAGGACAGGGAAAGGAGAGAGCACACACAAGGGTGAGGAAGATTTTTGGCAGCAATCCACTGATACATTAGCGTACACTAATCATGGAACAGCAGAGCAAGGTGAAAGCTTCTGTGCATTACATGGTGGAAACACTGTTCTGATCTCTGGCTTTCTGCTCTCTGGGAATGAGGAAAAGAATTCATAATCACCATTGCTGAATTCATTTCATGAATTCAGTACGTCTTTGCTAAATTGACCTTTGAAAATGCTCACTGCAAACTTAATTTTTAAATTACTTGAGATTTTTCACTAAATACAAGCTATTGCATAACATAAATCATCCATTTGCATCATTTTATTTCTTCAAGGGAAGATAATGGACAAGATGCCTACATGCCTACATATTTTTCTATTAACAGAAGCATCTGCATACTTGAATCAGAATAGGTGGAGAGAGATGAACATCTGAAAAATTTTCAGAAGTAACCAAAGAGGGGTCAAAGCAAAGCTATACAGCTATTCAAGTTTTATGATCAGTTTTAAGTGTGTAGGTGCACCAATATTCAGTCTTGCGTAACTCATGGTTTTCTACTTTTGACATTTGGTTAGCTAATTTTTGAAATTCTTAAGACAGCAGAACATTTAAATCATTTCAAAATACCCTAAAACATGTTTCAAAATAAAATAAAATAAAATAAAATAAAATAAATAGATAAGCAGTCTTTAAATAAGAAATTGAAAAATAATATTTCTTTTTGGATACAGAAATACTTACATAGACATGCACACCCTTTAAAAATATAAAAAAATATTTAATTCATTTTCTTCATTGTTCAAACTGTGGGCACTAAAATTTCAAATGAACCCCTAATTAGAGTTATTATCTTAAAACTTCAGTAGAACAGTTATCATTTATATTAAAGAAGATTCGTGTTCAAAAGAAAACTCTTTGCAGTGAAAGTCATGGACATTTTTGTCTCGTGTCAGAAATCAATCATATTTTACCATCATTAAGAACAGGCGGCCTTTTCAAGATAAAGGATGCAAACACCTTGTCATGAAATACCACTACTGAATTAAAATACCCCTAACGATAGGATTTTATTTTAAATAGTCAAAAAACAGTCTTCCTTATGTTTCAATTTTACCAGAAGACAATGGCAATCAAGGGAAAATAAGACATACAAAGAGAATGAAACAATGGAAAAATATGGATATAATTTCTGACATCTCAATATTTTTTATGATGTGCATGGCAGAAAATGGGAGGTGATAATTTTAATGTAGGCAAAATTTATCACCATACAAAAAAAAAATAATATCCCACCCTATAGTAGACAATATAAGTTTTTGAATTCATTTATTAAAGTCAAGAGGTCATGCACCTAACTTTCCCTACAAATATGGATTTCTCAGTAATCCAAAGACCAGTGTCACAATGTGCTAAGATCATGAAGTCATCACATAATTCAGGTTGAGCAGGTGAACCTTGGGAGGTCTCTAGTCCAATATCATGCTCACATCAGGGCCAGCTCTGAGGTTAAACCTAATTGCTCAGGGCTTTGCTAGATGGGTCTTAAAAACCTCCAAGGATGGAGACCACAAAGCTTCACTGAGCAGCCTGTCCCACTGCTGGCCTGTCTGCAGAGTGAGGAGGTTTTTCCTTATATCCAACTGGAACCTTCCCTCTTTCAGTTTATGAGCATTGTGTCTCATTCATGTACTACCAGAAAGAGCTTGTTTCCATCTTCCTAACAACCTTCTCTTGTCTACTAGTACACATAGGAAAGCTGCTGTGAGTGTCCTTGAAGCTCACTTCCCTTCAGGCCAAACAAGCCCTGTCCATTTTGCCTCCCTTGGGAGGAACACCCACCCACCCCTTGAGAATCCCTTCCCCAGGTCTCACACCACTGAGATAGTGGTTTTTTTTTCGTACCAGGGAGCCCAACACTGCGTATCCTCCACATGTACTCTATTGAGTGCTGAACAGAAGGGTATGATAATTTCCCTTGGTCAGCTCGCTATGAGCTGCTGGCTGCTTTTGCTAGCTCAGGTGCAACTTGCTGCCCACCAGGTCCCAGGGTTTATTCCACAGGGCCAATCCCAGCCTGTCAGTCAGGGCCCAGCCTGTGCTATTGCAGGGACTCCTCTGTCCCAGGAGCACTTGGCACTTGTCCTTGCTCAATTTCACAAGGTGATTGTTGGTCCATTCCTCCAGTCTGTCCTTTCCTGCTGTCCTCCTGAACCCTTTTTTTTTTTTTTTTTATGGCAGCCTTTCCCCCAAGATTATCAGTTCCTACCAGTTTGAGATCATCCTTAAACCTGGCAAGGGTACTTTCTGCTTCCTGCAGGTCGGTGTTAAAGGTATGAAACAGGACAGCTCCCAGGAGAAACCCTGTCATTTCTCCAACTTTTTACTTATCTCCAGGGTAGAGCACCAGCCACCAACCACATCCCACTTTGCTGACAACCCAGACAGTTTTTCACTCATCCTGTATTAACTGCTTCCAGACTCTTTCTTCACAACAAACACACAACATGCTGTGGGAAAACATGTACAAAGCCTTGCTAAAGGCAAAGTAAACAACCTTTAAGATTTTATCTTTTATGGGATTTTTTCTTCTTATTTCACATTGCATCAACAAAACAGTACACTGGACCGAACTTATTAGCTGTTGTGATATACAGCCAGAAAAAAAATAATACAATGGTCTTTCAACAGAATATTGTTTCCAAAGCATCAGCAATGATGCAATGATACTAATGATACTGCTTTTGTTTCTTTTGCTTGGGGTTCTTTTTTTTTTTTTTTTTTTTTTTAAATAGCTAAAGCAGATACCATCTTCTCTTGTCCTTTTATTTTATTTTATTTTATTTTATTTTATTTTATTTTATTTTACTTTATTTTATTTTATTTTATTTATTTTTAACTTAGGTAGATAGAACTATAGACATCACCCACCCATGCCTTTCCAACAGTGTTTCTTTTGGCTTTTTTCAGATGAACAGATGAAGTTATTAGAGGCAATATAAAAACCTGATAAAATTAAGTTATTCACTGAAGCGTATTGAAAAATGCTCATCTCTCTACATCTCTCTAGGCAAATCTGTTCCTTTGCAAAAACAGGAATCCACTGGAACTAGAACAAATTATTTTCTGATATAACACCAATCACTTTACTAAAGTTTCACTAATTATGCTTATCCTATGAATTGTACTTCATGGCCCTTTCAGAATCTTGATTATTAAAATGGAAACAAAACAAAAATCTAATATGTAATGATATGTAGATTTGCATGAAACCAAAGAAACTTTAACTGCAGACTTCTTTTGCCCTCTGATGTTCCATCTGCAACATATTTCCAGGCTTCCAATAAGTAAATTGCCTGTTCTGAGCTGTAACCCAAGGTCTGAAACAGCTGGCTGTTTGTCTTTTGGTACCAATGGACTTAGGCCTAGATCTTAGACATGGAAAATCAGATTACTAAATAAATGCTCTTTCTATCTTGCCCTGAAGGAGAACTCTGCTTCCCCAGTTTGGTATCATAAATAAGAAAGTAGTTATAAATAAGAAAGAGCACACAGAATATACTCAGTAAGTAAACTAAACTTTTTTATATATACAGATATAAGTGGGAAATTCCCCTTCATGTCTCGTGTAGCAGTCAACATATGCTGCATTTATATACATCAGGAAAATACATCAGTAAGATGTTGGATGGACAGAAACATACATCTGAAACATACATCTGCACACACAGAACATGGAAAAAAGGTGTGTGCACAGTGTGCAACACAGGAAAACCTCACAGCCCTTTGGCATGTGTCTGCTCCTTTCAATCTATATTATCTGCTTTGTGAACAAAACAAAAAGTCAGGGTAAATTCAAATGAGAGCAGATAAAATCCTAAATAAAGAAAGCAATGATTTTGCCCTTGATTTCCCAGGAAAATCATCATTATCATTATCATTATTAACAAGCTCTAAAATGTTTTTAAAACTTCTGTCTTTATCTCTCTGTTGTTCTTTTTGTTGTTGTTGGTGGTGGTTTTTTTCCTTTTTTTTTTTTCTTCCCAGAAGGAGGGGATTTATTTATTTTTTTACTATTTACTTAATAATTTTACCAATATAATTATAGATTTAACCCATGGTAAAAGGAAAATATAAGCCAGAGTGAACTGTATTCCCATTTTCAGTATATCATTTACAACATTTCAAACTCATTATTTTCCCAGATATACACAGACTGGATGCAACAAACAAACCACATCTTAAGAATCCAAAGGGAGAACTGTTTAGGCAATGATATATCCTATCTCCATAATAACTTGCGGTGAATGAAGCTGTATCTATAAAACACTTTTTCTAATTAACAACACTTTGTAAGAGTATTTGGAGATTGTCTGTTCCTTTAAATGTATACAGTCAAAGGAACTATGTACAAGAACATAAAGACAAAACTGACTGACAAACTATATGAATTTGTAGCAGTGATGTGAATAAACATGGTCATTAGTAGGTGTATGTGGAGCAACAGAAAGCTATTTTTTAATTTAATTTTATCTGTTTTAAGGAAGATTATAGAAACAGAAGCATACAAGCATACAACCATTAAGGTTGGAAAAGACCAAGATCATCTGGTCCAATCATCCGACTATGACCAATATCACCCACTAAACCATGTCCCTAAGCACCAGGTCCAACTTTTCCTTAAACACCCCCAGGGATGGTGACTCCACCACCTCCCTGGGCAACTTGTTACAATGCCTGACTACTCTTTCTGAGAAGAAATGTCTCCTAGTTTCCAGCCTAAACCTTCCCTGGTACAACCTGAGGCCATTCCCTCTAGTCCTATCACTAGTTATCTGTGAAAAGAGGCCGACCCCCAGCTCCCCACACCTTTCTTTCAGGTAACTGTAGAGAGCAATAAGGTCTCCCCTGAGCCTCCTCCTCTCCAGAGGAGAGGACAACCCCAGTTCTCTCAGCTGCTCCTCGTAAGACTTGTGTTTCAGACCTTTCACCGGCTTCCCAAGTTCCAGGCACGGTTCAGGGCCAGTGCCCTTCTTGTACTGAGGAGCACAGAACTGAACACAGTATTTGAGGTGCGGCTTCACCAGAGCTGAGTACAGGGGGACAATCACCTCTCTGGTCCTGCTGGCTACACTGTTCCTGATACAAGCCAGGATGCCGTTGGCCTTCTTGGCCACCTGGGCACAGTGCCGGCTCATGTTCAGGCAAGCATCAACCAGCATCCCCAAGTCCTTTTCCTCTGCACAGCGTTTCAGCCGCTCTCCCCCTAGCCTGTAGCACTGCATGGCGTTGTTGTGACCAAACTGCAGGACCCGGCACATAGCCGTGTTGAACTTCATCCAATTGGCCTCTGCTCATTGACATATACTGTCTAAGTCCCTCTGCAGAACCTTCCTACCCTCCAGCAGATAAACACTTCCCCCCAACTTGGTGTCGTCTGCAGACTTACTGAGATTGCACTCAATTCCCTCATCCAAATCATCATTAAAGATATTAAAGAGGTTGGGCCCCAACACCGACCCCTGGAGAACACCACTGGTGACTGGTTGCCAGCTGGATTTCACTCCATTCACCACTACTCTCTGGGCCCAGCCATCCAGACAGTTTTTAACCCAGCAAAAAGTGTACCTGTCTAAGCCATGGGCTGCCAGCTTCTCCAGGAGAATACTGTGGGAGACCGTGTCAAAGGTCTTGCTGATGTGTAGGCAAACTACATTAACAGCCTTTCCCTCATCCACCAGAGGGGTCACCCGGTCATGGAAGGAGATTAGGTTGGTCAGGCAGGACTTGCCTTCCATGAACCCATGCTGACTGGGCCTGATGCCCTTGTTGCCCTGCATGTACTGCTTGATTGCATTTAAGACAACCTGTTCCATCACCCTTCTTTAAACCAAGGTCAGGCTGACAGACTTGTAGTTCCCTGGTCTTCCTTACAACCCTTATAGATGGGTGTCACATTAGCAAGTCTCTAGTCATCTGGGACCTCTTCACATGACCATGACTGCTGATGGAAAGCAGCCCAGCAATCACATCTGCCTACTCCCTCAGCACCCTCGGGTGGATCTCATCTGGCCCCATGGACTTGTGACAGTCCAGGTGGAGCAGCAGGTCTCTAACTCTTTCCACCTTAACTGTGGGGGTTTTTTCTGCTCTCTATCCCAGACTTCCCAGTCAGGAGGCTGAGTACTCCAAGGATAAGTGGTCTGGCTAGTAAAGACAGATGCAAAGAAGGCGCTAAGAACCTCAGCCTTTTCCTTATCCTCTGTAGTCATGTTCCCTCCTGTGTCCAGTAAAAGATGAAGATTCTCCTTGGCCCTCCTTTTACCATTAATATATTTGTAAAAACATTTTTTGTTATTCTTGATCATAGTGGCCAAGTTGAGCTTGTGTTGGGCTTTAACCTTCCTGATTTTTTCTCTTCATATGCTGGCAACTTCCTTTTACTCTCCCCGAGTTGCCTGCCCTTTCTTTCACTGGACATAAATTCTCTTTTTCTCCTGGACACTCAGCAAATGCTCCCTGTTCAGACACGCCAGTCTTCTTCCCTTGCCAGCTCATCTTATGGCATAAGGGGCAGCCTCCTCCTGCATCTCTAGGACTTCCTTCTTGAGGAGCATCCAGCCTTCCTGGACCCCTCTGCCTTTCAGGACTGACTCCCAAAAGACCCTCCATAGCAGCATCCTGAACAATTCAAAGTCTGCCCTCCAGAAATCCAAGGCAGCAGTTTTACTGCCCGCCCTCCCCCTCACCCCCCCCACCCGACTTCACCAAGAATAGAGAACTCTACCATTTCATAGTCACTTTGCCCAACACAACTCCCAGTCACCACATCTCTCACCAGTCCTTCTCTGCGAACAGTAGGTCTAGCAGGGTATCCCCCTGGTAGGCTCACTCACCATCACTAATTATCCAAGAACCTTGCCAAATTGGATGATAAGAAAAGAGAGAGAGAAGAACACACAGACCTAAAACCTGACCTGTTTTATTCTGTTAAAAAAAAATGCAGTAATGAAAACCTGGAAATAAAATATATCTATTGTGCATTTTAAATATAGTATCTCACTGTATGCAGTCTAACAGCTAGTGAAGGCTTAAAGGATCTAATATAAACAAAAGTCCCTCGAATTCAACTCATTACCCCAGTTCTGATTCATTCATCTACATTAATAGAAATGTCAAGCTTTCATACAAAATTTTAAAGGCTGCTTCTGCTTGGTTTTTAAGGCCAAAGGTAATGACAGAAGTGACTAATGAGCTGATAAAAGTAACTGTTAAAACACTAACAGGGAAAAATATTCAAATACTACCCCTCCTTAATTAAAGGTATGTTTTTTCTCAACATGGCCCCCAACATGAGCTTTTCTTTCACATGCACTCGAACATTGAGGAATACAATAGAGAGAACAAAAGCAATCAAGGAACGTCTACAAGCACTGCAAGAAACAGATTTGTCATGTCCAAAATATCAAGGATTCAAAATTTTAATGTACCTTACAATACATCTTTGGCTAAAGGAAAAAATATATATTTCTCTTGGTATTTCTCTGAGTCTGATCATAGGCAACCCAGAGAAGAATCACAATATTACCTGAATTTTCCATACTTGAAAGTATTTTCTTGTTATTCTGAGATATCTCACAGAGAGGTTGAAGAAGACACAGGAGATGGGAGAAAAAAAGAAAAAAAAAAAAAGAAAAAAAAAGGCAACTATAAACAAAACCAGAAACAAAACAAAACAAAACTGAAATAATATGTTCTCAGCGTTATCAAGAATAGGATATTCTTTTTAGATTCCTCCTTCTCATTTCAGTTCTATATATAATTCAATTAATGTTTTGACTAGCTCTGATCTGGGTGACAGGAAGTGCAAGTGCCTGAGAGCATTTATTTTTCACGTTAAACACCATATTAACCATATTAACATATTAACCATATTAACCAGGCACACCGGAGTGAGAAGAGGGAGGTGGAAGGGTGGATGTGTTACAGCTATAGAAAGCTTGAAGTATTTCATCCTTTTGGCCTTACACCCTTCTGCTTCTTCATCTGTTATCTCACTGACAGCATCTTTGAATCATCACTCTTAGTAGTCTCATATTTGAATGCCCTTCTCTAATTACACAGCAAACTGTTTCCCTCTGTCGAACTTTAAGAATAAAACTGACTTTTTTTTTTCAGTCTTTCTCAAAATAAGTTTTTTGAACAAAACAACATGGATTTAACTGTCTAGGGAAATTTCCAGCTTTAGCATTTTGCAAGAAATTATGATTAAAACAATTAAAAAAAAAAAAACTCCCTTCTCTTTCAGAAATAGAATATCTTTTCTTTACAACACAAGTGTTCAATCTTATTGCACAATGTGTTCTTTGCCTTTGACATTTAGCAGCATGAATGATTGATAACTTAGCATTACTTAGGTAGGAGATTAATCTCTATGTAGATTTGAGAGTAGGAAGAAAGAAACATTCAAATTCTGTGTCTTTATACTGCACTACTGTAAATTAGAAATGTCAAAAATGTAATTCATCAATCTACATGCATTTTTTTTTCTTTAAAGGTATTACCAGAAAACGAAAGGACTCTTTAAGCCCAAATACAGATATATTGTTTGTATTTAAAATATATGCAATGTTCCTCATTATTAAAAATAAATAAATAAATAAATAAAAATCTACCATTTTCTGAAGAAATTTAATAAAACATGGGAATAGCCACTAGTATCCCAGGTAACACAGGAAATACAGAATATATTATGGTCATAATATCCAAAATGTGTGTGGCCAATTTAAAGCAATTCTATATTAAAAGATTGTTAGCTATTGTAGGAAAAAAAAATACATATAACTATCAAGAAACTGAATGAAAATTTTTACTTGTTTTTGAAAGGGCTGAAATGGATACATCTCTATAGGCTATACTTGTGTCTCAAAACTGCTGATGAAAAGAACGACGGCAAAATGTCCACACTAGCTCAGTGTAATAGTGGTCATATCCTTTCAGCCAGACATAGTCTTCTAGCATAAGTAAGGGTTGACAAGGGCAAGAGTTGACAGGCCATATGGCAAAATTGGACATACAGCAAGCTTTGTGGCACACATTTACATTTTTATTAGGATTTATTTTCTGCTTTCAAGGTGCTCCACCAGGTCCAGAGGAGGCTCATTGCTTCATCTTTTGTCCATCTTCATTCAGGTGTTGAGGGATTTCTTCATTAGCAGGATCCCTGCACAGCATTCAAGAGCCAAACCAAATGAGGCCCTAAATGTGTACTTCTTGAGAATCCCTTCACATAAATAAAAAGAATATTTTAATTAAAAAGGGCAATGAACTTTCACATAAAATACATTTTAAAGACTGACTGTTCTTTATACAAAACTGGGACAATAATTAACTACTGTGTTACGATCATCTAAATTTTATCTTCCACGCAGTTTAGCACTATAGAAAACAAACAAATTATTTTAAATTAAATTAACACAAATAAATACAAATAGAAAGAATAAACTGATTAAAGCAATTCAAATTTCTAATTAAGACTTCAGAAGTACACCATAGCTAGAAAGAAAATTACTTACACTTAGAATGAAAAGCAGTCAAACAAAAACTGAATGTACTTATGTTCTTCACATGCATTACTCAATAAATTAGTATATTTCCTTACAAATTCAACATTTTCACACACAAAAAAAAGCTTGTAAAATAGTTATATACAATTCTGCTTAATAACTTTTTTTTTGCAGATGAAAGTGTGCTCAGAGAGTTATTGTTTAAAATAAAAATTCAAAAGAACTGCTCTGTTGTATCCTTTGAAAGGATACTTCACTGCTGTCTTGTGACAGCAATCTCTGAAAACAGGGATACTGAATCATAGAACATTTATAATTATTCAGAGTATCTTGATGCATCACTTCATCTTTGTTACTATGAAACAGTTTGGAAAGCCTTGCCATAACATAACTGTGATCCACTGAGTTAAGAATATAGTGAATTATCTCTTTTGAGAGCTGGAAAAAGACTGGTTACTGCAAATGATGGTCTCTTATTCCCAAATATGTAATGTTATATGTTCTATAACTAGAACATTATTATCTTTTAATATGCACAGGAAAACTATGTTAGAAATCGTAACTATCTCCAAAAAGTTGAGAGCTAGAGAATGACAGAATTGTACTCTACCTTTTAATAGCTGTGCTTTATGATGCAAGATTCGATTCAATAATTGAATACTATGTCACCAATATACTGCCCATAGTTAATTCTGTTCCTTGGATGAATAATACTCAATGACCACGGAGCTATTCAGTACTGTGTTTTTGTTTAGAGTTTTTGTTTGTTTTTTAATCAATCACAGCGTGGATCCATGCATAATATACTGCATATTATCCAAACTCTATACTGCATATATAATCATTAATTATCATGGGGCTTTCATATGGTTCTGCTACCACTATATTTGCCACCACAATTCACATCTGAGACAAAGACTTCCTGTGATCATTACTAACTTTATTTAATGTATCAGGAGCTGACATAAATAAATTGGTGCTAAAATTGTTGAATATGTACCTTTGAGCCCCCTGATTTTTCAAAGTTCTCAACAATATAAGAGACTTACAATATTCATAACACAGATCCTAAAATAGATTAATTATTTGTGCATTTTAGGCTCTAAGCTCCATAAAGAGAAATGTGGAAGACATTACTGACTAAATGCAGACGCTTCGCTTAATTAATTTGCCTAACAACATACAGTAAATTCCCAGACACAGAATCTAAGCAGTGATCCACCATTACAACCGCAAGATCTTTTTAAATTCACTACACAACTTTTTGAACAGACTGAACAACATTGTTACTTCAGCAACCTTACTTATTACAAGTTATAGTTCATTTTCAGAGCCTTACTTATTCAACAACAGTATGAGACACGGATTCAAAGGAACAAGTAATGTGGCAATGTGGCAGACCCCTGTTTTCAATGTCTGTATTTGGTGTCAATATTTGTATTTGTTCTCAGCTAAAAACAAAACGAAACAAAACAAAACAAAACACCAAAGCCCATAGTCTGATATTCTGCCTGCATGCTGTATATTGCTATGTATTGCTTCTTTCAGTGCTTGCTGCCTTTCTGTCACTAGTGCAGTAGTGCACAAATATAAATTGTTGGAATCTACCTAAATATTATTTCTTCTAATTGCATTTACTGTCCATTATCACAAGTATGTTCCCTAATTTCTACTCAGACATTCATGTGAGATGGTGACTTCTATTGCTTCACAAAGCACTGTACAAAAGGTTGTTTAAAAATAAAATAAAATAAAATAAAATAAAATAAAATAAAATAAAATACATTTCTTCTTTATTTAGCAAGTAGGAAATGTTATCAGAGTTGACCAAGTCTGTAAATTATGGAAGCCATGAAAATAATTCAACTGTACAATATTATTATAAATTTAAGAACATAATTACCCTAAAGAACATAGCTACAGCTAAACTGGTACAAAGAACTAACAAGGTTATCTGTAGGATGGCTATTCTTAGTTTCTGCACATCTGATTGTTATACAATTGAATTTTCAAAGAACATCAGTTATAATTGGATGTGGAATAATGTAATAATCACATTCAACAAGTCACGCTTACTCAGAAAAGAGACTATACCATGAACAAACATCTGAGCCAACTTTATCACAAGGAGCTTGAAGAACCTACGTGCCCCTGAATCAGGTAATTTAGAAAACTCTGACAAACTAAAATTGATTCTAATAATATTACCACTTACATGTCTCCACAAATAAGAAATTAAACATCTGAGCTTCCTTCAACAAACTTGAAACATTTATAAACCAAACACAGTGTTCAGACACTGATAAAGACAATATAAATTGGTTAATAATAAGATAGCGGATATACTATAAAGAAACAGTAGATGAAATTGAATTTAAAGGTAAACATCCCTTAATTCTTAGATAAAATAGATGCCTACTGAAATTTGCTACAAAAAAAAAGATTTATTTCCATACATGTACATAAAAGTTACAACATTATTCTTTACTATTTTCCACTTCAACTACAAGAACATTTTTATGTTTTTAAATATAAAATAATACAATAACAACACAATAAATGTAAATATAATTTATCTCATGCCCTTAGAATCCAGCACAACCCCTTTCAAAGAGTCTTGTACAGAAAATATTGTTTAAAGCCCAAAGTTTGGGATTTTGAAAAGCCTAATCTGTCCCTGTACCAGTAATAAATCTTTTAAGTCTTTGCTAAAACCATTTTGAAAGGATTACAGATGGTTAGAATCTTATAAAATAGGATTTGACAAGTTGGAAGAAGAAAATTTCTCCTTCTGCTGGAATAGTAACATAAAATATGTGAGTTGGACAAGGAATCACCTTCTTTAATGGCTCAATGAAGAAGTTTAGCAAACATTTTCCAGAGATAGATGTTTATGCTTGATCCTGACTTTCAAAACTAAGAAATGTAGTCATTTCTTGGCCACATTCTGTAAGAGTGTGTGTTCTATAACAGTCAGGGATCCAGAGAGCTTTTTCAGGAAAAGCACTTCAGCTCCAACAAATAGTTTAAATACTTTGAGTCAAGCCTACCCAAGTCATAAGTAAATGCAGAACATATATATATATATGAGTGTTTATTTTTATTTTATGCTTATCTTTTGTAGACAAAGAAAATAAAATCTTGATTCACTATATATACTAGCCTGAGCGTAACTTGGAAGTAAATCAACCATGCAATATGACATTCTCAACTTGCTCAGTAAGGATGATTATTAAATGGGACTAATACAATCTGAAGATACAAGAAGGATAATGTAAGTATTGTGTACTAGGATTCTTGATTAAACTATAGATTTGACGTATGATGTGGTGCCATGTGTCATGAGAGATTCCCATGCAAAAATCAAAGGTGACATGTATAATGTCAGTATATCAATGTATTCTTAAACTGCAGTTCCATTTCTGAGCTAATTCACAGAAATAGAATTACAAAGCACTGAAATATGCTATATAAATAACATTTTAACTGAGCAGGAGAGGTTTTATGTATCACAATAAACTGGTTAGTCCAGGTTTCAGAGAGCATGGGAAGAAAGTTAAACTGAACTTGAGGTTGCAAATCCTTTTCCTCCATAGCTATTATTGTTTTCAAGAAGCTAAGACAAAGCTTCTTTCTGGTTTATATACATATCTTATATATATATATATATAATAACAATAAAATTAAAAAAAAAACAACAGTGTTTGAAAAGTTCACTACACAATGTAAAGTGCAACTGCAAAGAGGTATGCAGATAATAAGATACAAAGGGCAGTTCCAAAAGCTCATTAGCTTCTCTCAATAAGTAGGTCATAATTTATTTCAGTGTTTACAATGAGACTTTAATTCCTAGAACTAAGTATTTCATTTTAAAAATACAGTTTTATCTCCTACGTTATAACAATGTATTTGCCCATCTTACATACCAAATTTGAAATGTTTAAAACCTGACAAAGTCATACAAAATATAGTGTAGGAGACGCAAGAAAAGTGTCAAGCACAAACATGAAAAACCAGAAAAAAAAGAAAAAAAAAAGAAAGAAAGAAAAAAGAAGTTGTCTGTTTGTACATACATCTACTGAATCTGCCTCAAAACAGTAACACATGGAAACCTGTAAAAGTAATCACACCACAGCACTGCCACAGTGGTGTGTTCTGTAAGCTGACTGCAAAAACTACAATACCCAAGTCATTTAATACAGATAAAGAGAAGGGTCATGGTGAAAATGCTATTTCTCAGACCAAACTGACCAAAGAATGGAGAAAGTTGTATCTAAGTCTGCAGGTTCATAAAAAGAGCAACAATGCCAAAGCCTCCACAGGAACATTCTCAGAAGTTAGAAGTGAGGGCACACAAAGTGTAGCTGTGTCCCTGGGATGCTTATGTTGGCAACATCAGGTAGCACCTGGCTAAAACAGGAGCACTGCCACTCTAGAGTGAATATTGCTAGCAGCTGGGTTATGAGAAAACCAAACAGATACAAGACAAGAAGGAAAAATAAAAACACCAACTGACTAATCAGTAACTTTGTAAGATTCTTAAAAATCCATTCAATACTTACTTTTTTTTGTTGTTGTTGGTAAAGCTTAAAAATGCTTTAGAAAACTTAGACTTGTTACAAGAGGGGAGTAAGCAGATAGGTCCTGATTTACTACTTACATGAAGAGACTACTGCTCTGCCTGTTTGTTTCATTTGTGATTTGAAATGACCAAAGAAATTAGATCCATAGTGCTCCACACTGGCTATGGGATGCATGTTCAGCCGAGTGCCTGAGAACCTCTGCCTGTAGCCCTGCCAAGCACAGGAGGTGGCTGCATGGATCCACAGCTCTGTTTGAGGAAAAGAGGACTCAGAGGAGGATGAAGTCTCATCTCCAACACAGGGAGGACGTGTCAGCAATACGCCAGATATAAAGGCTGGTTTCCTGACTTATAAGAATAAGCAAAAGCATGTCCCCAAGCATGCAGAGTCTGCAATCCAGTAACAGCTTACTAAAGGGAGGTCTGTGCATAATGGAGGAGTTTACAACATCAAGTAGAACATATTACACCAAGCAAGGAGCTGAGCAGCAGTCAATCAGAAAGACCTGAGAGAAACGGTATGAATCAAAATAAATCAAGATGTTTGTGATTTATGTTGGGCTGGAGACCAATATTTCTCTCAAATTGGGATCTATATTAATTCGCATGAGGAGTTAGCCATATAAAGCCCCCCCAGCAGCTCTTTTTGTTTTGTTTTGTTTGTTAAAAAAAGTCTTTAAATATAAATTGCTGCTTAGCTTTGCTGCCGTTTCATTAGTGAAGTAGTCAAGTGCTCAGGAGCTGAGGACAGTATTGCATATCCGTTTTCAACTTCATACATTTGAAAAAAAAAAAAAGCTCAAAAATTCTTGAAGCAACTCCTTAACACCCTTCTTCTTATCAAAAGCAAAGATTCTTTCAAGACATACTAGTTGATTTTCAACTGTGAAATTCTGAATGATCATAATTTCTCATCTTCAGAATTCATTTGAACACAAATTCCAACCATCCAGTTATGTACTGTGTATTTTCAGGGCTGCTAATAACTCTCATTGTTTGCATTTATTGTTGTTTGTTTGTTTTCCTACTCTAAACAAAATGGAAATTTTTACTAATATTTAACAGAATTCTTTCCAACCAAAAACAATATCCTTGAGTCTGTATCAATGTCCTGTGGTAAATGGAGCTGGAATTATTATATTACCCCAGATATCTCAAAATATATGCGGTATCTATTTAATATAATATTGATTAAAAATACCCATGCAAATTTTATATTTCACTATTTCGTTTTTCTTGTAGAGACCCAGTTAACAAACAGATAAATTATCTTATTGAAATGGAGAGTAATTTACATCTAAGAAAGTATATTTAGTGATATTCATAACAATCTGCAGGTTAAGATGCGTATCTCTTTCCTAATAAAACCCTAACTGTATTACTTTGGGAATTCTGAAAATATGTACGATATCTACGATGCATCTACCAGCAAAAATACAATAGAGGACCCTTTGGCCACAGCAGAACTGATCTTTTTGAAGAAGTGCATACTGCAGGACATGGGATGAGGTCACAGAGATGGGAAGATATCTAAAGACACCCTAAAAGACATACAAATTGTTCTCTTTGCCTTTAGTTGCATACCTGGAGCAGTGCTGAGTATGAATAGAATACAAATAGGAGTATGAAGCATATGAATAGGAACATACATTACAAACATGAACATAAAAATTAGTTCCTAGGTCATGTATTCTCTCATGTTTTTCTTTGTCCATACTATATCCAAAAGGATATATCCCCCACCTTTTCTCTCCTTCCCTGTTTACTGCAGATAGGAAATGTGCTTGTGTTTCAGATGGGAATAATTGTATGGTTGGTGCTCAGCCGAGTTTACCAGCAACCAACACCTGCTTGAAAAGCAAACCAGAGCCCCCAGCTGGAGGAACTGTTTTCAAACAGAACCTCTCGTATTTTAACTTTGGAAGCAACATCTCTATAGGTTACTCGAGACAAGTTTTTCATACCTCACCTCTAGTATAATTCTTTCAAAGGGACAAAGGCATACATTTTCTGAAGGCACTGAGTATCTAAACAGAGCAAGATGAACGTTGGAGTTGGTCTGTTATGTGTGAATATGCCACTACTGAGAATGCACTCTTATATGCAATAGGACAATTTTACTCTCTTCTAGGGAATACTATCCATTGACATAAGACAGCATTTGCAGATCTGTTTCTAATATTTCTAGACACAATCCTAATACTTCTGAACAAAATAGATTCTGTTCTCTAAGTTCATATCTAGTGAACATTGGGCTACATCTATCTTACTCAAGTAAAACCTGCAGTACTAAATTTATTGTACTTTCTTGAGCTCAACAAAGTCTCTAGTGAACAGTAGGTCTTCCCAGAAAGGCACTACACATAAATCATCATAATTCAATGGAAAAAAAGAAATGTTATTGAATGAGGTGTTCTAAATTAATGGTGAGTCTGACCTTCTTTTAACGTCTAGAATAAATGGACATTTGCTCAACGCCCATGTTATTGTCAATACAATAGCAGAAGCTCTTTAAAAGTGCATAAATTAAATGTTAAAGTCATTTAAAAGCAAGAGATCTCAAACTGATTTTGTATGTAAATTTTATTTCTCTTCCATCAAAAATATAAGCTCCAGTATAATTTTTGGATGAACTGAAAGCTATGATATTATTTTTATTAACATTATAGTTTTATTCATTTAGTAGAGCTTAGATATTAGACTTATTTATAGATCATAAGCTTTCCCAGGAGAGGAGATAATCCAAGCTTTGAAATTCTGTTCACAAAAACAAAGCTCATATGCTCGATCCCACTGTATCTAGTCTGTATACAGAAATATGTATTTTGTGATTACTTCTGGATCCACCAAAAATAGTAAAATGAAATGTTTCTTTCTTTCAAATAAACAAATAAATGTAGCTATCAAAAAGTTTTGTTCAAAAAGGCTTCTGAATAGCCAGTGAAAGGCAATAGGTAGCAGAATATGTAGGAAATAAATAAATAAATAAATAGATTCAAGTGCTGTTTGGCTGAAAAGGTGCCTTGATCTTTCTTGTCTTTTTGACTTCTGCAGAGGCACCTAGTATATGTGATGAGGGAATCTCACAAGCTGGAGGAATGTCAGCCCTACCCTAAAGCGTAAGGGTAGAGAGTCTCTTCAGCTCATCTCTTTACAGCCTTCGCAGTTCAGTGCTGTGTGTGCTTTTCTGCCCAGTGGGCCACAACCAACTTCAGAAGACATCAGTCTGAACTTATATGATGAGGTACAGTTGGAATCATTATGAGGACACATGTCTGTGTTCAGGGCTAGTGCATCGCTGGAAATGTCCACAGTTTTGGACTTCCATAGGATTTCTCAGAAATGAAGGACCTCATTAGTGGTACGCAGGTGCTCCCTTGCTCGGTTCACCACCACCATCTCAATTAGTTTACCAATCTGATGACTATACTAGCCAAGGGAGTCTATGCTAATTCAACTAGTTTTCTCTCTGCTGGAACTGACCTTGGGCATTGTTGTAGTTTTTGTCTGTTTGTAGAAAACACTAATCAAT
Organism: Cygnus atratus; assembly: GCF_013377495.2. Classification (NCBI taxonomy): domain Eukaryota; kingdom Metazoa; phylum Chordata; class Aves; order Anseriformes; family Anatidae; genus Cygnus; species Cygnus atratus. The sequence goes on along the minus strand of NC_066363.1, from coordinate 102,072,970 downwards.
TCAATAGACTTCTAATGCAGAATTTTTAGCTTAAAATCTTACTGCTGACACAATATGTGCTGACCTACATTATTAAAATATTCTGTATAACAATATTATATTACATGTTGCATTAGAGTTATAATGAGGATAATGGAATTTATAAGCTGATAAATTCAAGAGTTAAAACTTTAAGAGTTTAAACTGAAAAGTTTTTATTTCTTTTTCTATTAGCTCTTAATTTTACAAAGTTAATGCACTGTTTCAGTGTGGTACTCAAAGACCTTTGCAGTAATCTTCTACATAATTGTTCAGTCCTCCTAAGTTTTGCTAATAGATTGCATTGGTTAGTAAGAACAGCAATAATGTGGACTGTTCAGTACAATGATCATATCAAGAACAACAGTGAGGTAAGAGAATTCCCTTTGGCCACGAATAACATAGGTATTAACTTAAACCTTATATTAATAAGAAGTATCGACATAAACAACTGAATGAGAGCAAAAAATACTCCAATCTCAAACGACAGTCATTTATAACAAGGAAGAGCTTCTAAAGGGGAATCAAAGTCATTGCTTGGACAGGAGAGAAGCTATTCACAGAATCACAGAATTGTAGGGGTTGGTAGGGACCTCGAAAGATCATCGGGTCCAATCCCCCTGCCAAATCAGGTTCCCTAGAGCAGGTTGCTCAGGTAGGCTTCCAGACGGGCCTTGAATATCTCCAGAGATGGAGACTTCACAACCTCCCTGGCAGCCTGTTCCAGTGCTCCGTCACCCTCACTGTGAAGAAGTTCTTTTGCATGTTGGTGCGGAACTTCCTGTGATCCATTTTTTGGCCATTGCCCCTTGTCCTATCCCCACAAACCACTGAAAAGAAGTTGGCCAAACCCCACAGTCTCCCATACTTAAGACATTTGTGAACATTGATAAGATGCCCTCTCAGTCCTCTCTTGTCAAAAGAAGAAAATTTGTGACCTCGTCAGCTGAGTGTCAGTATTAATCAGTTCAAATAACATTCGTGCCCCTTTTCTCATATGCATAGTTTGATATGCTCTGCTTTACTAAAAGGCCATCCCCTTTTGAAAGAGACTGATCAAGATCTGGTCAAGATGCACACGTTGGCCTTCATTTTTCTTGCATCTTTTCTAACCCAGAATGTCTGCATATAGTACATAGGTTTTTGCTTTTTTCCCTGCCATTAACGATTATATTCCAGCTGTAGAAATGTAAATATTGATACTTGGTACAAAGATGTGATACAAATGCATGTGTGCATTACAAGTATATACATATATGTATATATATACATATGTGGTAGTGGATCTCTAAGCCTTTAAAACACTAACGGACACTTCAAGGTCACTGGTTAATGAAGTTGGTCATTGTCAGATGTTTCTCTGTAACTGAAATACAATCTGTGGTACATCTTTACTGCACAAAGAGGCTCAATTAATTTCAGTGAAGTTAAAAGGAAAACCCTCATTGTGACAACAGGATTAAGAACATTTCATTGCTAATGCAAGATTCACTTGGCACAAACACCTTCTTTGAAAAAGTACATGCATCCAAAAAAAAAACCATATTAATCAGATGGCAGGCTTCACATAACAACAATTTTAATTAAAAATCTATCTCATCTGCATTCATTTTACCACCGATAGCCACCTATGAACCAACCAAGCAAGCAAACAACCACCAACAAACCTGATTTTTCCAGAAAGTTAGAGAACATTTGCCTAACCATTCCTTACAGAATTTAACAGAAAAAAAAATATACCTGCTATTAATGTGAAATCTGTGTTGTATTTTGGGCAAACATTATATTACTATAGATTAAAATCATAACCAGTGTTGGATGACTTTTCATAAGAAGTGTTTGCTTGATTTGTGGAGCTGGCTGAGTGCATTTATGATGCTTCCCTCTGTTATATACAGACTGGATTTCAATAAAATCCATGTAGCTTGTAAAACATTTTTGAACAGAACAACAGTTCCTGTCCAAATATTGTATGATAGACAGACATTTTTTATCCAATCAACAAAGTAATTCAATTTCATCACTGTAGTTGACTAACATTTTGACAGAGAAATATTGCCAGATGCTAAACAATCTGTCTGAAAAGGACAATGTGAAAAACAAGAATTCCATGTATTGTATAGTTGGTCAAATTTAATGGAGTGGGAGGAGATCCTTTTAATTACTATGACTACATCTATTCCAAACAACTCCAAGTTGGTGGGATTTTTTTATATTTTCTTAGGATATCATAGTCAGTGTGTTGATTATGAGTGCTTTTGGAATTTTCTCCAAACAGCTTTGAGGATTTCATGAACTAATACCAAAAAATCAGAACACTGAATGCATTATATATGACAAAGGATGTTAGACTTGTGGTTTTATAGGAAGAAACTCCATTCAGTGAGAGATATTGACATCCTGTTTCAGAAGGAGATTAGTAGTTCAGAAAACCAAATAAAACATGAACAGGACAATTAAAAATATCAACAATGAGACTGCTTGCCAACCAGGAAATTTGCTATAGTAAAAAATATAGTAAGAAATTTATATATATATATATATATATATATATATAAAGAAATGCAGTAATAAACATAGTAAAAAATTCTCCCCCGGTTGATTACTGAGTACAACTTTAATATCTTTAGCATGACTTATTTATAAACATTGTAAAACTATGATAAGTGGAAGTGGTGCGAGTTAGTAGCTGTCATTATTTTTGTTTTAGAATTTTTGAATTTTTGTTTGGGGATTATGGATCTTTCAGAGCTTGGTGATATTGAGTGTAAATAAATATCTAAGAAGAATTCTAGCTGATAGCATTTTTATTTTTTTTTTCCCAAACCATTTTCAGGATTTCCTGTGTAGTATCAAGTAACGAACAAGAAGAAAAAGTAAGCACTGGAACTTTCAATACAAGACATGCTTCTGAGAACCTTATGCTCACAGAATGAAAAAAAAAATAAAAAAATAAAAAAATCTTAGTAAGGGGATTATTTCAGTACAGGGTGGTTGACAGGTTGACCATGAGCCAGCAGTGTGCCCTCGTGGCCAAGAAGACCAATGGGATCCTGGCGTGCGTAGAAAGAAACGTGGCCAGCAGGTCAAGGGAGGTGATTCTCCCCCTCTACTCTGCCCTGGTCAGGCCTCACCTGGAGTACTGTGTCCACTTCTGGGCTCCCTGGTACAAAAAAGACAGGGATCTCCTGGAAAGAGTCCAGTGGAGGGCCGCAAAGATGATACAGGGCCTGGAGTATCTTCCCTATGAGTAAAGACTGAGAGACCTGGGTCTGTTCAGCCTGGAGAAAAGAAGACCGAGAGGGCATCTTATCAATGTTTACAAATGTCTTAAGTATGGGAGACTGTGGGGTTTGGCCAACTTCTTTTCAGTGGTTTGTGGGGATAGGACAAGGGGCAATGGCCAAAAAATGGATCACAGGAAGTTCCGCACCAACATGCAAAAGAACTTCTTCACAGTGAGGGTGACGGAGCACTGGAACAGGCTGCCAGGGAGGTTGTGAAGTCTCCGTCTCTGGAGATATTCAAGGCCCATCTGGAAGCCTACCTGAGCAACCTGCTCTAGGGAACCTGATTTGACAGGTGGATTGGACCCGATGATCTTTCGAGGTCCCTACCAACCCCTACAATTCTGTGATAACAGCAAGCTAGAGTACTCCTTGCATGATCTAATAAACACTTTTTAATATCCTTGCAAGCTTTGTACAATAAAAGTTATTTATTTACCTCAAAGGCTGTTTTGTTTCTAGAATATTAATATTTTTTTTTCATTTTAGTTCTTCAGCATCAATTTAATTTTATTTCTTTTTCACGTTTTCAAATTTTACAAACAGATTTTTCCTCATTGGTGTACTCTGTCAAACTTAAAAAAAATGGAGCGTTTACATCTGACCACTCTACTACACAGTTTGACTCCTAAATATGGTATCAATAATATAAAAGATCCTGAGATGAAGAAAAATAAAATAAAATCATTATATTGTTCATCATTGAAAAAAATGTAGATTTTTTATAGTCTAGTTTATTTATCATTGTTTACTTCTACATAAAAGTGGTAATTATCTTCATAATCTAAAGAACTGAAATCACCTGAATTCTACGGCTTTTATCCACAGGAGTACCAGCATAAGTTATACTTAATTTTACTGTGATTTTACTCAAAGGAAGATGAATTGTGCAGTAATAGAGAGCCCAGTGCTACAGTTTCCATGTTGTCTCTTGTATTATCTATAGAGTGCTAGAGGAGCTTCCAAGTTTGCCAGAATCTGGAAGAATTTCTAGAAGATGTCTTTAACATAAACATAAGTCCAATAAATCTGGGGGCTACTTTAGACATCACTAGAAACTAGTTTCCAGCCACCTCATGCTCCTCTACATTAATACTAACAGCTTTTCAGCCAGACCAAATATGGGACCCCTGAACTTAGAATCAGCTCTGTATTTTTATCAGATGCCAGGCTCTATTCTGAAACAGCTAAAACCAGCTCTGTTCTGAGCTGAAAGACAGCATGCAGAACACCACAGATCAATTTGTGTTGAGACTGCTGAAGGAAGGATTTTGAAAACAAAGCTCCCAACAGAAAAGTTATGTAACAGTTAAGTAAGAAACAGGTGTCTCTGTTCTATAACATAGTAATTAGCAGATGAGATATTTAATGGAAACATTGGGTATTTAGCATCATGAACCAAGTTATAAAATTGATTAATTGAATATTCTGAAAAGGCTCTTGGAAATACCCTCATAGTACTGAAATAATGATTAAATTCCTGCTTAATTCACACTATCACTGAAGTTTAAACAATACTTGAAATTGTTAACTTATAAATTAAACCTAGATATAAAAAGGTTGTTCATAGCTGTCTGACTTCTGTTTACTTCTGTTTTGTTTCTCATGAGCAGCATATGTAAAGATTAGATGATCTTGTTTGTTTGTTTTGCTACTCAATTCTAAACAAAATGAATTTTTTTACTAATATTTAACAAAATTATTTCCAAAACAAAACAAAACAAAAAATATTCTTGAGGCTGTATCAATGTCATCAGAGTTATGGATAGACTCAGGAGAGAAAGAACAACAGGCCACATTAAGCCCCAGATGTCTCCCTTTGTCACTGGCCTGGGTTACTCTAATTTGAAGACATAAGAACTATGTCAGCTTTACCCAATACAAAGATTTCCAAAGTCATTCCAGAACCAGAAGATTCTGCATGTGGGTCCAGTTCCACATTAATATAGTTACCTGGTTTTCAGGCTGCAGAGTGATCATACCTAAGCAATGCAGCAAAGTTTGTTTTGAGAAAACCTGGGAATTTCTGCATGATAATACATCACACAGAAATAGATATATCTGAAGGAAATTGTAAACAGTCATTGCAAAATGTGGACTCTTTATTTTCGTTGTCTCATTTGCCATTGGCAGCTAGCACACTTGCATGAGAAATGATTTTGCTATCGTGAGAAATATTGATATTATAAAGGAAAATAATAATTAAAAAAACTCATCAAAAAAAGATTTTAAAGATTTTTACTGATTTCAAGAAAAAAAATAGTTCTAATAGTGTCAGTTTACCATTTCCTTCTAATAATTTCCTCCTTGTATTTAATATTTGAATATAAATGCATTTTAAAAAATGTATTATTTCTCATTTAATTAAATAGTTGAAAAAAATAAAAGGGATATATATTTTTTTAAGTTTAGAAAAATAATGAAATTAATTCTATCATTAAAAAAATTAAGTTTTATGAATAACATGATAGCAACATGATATTAATTATAATAAACAAAAAATAGTTTAGCCTGGAGAATAGTACAAGTTTATTAATCTTAATCACCTATGCTTAATATTTATCAAATTAATAAACAATAGAAAACATGTAGAAGCAATGGGAACTATGTCATATACATAACAATAACTGGTGGTATTTGTGAGCATATGTATTGTTATCTGTCTTTGTGTGTCTCAGAAATCAAGACCAACATTTACCCTCCAAATACATCATCTGCTCTCATTTAAGTTATATATTCTACCCGTCAAATTTTAATTCATTGGATACACATATGTGGCGGAAAGATCAGTTTCTGCTTTAAATAACATACTAATTATCAGATTATTTCAGGTCAGTTAAACAAACGTGAAAATGAAGCAAAGAAAAATGGGAAAAAATTGTAATGTTAGAAATAGAAAATCATAGCTGAAAGGGACAAAAAACCAAGTTGGCTTCTAAACCTTGTTGCAAATATTTTTAAGCACACATGTCTAAACAAACAGGAGTTAAAATTGTAACAGATTTCTCTGAGAAGGTTTGCTAATATACTGTTCCAGATGGGTTTCCTAATAAGCTTAAAAGCTTTATGGATAAAACCCTGGACATCAGAACAGATAAATAAATTGTTTTAAAAAAGAGAATAAAAAAATTAAAGTTGCTGAGGTCATTCAGTACTCTGAACTCTGAGGTTTTAAGCTATCTAAAGCACTGAGGACCATCTGCAAGCTAATTCAATTTAGAGATGGATGTGTAAAACTAATTTCTTGCTAGAGGCAGGAAAAGGTTTCAGTTTTCTATCTGTGAAATAACTTGCTTTGTTCTTGAAAACAAAACAAATATTAAAAAAAAATGTAGAAGGGTACTTGGAAAGAATAAGATATGAAGAGAGTTAAGTAAAAAGATCACTTTTCCATTTCTGAGATAATAAATGAATTTGATGGACAAAATAAAAACAAGAAAATGGGTATTTTAAAGTGAACAGCATTCTGACATACTTACTGATGTACTATAGTGATGTACTATACTGATGTATAAGAAAAAATGCAATATATTTTCACCATAATTTTTTTTGCAGATAAATATGTTGAGAGCTAGATAGGATTAAAAAAATAATAAAAAAATCCTACTGAGTACACTAAGATTAAAACTAACATCAGTGTGGAGAGTAGAACTTGAAATCTTATTGATGAAAAAACAATATTTCAAAAATGAGGATGAAACTGAAGTAATGGCAGAGATCTAACATGAATTGTGATGACTGGAAACAAAAGACAGTTTACAGTGTTTTGGGGGGAGTAGGAGCCCCCTGTATTCTTGATATGACACTTGCTCATTTCATCAGAGATCATAATTGTGAGACTGAATTGTGAGAGAAATATTTTATACATAATTCCGTCTGAATATATCTGTTCCACAGATTTCCCTAGAAAGCTCACTGGAACACCACCAAATAAGGAATAATTTGGCATATGGCAGTTCTTGAATAACTGAAAAGGGTATGCTGTATTGAATCTATACCAAGAAAGCTCTCAATATTTAAAAAATATTCTCTGAAATCTTCAGTTTTTCTCTTGGTCACATTTAAATCACATTTCAGTCCATAAACACTTACTAATTAAGACCTCGACTTTTTAAATTGTTATTTATTATTTTTCATGAGATTATGCTTGTTTCCTGAATTACATGGCAATTAGAAACCACATCCCCCCTGTATCATATGATCAAGATTAATAGGTATGCCTACAAATGATGACCATGGCAATTTCACAGATTTAATGAAAGTAGATTAGAGATTAGAAAGGTGTTTAAGCATTACAGAAAATTGCACATTTATGTGTAAATGTATAAGTATTTGTAGATTATTTCATCCTTACCCACAACCAATAATGTTTTTATAGCATAATTAAACTAACTGGGACTATGAATAATTCAGATATACAGAGTGCTGCTGTAAAAAGCAGCATACCTGTTAAAATAAAATAAATAGGATGGAGAATGAGTGCTTAGGAATTATGAGATGTTCTTTATCTTTAAGATTCTACAACAGCAACTCAGATGAAGCTTGTTTAATTGATGGCTACAGGCATTTTCCTTTAAAAAAAAATATGAAATTAGAAAGTAAACCATTTGTTAGCAGCAAGAATTACACCTAAATAACCATTAACAGAAGTCTGCTTTCAAACACAATTTAAAAATGCATGAAATTGGGCTTTGAAGCTAATCATATAGCTGAGGTGAAACAAAAACTCTGTACTTACAAAGCAATCTTAACGTATTGAGGAATCTCTAAGTGTTTTTCCCATCAAAAACATAGGCCTACTATTGGTCCATATTTACTGCTAGTAGGGCAATAGATTGGGGTGACTATCCAACCTAACCCTATACAAGCAGCGACATCCTTCTGACTGAAACTTGTAACAAGAAGAAATCAGCACAGTTCTATGAACAACAGTGGATATAGATTTAAGACATAGAAGGTTCAGTCCATTCATCACTTATGTTTAGACTCCATCAGGATGGAACTCAGATGTTGTAGAGCATAGTTTGCTTCTTTTTTTTTTTTTTTAATCCAAATTATCAGAGTCCAACAACCTTTTAAATTACAAGAATTATTCAATTTGCAAAAAGAAAATAATAGTGGAGGAATATTTCACAGGGCTTGTAATCTACTTAATTCCACTTTGCACAGTTTTGAGCTTATTTATTTGATATCTGAACTACTGCTTTTTTTCTTTTTACCAAGGTCATTAAAATTTTCTTCTAGGAAAATTATTTCAGAGAATCAAATTTTTGATGATGTAAAGCAAAGAAACTGTTCTCCATTTTAGACCCATTTCTCTAAAGTGTTAACTCCCATAACTCCCATTAGACATTGAAGAATGTTGAGTAGAAAATCAACAAAAACTTTCTCCTGTTTAGAAAACAGCTGAAGAGATCCATGTTGAAGAAATGGCAGGAAGAATTCAACCAGTGTTAAACACTATGAAGGACTTCCTGTTCAGGCAGGCAATTTTCTCTGCATGAATGTAATGTGATTACAATGGGAACTGCTGTGGGCTAATGAGCTCCTATTCACTGTTTTTATGGCATGAAACTCAGGAAAGTGTTCAGCATTTCCCCCAGCACTTTCAAGCAGATGGCACTGTAGTAAGGCTGTGCCTTTCTGCAATACCCATCACAGCCCATGTACTGCAGCAACACGAAAAGCCCAGAGGTCTCTTCTGTGTGTGGTTGTATGACATTTAAGATAGACTAGCAGAAACTCCAGCAGTGCAAATTGGTTTTATCGAACACATTTAATTAATGGGATTTGAAATACATATTACCACAGTTAGCAGACATTTAGAACAACTTTGTTTTCTACTATGAACTAAATCACTTTTTTTCTTTCTTTCTTTGTTTTTGTTTGTGTGTTTGTTTGTTTCAGGTGTTGGTGGACAGGTGTCACCTTAAAAAGCTCATCAACAAAAATAACCAAACTTGGTTGTATGAAAAAAAAAATCTTTTTATTTAATACAAAAATTGTGTTAAAGAAAATTCTGACTGAAGAAAAAAAAAGTGATTCATTTGTTAAAGAAAGGTAATTAAATCTTTCAGATAATATTAAACTGAATTTGATATAGAAATAGAGTCTGCTTTTGCATCTACTTTTCAATATATCATTCATTATTTGTATCATCAGGTATTGAGCATTTTAGGACTAAATACCATTAAATATTGGTAGTATAGCACTGTTGTTATAACTTTCAAATTTAGACATTAGACTATTTTTGACTATAGGGTACGAAGCATTTAGATTTTAAAATATTTTGCCCAAACTTCATCTAACAATTTAAATGTTTATAAGATACCTTGGCAAGTGTTTTGTGATTCAAAACCAGGACATTCAAACCCTACAAGCTAAAATTATTTTGAAGAGAATTATCACACTACAGAAATTATCTCTTACCCTAAACTGATTAGTTGAGAAGTTTTCCCTAGATCTGACCCATTGCTGTTCAAGGCCATCGACTGTGGGGAAAATAAATAAACAAGTAAAATCTATTTTCAAGTTATATTGAAGTAAACATCAGGCTCAAAAACTTTGAACTGATCACAGGTATTAACTGACAGTGCAAATAAAGCACAGGGTCTCAATACTGTGAATGGCATTACTGTACTGAAATCAGCAGAATCATTCAATTTTACACAGGTGGACAACCAGACACAAGATAAGGAGATCACCCTGTCTGTGCTAGCAATCATTTTCAGACTCTTCAGATCAGGACTTACCTGTTTTGTAAGACTAGGTATTGTCACTTTGGCTCAGAGACGAAGCCCAGATAACCTATACAAGGGTCACATATGAAAGAGCACAGTGTAGTCTTTTTGCCAAATACACTCCTGAAAAAGATTTTTCTTGTTTGATTGTTTTGTTGTAGTTGCTGTTCATTCTTGAACCAGGTTTCCTTTGCCAGTTTGAGCAAAACAATAACAATCTTTCCTTATTTCTTGTTTGGCTACAGAACTAAAGAATAATTGACTACCTCGAGTTCAGTGTGAAAGTCTTATTTAATATTGAAGAAATGTTTTCTTCTATTTCTCAAGTCAACACTGAAGCTCACTAGAGATGCATTTATTTCCTCTGTATGGAGCTTTTATTCTGTTTTCATTACAAATGCTGCGGGTGATCATTAAACTCTATTTGAAGCTCTGTGCAGAGAAATTACACAAGAGCAGAGCAGGTGTTCAGACTGGCTCAGAAACCACAGAAAGCAAACTGACTTCTGCACTGCTCATCTTTCATGGCTGCTGCTCTCCCAAGAGATATCGTTATGGTAGAAAAATGAAAGAAAGATTAGTACGTCTTACAGATCTTGCTTTTATTCTTGATTACATAGCTTGTCAAGACTGATCCATTAGCTCTTTGAATATTACAGAGTTGTGTTTTAATTAACAGTATTACATGCAACTTGTTGAGGGGGATATGGGTATACAAATAAGACATCTGCTGCTTAGCTTGTTCTCATTTCAGACAGTGGTTGGGATGCAGACACCTTTCTCACTTCAAGAGCATAGCACTGAATGTAATTACTTGTTTAGAGAGAGTTATTACAGCAAGTTATTCTTCAGATAGTAAAGAAAAAAAAAAAAAAGGACCAATCTACATTCTGGGAATTGGTAAAAGTTGTCCTTGACAGGCTAAGTAACCATGCTTTTGAACAAATCCAATATGATATTTTTGTGTCCTGCACCTATCAAAATTTGTTTCTGAAAGAACAAAAATGCTAAATATCTGTTCACACTCTGAATTACATTTTCATATGAACCCTTTGATTATATCCAAGACACAAAGAAAAGATAAGAAGTTTGTGAATAACAGCTTTTTTCCCCGATTGTGCCAGTAAGTCTCTGTCTTTCCTCATAGAGAAAAATTAGCTCTGGTTTCACTAATTTGCAGTCTGCTATTAATCTAAAAGGAACTTGGGGTTGTAAAGCAAAATTTGGTTTCCAAAGTAGTTCTTTTCCTAACTTGAAAAATCAACATGGAAGAACACAATGACTACAGCTTTTAGGAGTAAAAGCATTTTAATCTTAAGGAGTAAAGAGTATTTTGTCAATGCACAGATCCGTATAAAACATGTGCTTGCTCTTTCAGTTTACAGTTATCATAACACAATTTCCTTTTCATTTTTTCAAAAAACATGTTTATGAATCCACGGCAATACTGCTAGACTATTTCAAACAGTTCTATTTCCATTCCATGATGCCTACATTATAAAGAACAATATTTCCGTCATTTCAAGCAGTAAGAGGAACAGTGAGTGTTGATAAGAAGATGCACTGATGAACCATCTTCTTGCTCTTAAATATTTTTAAATGATGAAAAACATAAAAAAAAAAAGATGACCTCATTCTCAATAATAAGGTTTTATTGCTTTTCTTGAAGAAATCTCAATAATTTTTCAAAATGTAAGGCAGTAATGTTGGGGAAGAATCCACCGCATTAGTCTATCCACATCTGAGAGTTTTAAGGGTTGTCTCCATCCTTCAGACTGAATTAGTTTTAGCCCTCAGTAGTAACTTGACAGTAACCGTACCTGATATTCTTTAGTCACCAGTGATAGGACCCGGGAATGGTGTCAAGCTGAGGCAGGGGAGTTTCAGGCTAGATATCAGGAAGAGGTTCTTCACTGAGAGGGTTGTCACACACTGGAACAGGCTCCCCAGGGAAGTAGTCACTGCACCAAGCCTGTCGGAGTTCAAGAAGTGTTTGGACTGTGCACTTAGTCACATGGTCTGAATTTTTGTGTAGACCTGTGTGGTGCCAGGAGTTGGACCTTATGGGTCCCTTCCAACTCGGGATATTCTATGATTCTGTGATTCTGATTGTCATGATCATGTCACTAACTTCAGAAGTCCCAACTGTTTTGACTGAAGTAGGGATTGACACAGTGTTATCCTAAACAGCTGATGAGAATGCTATAATTTGTTGAGATAATTCAATTCTCTTGTGATTGTTTGGAGAATGTGTTAAACTAAGGAAATAAGGCACTATATTTGAAACTTTGCAATATGTCAACACCTGGGTACAAACAGTGTTTAAATGCCTCCGGGGGTTCATTTGTGTTGAAGGAAGTTAGACATAAGAGATGAGGTTCTCCTTCACTATCATGCGGTATTGTTGCTTAGATACAAAGAGTGTATTTTAATTTGTATTATGCAGAAGAGCTGCAGCACTACCTTTAGCTTTGCTCCTACACTCATGCAGCTCTGCAATTGCCCAGCATGGCACAATCTGTCCCTTAACGTGACAAAACAAACAAGCAAGCAAGCAAGCAAACAAACAAACATTAAAAAAACAAAAGCAATAACAATAAAAACAAACAAACAAACAAAAACCACCAGGCAAAAGGTCTAAACACCCTGTGGTTTGGTATATAGTAATGTAATAAAGTTGAAATTATTTCTCCAAAAACAAAAGATAACTTTAACAAAAGAGACAATGCATTCTGTCATGCTGTTAAAGAAATATACTCAAAGACAAATGAATATTTCAAGACCTTATTTTCCTGATTTCAGATGGGTCATGGTTTCATTATTTTGTTTCAAAGACACATACAAAAACAGACTTATACGTTGGAACAGTAACATCAAAAGCTACATCCACACAAGCAAATAGCTTTGGCTAAGACCTATTTTGCAGTGTTAAGGCAAATTTTCCACTTCATAACAAGGTGGCTTTATCTTGTCCTGACTTGTGGACGTCCCAAACTATGCCTGGTGGTCATCTAGAATAATAGTAGCTTAGTTATCACACACCAAGACTATGTTGATGACTGTGCTAAAAATAAGCCTTTTCGGTGACCACAGTACTATGTCTGTAAAGCTTACTAGTAAATGAATGATGGTAGCTTTCAAGGACTGTCATTAGGAGTACAGAAAGAACATACCATCAAAAGTTAAAAACTATCATGCAGTTCAGAACTGGTATGTAATGCTACAACACACATGGCTTCTTGTATGAAAGCAAATGTAGTAATTGTCAGCATTCATTGAACATACAAAGAGATATACTATAAACAACTGGAAATTAAGAATCTCTAAAAGTCATTTATTTAGCACAATGGTAATTTTGAGGTGAAAAGGAAGTTTTAAGAGATTTTAAAAAGTAGAAAATGTCAGAATCATACTCTACAACTCATATAATAATAATAGTAATATCTCCCTACTACATTTTATTGCACAGGATTTCAGTCAATCATCTGGAGTTGATTCAGGATTATAATGTTCCAGAAAGACTACCCATTAAACACAAAATATAATGTCTTTTCATTTGCACATTCATGCAGTGCCAAGGAGTCACCATTACAGTCAAAATCTGCATGATGATTTTGATGTAAACACACAACCAAAAATAAATAAATAAAAGTCTTTGGATTCCCAAAATTCAATTTAAGATTTTCATTGAGATTTCAAAATCTGTTTCATTATATATCTATACAGCTAGCAACAAGACAGCTGTTTAACACTATTATTTTAACATTTTAAAATCTATCTCCCCAACTTTTGTTTTTTTACCTATACTTTCTTTCGTGTGTACGTGTGTGTGTAAGATTTTTAAAAAACTTTGAAAAAGGTCCTTACTATAGTAAAGTTCTTTCCATCCTTTCCATACAAACTGCTACATTTTAGTCATTTAAATTCAGCTTTTAAGTGAATACTTCACTTGCCTTGAAATGACTGTTTCTCACTTTTTTTTCTGCACCAGTGTAATCAAACAAATATAATGTATATCTATCAAGTCTACCCTGTCAGCAGGTATTTATTTCCTCTGAAATGCTCTTTTTGCAAATTGCAATTCAATAATTTTGACATTTCTTTGAAGTTTAGGAAAAAATATGCTCTAATGAGACCTGGGTAATTTTATTTTCTTATTTCTGCAAAGATTCACAATTGCGACTCTCAAATTGAGATTGCACCGGTATTTACAATAAACAAATCCATGAAATATTATTTTATTTGTTTGGGGGTTACTAGTTGTTACACTGTAAATTAAGGAGTCTTTAAAAGAGTGTATATTTGGTAGATGCCAGAATGGCAAGAGTTGGAAGAACTGAAGTAGAACTACATAATTCTAAAAGAGAAAGCATTGCTCTTGAGATTACTGACAGAACCAACTACTTCTGATCCAAGTGAAATGGTATCTTTTCATAGACCATGATGCATTTCCTCATTGAAAAAAAAGAATGTATGTTCACTATTCTACTAGTGATAAGTAATTACTTGCATTATAAAAGGTGAAAGAAGTATCTTGCTATCATGAAAGTATCTGCAATATAGCAACATTCATTTGTTAGGAGTGGCTGAAGAATATTCTGAGATTTATTATTATTAATAATTATTGAAACAGTCGCAATCAGTAGGACAAACTCAAACCCAACTTCAGAAGGTAAAATATCCAGGTTCATATTCCTACCACCTGGATTGTTACATCAGTAAATACTAATTAAACTGCAAGTCTAATAAAGACTTGCTCTTAGAGGTATATTGTGCTGTAATCTGAAGAAAATAACATAAAGCAAATATATCATCCTTTCCAAAGACAGATATATTTTTGTATCAATGAAACATGTGTCATTTCTGCCCTTACGCAAGCAATACTCTCACTGACATCTAGTTTGACTCCATCATCTGAATTATGTTATTCACTATTCTGCCCCAGTGATTCTCTAGATATGGACTTTGTGAAGTCCAAGAAAAAAGCACAAAGATAAGTAAGTCAAAACACTTATTAAATATATCCCATTCTTGCAATTAATGACAGGAAAGAAATAATACATGTAAGAGTCTATTAAGACAGGGGCTATAAGTGCAATGAAGTGAATTTATTTGTAGCGTGTTGCACTCTATTTCTATATAAGCAATCATGTACTTTACCATTTGTAGATAGATGGTTAGTACTCAAGACTGCAAGTTCAAGGAGTGACTCACAACGAGGATCTTCTCTTAGGATTGATTTTCAAACTGGAGAAGAACAGCTTGGATCTGTACTGTAGTAGAAAATAAGAATGTGAAAGAAGATGGATCTATCATTGTATTTCATATGTATGTCATAAAATACTCCTCTCCTCTTCCTTTAAGAGGTAGATTGTTCTGCTGCTTCTCTATATCCAAATGCATTTCATCTATCACAATAACCAACTGAAAGGCTAAAAGGCTATATACTTGGTCATCAGTGTGCACTGAACTACAAATACTGTTATAATTCTTCTACTCTCTGTCTAAAATCCTATACATTCCTGGTATGTAAAAGAAGTGAAAGGAAGAGAGAGAACAAGCCATTTCATTTCTAACAAAGAATTACAGACACTCTTACAAAACTAGATATCAAACGAGTCAGGTTCTAGAGGAAGAAGTACTTCTCTCTTTCCTGTCCTATTACACTGAACTCAAACCATTATCTCTTGGTCAGAGATGCAAGACACCCGACAAATTCTGAAAACTAATTTTCTATTACACTGTAAAACTCTTAAACTGTTTAAACTCTTTAAGCAGCCAAGGTTTTCAAATTGTAATTGCCATCCAAATGGAGATCTGATATCGGTCCCTTCTTGTTAATTGCAAATGTGTTACAGATGTGGAGAATTCTGTTAAGGTTGTGCTGCGCTTGATGAAGATATGCTCTGTTTGATTTAGAGTTCCTCTGCTCAAGACAAGGACTTCTGGCTGAAAGATGATTTCAACCAAAATAATCAGTCTGTATTCAGATCATTAATTATGTTTTTATGTAATGACATTTATAAAGAAGTCAAAAAACATGCTAATTTTCTAAAATAAAAATGAATAATATTTCCTAATTGGCTGTGGCTTAATTAGTTCCATTACCATACTGAATCTATCCATATCAAGCTGATATATGTCCAGATAGAAGTATTCCTTTTCTTATAAAAACAAGTTTGTTTCCAGTTTCTATGACCCTTTCTTAGTGATTTATGATAAAGTATTGATGAACAGTCATCTAAACCAATGTTGCACTTCAGTTCAAGCAATAACAAGAGCTATTAATTTTGTAGCAGACACTTTGACAAGTAAAATGGCAAGGAAGAAAAAAAAAAGGCAGAAGCAGTGAAGAACAAGTATAAACATCCCATCTGTAGGATTCTACACAGCAAACAAATATTCTGCTAAAAACAGTCCTAGTCAAAATGGTATCAACTAGAAAAGATCACTAAAAAAGATGTCCTAAATTTGTGCTACAGACATCTTGAATATATTCTCATCCTTCAAACTCTTCCCTATATCTAACGTTCAAATAAAATTGTGTAGAACTTTTCAGCTGAACTTAGTTATTATGTGAATGCTCATATTAATATTGATCCAATTATAGAAAGGTGAACATACAGGTATCCTTGTACTCATCAACCAAGAAAAGATTATTTCCAAAATTAAAATCAAATCCACAAGATCTGCAAATATGTTAGATTGATTCCTACATACTATATTATATCATATGATTATGCAAACTAAAACATCTATTATCCTGAGAAATTATGCAAAAAGGATGACAAAGAGATGTCTGTTGCTCGTCCTTTCTTGCAATAATTTCTAATGTTCATTAATGCCATAGATCTCCTCTAGCTGAGAGCCATTGAAGAGGACAACATAAAAACAAACAAACAAACAAAACAAACAAACAACAACAAAAAAAAAAACGGAAGTTACATAGTCTTTAAATTATCTAGAAACATCTGAAAAGCAGTTGCTGACATGCTGAGCAGCCACGAGATCTTCTTCTTCCACCACATTTTTGACAGGTGAACACTGCATGTGTGTATAGTAATGAAATATACTTAGAAACTGAATACTGCTACCAAACCATGTAACAAGTGCAAGAAAACTGAACTCCCCTTAGAAGGTACATTTCATCAACCAACTTTCTTAGGCGAAATGGCACTAATGGAAGCACAAGAACAGAAGTGCTACCTATAAAAATAACTAACATCATATTCTACAGTCATAGAATGACTTGGGTTGTAAGGGACCTTAAAGATCATCTAGTTCCAAACCCCTTTCTCCTTCCCATGGCAATATTATATTGCCATCTTCTATGTTCTCTCAAAAAATATAATTTTGATTCATTTTATATCGTTAAGAGCCACAAAATGTATGAAAAGTTGGATGTCATTCTATAATACTGTCTTCAAAAAGTATAGATAGAGAAAGCAAAGTTAACACGTTGTTAACAACATGAAGTTAGTGCACATATTTCCTTATACTCCACCTGTCTCATCACTATGTAATACATAAAGTTAAATGAAAACTCTGGATACATCATCACAGCAGTCACCATTCTCAAGCTACACAAGCAGATTTTTAAAGTACTGTTGGCTATTTAGTTACTAAATATGGTCTAGGATAAATGTTGCATATGAATCCAGTCTTGAGCAGTTTATTTGCAGCACACGCTACCAGCAATGAATGAATTTTTCTCGTCTGAAAACCAATTTCTAATGCAATAGGAATTGGATATTAGATTGCAGAAGTGAATGAATTCTGCTATAGAGGAAGAACCTACTCAATATTTTTTCCTGAATCTTACTACTGAAACTTAAGATTTAGCTAGTTTTCCTCTTTTAAAATATCTCTGTATTATATTTATTATATTTAATAGATTTTTTTTTGTATAAAAGCAATTAATTTTTTTGCTGTTATTTTGTTGACTTTTTTTTTTCCCCTTAATATCACAGTTCAATAATTTAGAATCAAGCTCCTAGAGATCTTTGGAGTCTTTATTCCCTATATAATATGTGCTTGACTTGAATACGCTAGTTCAATTACATTGAGGTTTGGTTATAGAATATCAAGAATAAAAATGCTATGGCCCTTCAAGATAGTTTTAATCTTTAGGTTAAAAAGATAAATGGGCAAACGACAACAGAAGACAAATAATAATAATAACAATTATAACAATAAAACCCTTCTAATTCAGGTAAAAAAAAAAAAAAAAAAAGTCATCAGCCAAGACTGCTGACAAGAATACCTCATTCAAAAACCTTTTTTAATTCTAGGTTTAACACAGAATTTCTATACATAAATGTCCCTGTCTGAACTCCTGTCAACTAATAAAATTATTGTCTGAATCAAGCTTTCTTGACTACAACTTTCCTCAGTTTCCTTAGTGTTTCCACATTTTTTCTAGTCTAATTAAATCTTTGATCTGTGGTTCAGCAATATTTTTTGCTGTCATCATTTGTGATATTCTCTTTATTTTTTTTAGGAAAACATTTTGGTCAGGAGAGATTTCAACTGAGCCTTAATAAATAAATAAATAAATAAATAAATGAATAAAATTTACATGTGCAATATTAATAAATGTTAATAATACTAAAAGATAGCAGTGCGTATAACTACTCATAATAATGACTACTCATAATACATATGTAGCCATAGATTACATAGAATACAATAATTAAAGGATTGATTTGTAGCTTGAGAGACTGAATGATGAAATATGTTTGTAATATTGTACTTGAATGGTGACCAATAAATAAATAAATAAAGCACCACTTTTTCATTTTTCATATAGTTTAAGACTTATGTAAGGATGTAAATTGCTCTAAATTCTATGCCACTCCTTTGGTGAATCAAGTTTGAATCAATAATCCAAAAACATCCCTTGATAAAGAAAGACACTAAAGAAATTTGCACTTCTAAAAGCCTGTCGTTATGCTTTCTCACAGTTCTGAAATGCAAATTAGGAACACTTTACAGTTTTTATAATGCTTACTAAATTTAAACAAATCCAGGGACTGATTGAACCTGGACTTGCAAAAAGCACCTTTATTACTGTTCTGCATAATTAGCATATAACTACGATGCACTATATGATCACATTTATTACAGGAGTGCCTTCAGAAAAGACTGAAGTCCTATTATGCAAACATGGGGTAGTAGATCACACTTTCTGCATACAGTTTAGCACAAGGTGAAGGATGAGACACTACATATAAATATTTGGTGTTAGAACACCAAATATCATATTAGTTCATGTTTATTCATATTCTGAAGGTGCTTCAAAGACAATAAAATATTGAGAGACAACAAACATGAAAATGGACTGGGGCAGCATATACAAGATGAGATGTGAAGTAAGGAGAGGAGAGAAGAGAAAAAGTAACGTAAGAAAGATACAAGTAGTAATGAAATTGAGGTGGAAGGAAAATAAATAAATAAAAATAAATAAATAAACCAAGGTAGCACACGTCAGCTCCTACACATGGCTAAACAACTGCCTGTAAAAGTTCACATAGGCCATATTGGGAACAACATAGCAGTAGCAATGACTTAGGCCAGGAAGGTTCAACAAGACTCTTTAATTTACTCGCCTAGTAGCCTGAAAGTCCACAGGCCTGCAATTTAGCAACCTCCATTCCACTGGTTTCTCTTTTCAGCTTTCACTCTGGCCATAAGGCAATGAGGGTGGAAGACCTTTACCACATGAAATATTATACATCTTATGGATCCTGGGCACAGGATGATTGCATCAGTAGCTCATTAGATCTGCTCTGTATTATGCAACATCTCCTATTCTCTTTCCTCCTACATGTGCTCCTGCTCATATTTATACAGTCAAAGTCATTGGATTTAACATAGCCAGCCAAAAACCACAATAATAACTTACTGCAAAAAGACAGAATGTGAATAAAATCTCAGTGCACAGCTATTTGCAGGGCTACAATTTGGAGAATCCAATAGATCTGCATAAATTTAATAATAATAATAATAATAATAATAATAATAATAATAAAATAATAATAACAATAACAACAATAAAATACACCTACTAATTAAAAAAGAAAGAGCACTTTTTCTCCCTGTGTTAAACCCAAAGAGAGAGGGAGAGAGGACCTCTATAAGCCTTCAGGTTGATTACAGAATTAAAGTAATTCTTTTATAATTGAAGTAACATGTAGGACTCAGTTACTCTTAAAATGCTTTACTGGAAATATTATTTGGTTTTAGACTTTAGGGAGGAAGGCTTTTAAAAGTGAATTTATAACAATCTTTCCGTGGTTTTCTGCATGTTTCATCAGCTGTCTCTGGCAAATCAGCCCACTTCAATGCTTGTCAAAACATCTGCATTCTAGATTAAAAATAAAAGACATGGGTACTTTTTTCTTTTTTTCTTTTTCTTTCTTTTTTTTTTTTCCTAGTTTTAGACCAGTTTTCCTATCAACCCTTAAAAACAGAGCCATTTGCTCAGACACTTACTAAAGAAATCAAAACTTCCTATTTATATTCTAGGGCTGGGAGTGCCTTAATTTTCTTATTTGTCATTCCAAGAGACAGGTACTTGGCTTTTTTACTTCAGGTTCAATTGATATTTCACATCAGAAGGGAAATACCACACCCCAGCAAAAACTGCAGTGAAAATAGAATGTCCTTGTAAGATCAACAAATGACATCACACCAACAAGGTATTACAGGCATCACACTGGTTACAGTTTCACCAATTCTCCCCAAGTAATCTGCAAAAACTGCATATTTCACAGATTCAATTTCTTCCCTCTATAATATTAATTTTTGGTCATAGGAAGTTCTTGGTTTAAAAGGAGACTATTTACTGCTGTTTGTAATTATTATCAAATTACTAATTATTGTGAATTATTATTATAATTACTAATTATTATGAAATCTCTCCAATACTTCACTGGAGCATATATATCTCATCTTACCCAAGGAGAGACTTTTGCATGCATTTTTCCATAACAGTAGAAGAATTATTCATGATCCAGACTTCATTTTTGCTGTTTGAGTTTATATAAATTTATTATATACTTATTAATTGAAAGCATAACAATAAAAAAGCAGAAAAGTGGTTCAACTGTATTTTGTTGCTGGTAGCCAAAAATCCTGTATGTGCCCATTGACTAAACCTGGATGTCCTTAATGCATCATTTTAGTGCTAAGCCTCCTAGAGGTCTGGAGTCTGCTGAGAGCTACAGCACTTCTTTCTGCAGCCTGGGATTATACATCATAGCCAGGCATATTGAGCAGCAGGACAGGAAGACTACTTAATTCTCGGTTGAGCTTGACACAGCACACCTTTTCAGCAAATGACTCACTAGAACAGGAAAGACTCAAGTCACTAACAGTTAAGAAAACCATTCTTTAAACCTCATGGATATATGAACTTCCAATTCACATCTTTGATAACAACTCATCACAGTTCTTATTTAAGAGTATGCAAGAAATGCAAGAAATGTCCTGTTAGGAGGTGTTTTTTTTTTTTTTTTTTCAATGAGAAAACAGTAAAGCAAACTTCAGAGCATTAGAATTAATAAGTATCTTTTATCAAAGAAATTAAACATTTTTTTCCCTCTTAATTATATACAACATTGTGTATATTGCTGATTGAAAAGAACAAAATGATGGTCATAAATGCCTTAGACATCCTTACATAAAAACAGCTTACGCACCAAAGAAAAGTTGATCACGGTACCATTGCCTCCTGTGAGAAAGAAGCAGAGAAATTAGCCTTTTGAAGTTCTGATATGGCATAGTAACACAGGGGAGGACATCTGGACAATATGAGCCAAAGCTCAGACATCTCCATACTTCTCCAATATGAACAGCTTGTGTTACATGGCATACACAAAAATCTGCTAAACACAAAAGACTGGTTTAGCAGAATGACTGGATTAGCAGTTTTGATGCACTGTAATAACTCAAGCTATTGCATTCTTATAGGACAAAAAAAAAGAATAGATTTATTAGACTGCACATCTCTGATGTTTTACAGAGTTTTCCTGCACATTTTTATAAAGAGTACAAAGTAATGAGACTAGAAAACAAAGTGTTTGGCAACTGGTGAGTTGTTTTAATTAAGCATACTGTACAGTGAGTTCTATACCAAATTCATTATCAGTTATGACCTGTAAATTCTTCAGTGTGTATGAAGCTTTTATCATTTTTAGAGGTTTCACATAAAAAAACATTGGAAACATTCATGATAACAGACTCCCACTTTATAGCATTAAAGCATGAAATTGACCTTCTCTTTTGCTGTTTTCTGAATGATGCATATTATTAGAAGTAAAAGCATACTGCAGAAAAGTCTCATGGAAAATCATTATAGTATTTAAAACATGATGGAAATATGGAAATTTGGAAATATTTAAAGAATGATATATAGAAAATTTTAACAGGAAGAATGAAAGATGATTGCTAAGATATTTTCAGATAAATGTGTCACGTTGCAGTTATAGCATCTACTCATTCTTCAGCTGACAAGGAAAACATCATGTATAAGACAAAAACATTTTCCCATTGCCATCTATTGGAGGTGCTAACTTCATCTGTAATCACGTTCTTTATAGCAATCTACTGTTAGAAATAAAGATTTTTGTGTGTTGCATTAAACAGTATTCAGTTATCCAAAAAGTGAAGTTCAACTGTGAAATCATCAGTGGTCAAAACAGGCCTGCTGATTGCACTGTGCTATGGAAGCACAGTTTTTAATAAGTATATTTTTTAATAAGTATTCCAGAAGTTTTCAAAGGAAAAAAAAAAATTTATTCTGGGAGTATGACGATCTTATGTTTATTCCTGGATACTGTGTTACCACAATTTGATAAGTAGCACATTTTATGTAGAAAAGTGTATGAATGATCCTTCAAAATAAAGTGCATACTAAAAAACAGATGAGTTCCTGATGAATATCTAGAACAAGACATCTGGAAACTATCTTAGAAAAGGACTACTCAAGTCAATAAAATATAGAAGTATTATTATTAGTAGTAGTAGCAGTAGTAATAATAATAATTATAATTATTATTATTATGTTATACTTTCATAAGTTACAGAAAATAACTATCCAGAATAAAGCTAAGAAAGTCTGGACATCAATCTTATATTGGGAGAACCAAAAGTACTAGAGAAGATAGACTTCACAAATAAAGCACAGAATGAACAACGACAACAAAATCCTACTGTTTGGGAAAAGACTCAAAAATTAATATAAATATATATATGTGTGTGTGTGTGTGATTTTTGAGAATGCCAGCACAATGTATAAAGAATGAATTAAGAGGATGACAACAGCTATCATTAGTTAAGATTAATGGCAAGAAGTTACTCTACAGAATAAGTCTTCATAGCAACAGTGCAGAATTAAAACAGTCATACTGAAAAGTATGTATTTTCATTAGTCTAGACAAAGTCCAGTGGGTTAACACAGCGATAAAAACAGTGATATACACATGAGGGAGGAAAATGTGAACGAGAAAAGGAGGTAAATAAGTCAAGTTTAGAGACTTTTGTATATGGAATATGTAAGCTAATTGCATAAATATCAAATACATACTTTATTCCCTTTGCATTTGTAAAAATCGTACGTAAATTTTATTTTATTCCTCCACAAACAATATTATCCTAAATATGGAGTCACACCTCCTTGGAATTATTTTAATATATTCAGAAGTTCTGTAATACCTATTTATGAAAATGTTACTATTTGACATTGTTAATAAGATTACATTCCAGAAAGGATGTATTTTCTTTTAAAATTTTAAGCTGATAAAATAAGAAAATGAGATTGCTCAACTTTCAAATCAATGCTTTTTCCTGTATCAATCAGCAGAAATTAAATACAAATTAACTAAATAATTGAATTTAGATATTTACGTATCTATTCCAGTATTCCAGTATTTCAGGATCTAATCATTTTGAAATGATTTTTTTTTTTTGTCACCATTTGAAGCATTACTAGCTACATAGAAATATTTTACACATTTGTAAAGACAGATCAATAAACGTGAGAACTTTAAAGAAGCAAATTGCAGCAGTATAACGTGACACAAATCTTTTGTTGGTGTATTTTTTATTGACTTGGTACCTGTAACTGTACTTATGAATTGTATCAAAAACCTAAATTCATAACTAGAGTATCTTCACTATAAAATAATTTGGTTTGAAATATGGTTATTTGCAGATAAAGTATTAACTACATTAAAAGGGCTGCTTTTCTGCCTTACTAGAAGCTTCCAAGAAGGTGAAGAAAACATTTTCAATCTTCATTTTTCATACTCTGATAAACCAAAATAAAAGTCTGTTCCTTGTCTCCACCAGTTTATTACAGTTGTCTAGATGTAGTTACAAAAGAAGAAATAATGGAGGAATTGTCATGAGTTCACATGTCCAACCTACTTTCTTGTAGAAGATCTATAGGATAAATCAATAAGCACAATGAGGCAATTAGAGAATTGTACCATTTCATTTGCATATCATTTAGTTTAAACATCAATTGCTTCAATTAATGTAGCTACAAAATGAAGAGGCTCAACATCAGAGTGATACAATTGAAAATTGAAGCTCTTAGATTAGGTAGCAAGTTTGTGAAGAAAACAAAAATGTGGGGTTGTCCTTGGGTTTTATTTTTAAACACTTTAAAAAAGTGATTTTAAAATAGATTTTAAGAGATTTTAGGCACTTAATAAATAATAATAATAAAAAATAGAAACTGGTTTGCAGGAAGCTACTGTAAAATAAATTTCAGTTGATCCCTAGTCTCACTAGCCAACTATGTCTCAGTTTTTTATTTTTCCATTGGGTTATTCCTATATGTATTTAGAACAGCACATTTATCCCTATAATCAGTCTAATCCAGTGCTCAGCTATTCAACATTTTTATTAGACAGTATATTTTCTGCCCTTTTTCACCTGAGTCAACAATTTAGGCATAGTGTTTGCTGGTCATCCAGAAAATGTATCATCCATGAAAATACCAACAATAAATAAAATATATAAATAAATTAAAAAAAAAAAAAATCAGGTCACACACCTGCAGAATCACAGGTAGTTGTATACTTCCAGTCTTCATTTTGACATCAAATCAGTCATTATTTCTCTCCTGGTGTGGTTTTCCAGAGCTGTGGATTTACTCTGTGTAACACTTTTTTTTCCAGACTATATTTCCCCTAACTGGTTCATGAGAAAATCATGACAGATTATCAGGCAGCTAAGTCAAAACGTTCTGTATCTTCTAGCAGTATATAGTCCATAAGTCCTTCTCCTTTTCATGGAAGAAAATTAGATTTGTTTTTCACTGCCTGGTTTCCTCCTCTATTTCTATCACATAAGTGCACACACACATCGGCACACAGTATTTTATTACCATTCCTCTCACTGGACTTGCTATGACAGAGTTGGGTCTTTTTTTTTCTTTTTTCTTTTTTTTTTTTTTTTTACAATATGTAGCATAACAAGGTCTAGGTTTAGATCTGTTACAAATTCACAATACCAATTACTATTATTGTACATTCCTACTGGATTTTCAGGCAATATATTGCTGTTGAGTCATAACAGATAGACCTCTATAAATGAATAAATAAATAAATAAAAAACAAACGTGCAGTACATCAAGAAGTGATACCTAAAGTGATCAGAAATTTAAAATTGAAAGCTTAGTGCTGGGAACTAAATGATTGTTTGAGTGCTTTGATAGTACTTACTGTAAAGGAGAAAAAAACATATTCTGCCACATTCTCTGACAATTCTTTATGAAATGACATTAACACTTTTCTCGTATTTATTGCAACAATTCATTGAGAGACAATCTGCTGATCAGCACACTATACAGACAATCACGTAAATGTTTATTCATCTATTACAACTACTGCTCTCTCCCTTTCTTCATAATCTTCCTTTACAAAATACTTGTTCAGCTGGTCACAGCTGTTGTGGATTCAGTAAATACTGACATTGCTTCCAAACATTTTAAAAATTATAAAAATATTACTTTGGGGAGAAAAAAAAAAAAAAGTGATGAAAAGAATTCATTTAAGGAAGTTGGAATTTCAGAATATTCTTATTCAATTGCGTGAACAAAAGTGGATAAGATGCTTCTTCCTAGCTATTTGTACCTCCAAAGGGTTGACCTGTGCTTGTTCAGAGAGAAAGAGTGAAGATGCACAGAATGCAGTAAATAAAAAGAGGTCACAGTTCTCTTACTAATGCTCAGAAGTGGATTTAAACTTCTTGGAGAACTGTCAAAGAGATCAGTTTATGAAAGTCTCTTTTCTCCTTGACCCATAAAATCAGAGTACTTCAATCTTGCTATTTAAATATCATAAGGTTTCAAAGAGCCAAAGTTTTCCAACCTGTTTTACATTTATTTATATTTATTTAAAGTATGAATAAAAAGTGCTAATGTTTTGTGTTATTTGTGCCACATATAACTCTATTCACTTTTCCCTCTTTTAGGTCTTGCAAGATCAAATTCAGTTAGTAAGAAGAGGATTTTTCCATTCCTCTAACCATAAATGCTCATAAATTTTCTCAGGACTCTATAGTGGCAAAGTCCTGTTTGACTATTATCGTTCAATCGCTCAAATTTTCACATTGACTAAGCAAACCCTAGGTCAATATCTACTGTGGGGTCCAATATATCTTGATACTGATTGGAACATTAGAATCAATGCAATTATAATTGAACAGAACTACTGAAGACTTGGAAGGCTTGCAAAGTAGTTCAAAGAGGTATCATTGAAATTTCTGTATCTAGAAATATGCTGCCAATGATTATTGACTGATATCCCAGATTATAAGGAATTTATTATTTATTTATTCATTTATTTACTTATTTTTGAATTTTGAATGCCTGTCTTACACTGACTAGGCGTTTTAGAAAATGGTCTAAGGCAAGAGTAAACAGAGTTTATTGTAGCAAAGAGTTGCTCGGGATAACATTAATGTGCTTTTCTCACAGGATTCAATATAAACAAAAGTCTCTTTCACAAATCTGATTCCTGGTAGATACTAACACTCCACCAATAGGTCTTCTGTGACGTAGTACAGGTTCTAGTCATCCCATACAAATGCTGTTAAGTTAAGGCATTTCAGGATGATTGATTATTATCTTGTGGAAGTGTGACTGAAGAATTACAGTAATTGTCATGTCTGTGTGCTAACTTTGAAAGCAATGATACTAGCATGTTGTTAAGAGAACTTTGAGGCAAGCTGTTTTTTAAATGTGTTAGTATTCTTGGCATTTTTTTTTTCATAGTCAACGAATCATTGAAAAAAAAGACCTTAGTTTTCTCTTGTTCTCAACAGCCAAACACATTTTCATGCACTTTTCTTTTCTTTTCTTTTTTTTTTTTGAATGAAAACAATAACACAGATGTATTCATATAATCTCAGGTCCACCTACATTCCCATCCATGCAAGAATTTTATCAAAATACTGTCAAAATAAATGAAATCAAGGATGAAGACACATTCTTAGCTAATATAAATCATCTAGTTCTGCCAATTTCAGAACAGCCATCTGACCTACTGGGTTGTGAATATGACGTAACTGTTTACTGTTTGATGTATGGCGTTATTTCTCTTTTAGGGATAACTTTAAATAAAGGCTAGATATCCATGGCACTTATCAACTCTAAGTTTCTTGTAACCCACCCTAAAGCATAAAGAATCCACAAAATAGACACATGGTACAATCCCACCCATTGTAGAACAGGCAATAAATTCTATTCCGCTCATACTGTCATGGTTTTGACAAGAAAATTTTCTTCATGTTTGTCTTTCTAAGAAACTTTTACATGGAAAAGCCCTGCTTTCCTGGGGAGTGGCTGAACACCTGCCTGCCCTGGAAAGTTGTGAATGAATTCCTTGTTTTGCTTTGCTTGATTGTACAGCTTTTGCTTTACCTGGTATCCTGGCTTCATCTCAACCTATGAGTTCTTGCACTTTTACCTTCCTGAATCTCTCCCCCATCCCACCAGGGAAGAGTGAGAAAGTGGCTGTGTGGTGCTTAGCTGCCTGCTGGGTTGAACCACAACACATAATGAAGACATAGCATTATTTCCAAGAAGAATGATTGCTGCTGTATAGAATGTGTTGACAAATACATACACATAGTCTTTCAGCAGAGCTTCAAAACTAATAAATAATAGTTCTGAACAGGGATTTTATTATTATTATTATTATTATTATTATTATTTACTTTTTTGTCTTCTTGAAAAGGAAATAACATTACAGATTTGCAAAATTTTAATATATCTTCTAAAACAAAGCATAACAGAATACAAGCTATACATGATTTCAACATGTCTTCTGAGGAAGAATATATATTTCATATTCTATCTAGCAGAACTAAACACATTCTCACATTGGGTTATGCAGATGGGGTATGGAGGTGAAGCCAAAAAGAAATCATCATTTCAATGCCTACCTGTCTTCTTCAAAGCAATATAATGAAATTTCATGTTAAAATAAACATACAGAAGTATGTCCTTCATACAGAAGTCACTTGTACATATAGAATCTATACTAATCTGAAAGAATTTAAGGCGGTTAAGAAGGGTGTAAACAGAACTTGAAGGAAAGAACCTGAAGGAAAAAGCATTCAGTTTAGATAGCATATGAGATAACCAGACCTCTAGAAAGCAAAAGAAAGGAGGAGGCTGAAAAGTTTGAAAGCCATTCAAATTTAGTTTAAAATGGATTGTTGAGCTTTTTAAATTTTATCTTTACATATCTTTTAATTTACAAGAATCCCTCTGTGAACTTCTTCTATCTGCATGAGCACATTTTGTGCTCTTAGAAATCTTCCATAATTCACAAACAAAGGTTTCAAAATCCTGGTTTCAAGATATTTTTTTATTTTATTTTATTTAATTCATGTTACGATTATGAAATGTGATGAAGAATTGTATACAGGGAAAAGTCCTGAAGGGCAATTACATCACAAATTACATCATAAATTCAATCACCGCATAAAGTTGTGTTATTAGCCTAGATTCAAAATGCATGGGACAACATTTATGTAAGTTCCAAATACAGTCAAAATAATATTAGTAATTAAATTATAAGCTTTACCCAGATATTCATTATGTCCTCTAATGACATCATTACTGATAAGTAATCATATCTACAATATCTTGTCTAAGTTGTGATTTTATATTCCACATTACTAATGCAAAATATTATACCACTATCTATATGCTAAGCATACTGGTTTAGACAGTAGTTTCATATATATTCTCTACCAACATAAACCATCTCTGTAGAAAGAGAAAGAATTATAAAATATTTTCTCACTTCTTTTAATGGTGGCTTCTTATAGTGAGTGTATCATCTGTTACAATGATCATGCCAGTACGATTCAAATCTTTTGGTGTCAAATCCATCAATTCAAACTGAATAATTAACTTCGCTCCCACAGATGTTTAGGGTGCCTAATTAACTTGATACAACATTCATCCGGTTAACAACCAAGAAGAGTAATTTGCTCACGTTGTCATTCCCTAAACATTAATGTGACACTTGGAAAAAAAAATATATATAAATATGCAAAAACAGCTTCTTGAAGCTGTTAGGAAGAGTATTTTCCCTAAACACTACATCTCTTTCTCAATAAAACATTATTAAAATTATGCAATGTTTCTGTCATATTATTATTGACTGAAATTATTGAAATTTTACTCAACAATGTGTTTTATTCCACATATCCAAAGCTACAATATCATCTGAATCACTAAAAAGTCAGACTGCCTCACATGTTGTGTCCAGACAGGATGTCTCTTAAGATTATTACCTGGAAGGCTAGATAGATTAAAAACATTTTTTGCTTTTTTGTTTTCTTCAGTCTAGAAAAAACATTTTCTTGTTTATGTTTGGAGATATTAGAATCTTTTTTCAAACTGCTCTCAACTGCTTCTGTAGTTTATAGGCAAAGATATTGACAATAACTTTCACAGAATCACAGGATCGTCTAGGTTGGAAGAGACCTCCAAGATCACCTAGTCCAACCTCTGACCTAACACTAACAAGTCCTCCACTAAACCATATCACTAAGCTCAACATCTAAACGTCTTTTAAAGACCTCCAGGGATGGTGACTCAACCACTTCCCTGGGCAGCTTTGTTTCGTGGTTTTCATCTACTCCCATAAGTCAAAGCATCTTTCCAGAAATGACTAGGGACTTCTCAGTACATGCAGATTTTTCCTCTTTAAACAACAAGAAGACAATGAAATCATTAACTGGGTTGTAAGATCCCAGGGGAAATAAATAAAATAAAATAAAATAAATAAAATAAAATAAAATAAAATAAAATAAAAAGATAAAAGTAAAATAAATAAAAATAAAATTAAATAAAATACAAGGGTATTAACAAAGGTTGACATTTATAGTTTATAATCTTTAGACTACTTTTCCCCTTCTAAAACTACTGACTTATTGATGCTATGCCATAAAAATCAATTTAACTATAGAAAACTAACACTTAACCACTTACTAAGTTCAGTCTTGTCTTTCATCATTAAAAACTACTTAATTTCATAAACCTAAGCAAGAAGCTTCTCTGGAAAAAAAAAAAAATAATAATAATAGTAAGTCCACACATTTGCCCTGAGAAGGATTTTAAAAGGTATTTCATATCTTTTCTGGATTTAGTGCAGTAATTTTCACTACAAGAAACTGCTTGATTTCCCAGTAGGCTCCTAAAAAAACTGTGAAAATATACTTCTAGAGATTTTTTATTTTTTTTCTTGTATCAAAGATGCATTATTTTTTTCATATGTCAAAGGCAATGCTGAAATTAATTTGGGCAAAAAGTTCCTATTCCATTCCATGACCAGAGTTAAATCAGTATAGCAAAGAGTACTGTTTTATTTGACGTAAACAAATAAACCAGGTGTACACAGGGTGCAATATCCTGGCATCTGGCTGCCATCCAGCACTTTTGGCTTATTCCAAAACATCTTAGACCTATCAGGGCTGCTGCACACATGCGCTGGTCTGCACAAAACCTGAAGCGTTTACTGAGGTCACACCTGAAGAGCAGGTGCATATAGGAAAAAAAAATCTTCAGGCTAATTTTGGAACAGCTTCAATAGATGCTACAGACTCACTTGCTGTGTCTAATTACCCTAGGCAGGAATTAGATGGCAGCTAAGTAAATTGTGCAGTGTCCTTTTTTCTACCTTCTTCATCAGCTTTCTGGAAACCCACAAAGGCAACTGAGTATTACACTGCAGCACGTGCAAGGGCAACATCCTGACTGAGCATAAATGTTCCTTGCCATAAAAGAAAACAATCATAAAAACGCTTTGTTTCAGCATACTGTAACGTGACATTATCAGGTATTTCATGTAATTTTGCTTCATTCAATTTAATAGAAGGGTTCAACACCCTCCATTCCACCCTTCATCACAACCCTTCTGATTTCAGAACATGAAAAAAGTATCAGGGCTCTATTTTTCTGTTCAGGGTGGCTTCTCTTAAGTCATTCCTGATGGTGTCCACTTCTGTAACAATTTAAATGATTACACAATATTTTCAGCACAAATAATAAATAAATAAATAAATAAAAGTACTAATTTAGTCTGTCAGCATCTATCAGTTCTGTTCCATGAGACCATAATGTACAGACTTGTCTGCGGGTTTCAGGGCAACCTAATGAATAAAACAAATTGTGTATGAACCATTTGTAAAACCTGATAGTCTCCACAGACTCCAAGTTCAGTGGATGAGAGCTGTGCATTGCAATTCAAATCTTTGCTCTAAATCTCAGAGAAAAAAAATGGACCCTCTTTCCCACACACATGCCATGGACCTTCCCTTCCCTGCCCTGCCCTGCCCTGCCCTGCCCTGCCCTTAATGCATTAAAAACTGAGCTGAATCATAAAGAGAGAATACCAAGCTGAGAATGCTCAATTGTGTAAACTGAATCTGACATACAAATTGGAAACAGCTTTTCAAAAAACATCAAAACAAGTCCATTCAACATAATGGATTTCCAGAATGACTCGCCCATCCACCACAGGTCAAACTGAACCAACCAAAACAAAACAAAAATTTAAATCCTTAGAAGCCTGACTTTTCCAGTTATTTTAATATTGTTTAGAAAAGATTTTGTCTGAGAATGGCAGAATCTAATACTAACATTAAATACTTTCATAAGCACTGAGAGATTCATTGTGGCTTCATAATTCTCACCTTCACACAAAATTTGTATCCAATATAGAATTTTCCAAACTGTTCAAAGGGTTTGAAGAGCACAATCCTTTTTTGTTGCTTCCAAATATATATATATTTGTTTGCTTCCAAATATATATATATATATATATATATATATTTATATATATTTGGTTTCGGTCTTTATCATGATCTAAAATTTTAAAAACATTCTCTAACATCAAATGAAATGCAAATTTTTATAGAGATTGAATATTAACCTTCACTAAAAGTACTAGAAAAATACAACACGAAACTGACAATAATAATATTTTCAAATGAATAGAGCATTATTTCAAAGCAAATCTCTGTTGTCATTGCAAAACAAAAGTCGGAGTTCTTAAAGTAGCCTACAAACAGCTATTAAAATGATTTAATGGAATTTGTCATCTTCAATTCAATTTATAAAATGAACAGCATTTTAGAAAATAAACCTTTTAGAGAAGCAACATTTTTTCAGTAATTTTGAACTGAAATTGTAATTAAGCCTAATTAACTTCAAAGGGATTATAATTAGAAACTCAAATTTCCAGTATGGTAATGACTTTGTATGTGCATTTGACTGAATTGAATCTTTACTTCCTATTGAAACCAGAAGTTCTAGAAATGGCAGTTACTGTTTTTACATAGTTCTGACTGGAAACTAACTTGGTGAAAACTTCATTTCTAGCCACTATGTTATGTGGTTAGAAATAATTAAAAATATATTACGGTATACAAAGATGAATGAGGTATAAGCCTCTATCTTTCAAAAAAAAAAAAAAAACAGGAAAATTCAAATACAAACTGAGTAACTGTAATGACTAAGTGGAGAGTATTTTACACTCCAGTGGGATTAGGGCTAGGTTTAGGGCCAACACACAAAAGAAAAACAAAATAAGAACAAAATTTTCTTCCAGAATCAATGATATAAAACAACTCTGTCATCATCCTGCAGATTACTTTCCAGTTCTTATTTTAGCTAGTTACAATTTTGAAAAATCTCCAATAAATTGTTTCATTTCATATTTTTAATACTCTTATGAAAGAAGGCATTTTAACCACTTGAAAACAAAACAAAACAACAACAACAACAACAACAACAAACACAATTAGTTTCAGGAACAAAATCAGTGAAAAAGTTTGTTTCTTTTCAATGTTCTTGCCTAAGGATTAGCAGACATTTCAAGTTCAGTTTGGTATTGTAACCACTGATGAAAATGCTATGAAACAATAAGGTATGCCAAACAAAATAGGGATAACTGTATAACTTAAAAAAAAAAAAAAAAAGTTGTAAAATAAGTTTTCCCCTTCTTTAAGGAAATGTAAAGCAAAGGGTAAAGAAAAAAAAAAAAAAAAAAACAGACAAATGACAATTTAAAAAAAAAGCATTTTATTTATTATTTACACAGATACAGAATGACTTGATGACTTTATAACATCTTTTGAGATTCAAATCTTTCTTAGCAAACTTTTCAAATATTTTCCTCTGCTGCGTGTAACTCATACAAATGTGCAAGATTGGACCTACTTGTTGAAACATTTATCCCGGATGTAAGCAGCTGTTTCAAATTCTTTTTCACCTGAGATGGTTCATGCCTCTCACAGCAGCTCCCTAACTGTCAAGACTAATTTGAATAAGATCCATGCTCCATTGCCCCTGTGGAAACTGAGCAACTGTGCAGAAAAGAGCACAAGATTCATTGACTCAGGGAAGGAGGAGGAGAGGAGGAGGATGATGGGTGTGAAGATGCTGCAGTCATGAATAAAGCTCCTAAGTTTTAACACATAAGACTTAAGCAGTGGGAAAGAAAAAAAAAAAAAAAAGAAAAAAAAAGAAAAAAAAATCATCAACAATGCTTTCATTATTTTGGACTATTCTGATTAACAAAAGTAATTTCAATCTAACTAGAAGGGTATTATTACTATTCAGATTTATTTTAATTAAACCCAAGAATATGGTCCCCACAGAGTGTGGATATCATTACATTCATATATCAATATTAACATGGCCCTTGCAGCTCCCTTATAGTCCATTCCTGGCCAGTCATCCCTCTGCATTGTAAGAGTTTGCTGTATCACTTTTCTGAAAAATAAGACAAATTACACTGTTGTTGAAAAGACCACATGCAATGTAGTCTTTTGTATTGGATCAATAAACATCAATTAATAGGTACAAGCCAGGAAGATTTCACTCATTTGTATTGTTAAGGGAAGTAAAAACCCACTATTCATCATCATAGCTATATGTTCAGCTGTATGCTAGCATATTATGTATCTGGACCTTGACTGTGGTAACTGAACTTCAATACAATCAACAAGACATATGGACAAAAGAGTGAACAGTGCTTCAGCCATCCATCAGGATACTGCAGGTCCTGCTGAATCATAGATGGCAAAGAGCTAAGTGTCCTGAACACCCAATGTTATTAGAGGACAAAAGTGATATTTACTTTCATTGAAAGTGCCATTTTCTATTTAGAAACAGAAATGATCTCACGGGAGTTTGTGTTCCTTACAAACTACATAACAGAGGATTCTGGAATGTAGTTTGATATTTTCTTTCAGATTACAAATGGTCATAAGAAGCAAAACAACATTTTTACAGTTAATTATGAACAAGACACTGAACGGTATATGCTATCTCCTGTGTTCAGGAAAGCATATGTAAAAAATGCAAAAAGTATAGCTGAATGTAAAATATATAGACGAGGTATTACTTGTTCTGTCTACCCAGCCTTTTAGAAAAAGAATAATCACCCACCATAAGAATGAACAAATATTGCATCCTATGATTCTGTTCTCCCTGATAATAACATCATTTACAGTGCATAAATCTGTGAAACTGTTTGGGAGCCACTACATTGTGCATAGATGCATCCTAAGAGGCATGACTGAAAAAGTCAAGCAACTACACAAAAAAAACCAACAAAACAAACAAACAAAAAGAACAACAACAACAAAGCCACATTATTTTTGTAGAAGGCTGAATTCTACCTGGTAGCTCACCTGCATTTGCACTGTGGGAAGTTTTTATAACTCTTACAGAAGCAATGTGCTTCATTCTTGTGGGGAAAATCATAACCCCTACAATGCACATGGCTGCAGTGCATCATAATTTTGTGACATCAATTATCTGGCTATACATTTTATAACAATGTAGTTTTTTTCTTGATGCCAGAAACTAAGTGTTTCTAAAGATGGCTAGATGTATAGGTTACGGAATATCTTTTGTCCCTAACCATCTGCATAGGCAGGAGTAGGATTTCATAAGCAAATACAAAGCAAAGGTCCCCAAGATACCAACAGAGACATGCACAACCTTCTGCATTACTGCAGAATAGCATGTGAATATATGACTAGATACTCATACCAATTTAATCATGTTAATAATACAGACCCCAAAACTAAGAAATTCAATAGTTAACATAATTAAGAATTTCCATAACAAAAAGCACAAGAACAAAGAGAGTACATCTTCCCCAAACTAAGGAAAACAGGAAATTTTGTTCCACAGCAGAATTTCTGTTGTTTTTTCAGTTCAGCAGTACTGGAACCTTCATGTCCTAAATGCAGACCAGAAAGTAGCCTCAGGAAATAGGTTACTGAATATAATATATATTTCAGAAAGCCAGCAATTATGACAATACAGCCAAGTCTTACCAGCATTAATAGTTGCTA
The DNA here is from genome assembly GCF_013377495.2 of Cygnus atratus. NCBI lineage: Eukaryota > Metazoa > Chordata > Aves > Anseriformes > Anatidae > Cygnus > Cygnus atratus. The sequence goes on along the minus strand of NC_066363.1, from coordinate 102,037,020 downwards.
TCAAGAAATATTCTGCTGAGAAGAAAAAGGTGTCCGCATGGTTTCTCTACCCCTGTGCATCCCCAAGAGTCTTCCAGTAATTCAAATAACTAAAGTTAAAGACTGGGAATGGAATTAGCACTCCTACATTATAATGATGTTTAAGAAAGAGTGAATCCTGTCTCTTTAAGAGCTCCTATGGCTAGTGAATTTAAATGCTGGTGAACTGAGAGGTTTGAAGTTACAAATTAAACAAAATAAATAAATAAATAAATAAATAAATAAAATAATCTTTTATATTTTCCTATTGTCTTAATGAAGAATCTCTGCAGCAAGTTTTTAAGTACTTTCTCAACTATGAAAGAGCACAATTTTATTTCTGTCATTTATTCATGTGTAAGTATTTGTTCTTTGCTTTTTTTTTTTAATAAAGATTCCCTAGTACTGTTTGTTTCCCATCAAAACTGATGTAATTGTCATAGTAAAATCATGTGATGTCATTGTAATATCAACTATTGAACATAAATTTTGAAATAATTTCCAGAATAAGATAACAATTTAAAATATATAACTGAAAAAAATAAAAGACTAGTTCAAAGGCAGTAAATTAGGTCTTCATAATAACTTTAAAGAAAACAGGTCTAATTAACATTAAAGGCATTTTATAAAGCTTCAAGCCTAGAAGTTTTTTCTGCCTTTTAGTGGGAAAAGAATCAAAGAAACTAAAGATTCCCTGCTGCAAGTCATACTTCCTTCATCCTCAGAAATACCCTAAATTAAATAGAAAAGGAAAAAAAAAAAAAAAAAGTTGTTATAATCAAAAAGGAAAATGTCTCATCAATGAAAGGCTATTTTATAAAAAGCCCTTCAAGTATGGGAGATCAGGAATTGATAAACAAGTTTGTTTTCTTTTATGCAAGACAACAAACCATGTCTTCATGTTTAACAAATTACTCAGCTTATGGCTATGGATGGAAATCATTACTGGTACTTTACTTGTAGGGAAGTTCAATCATTATTGCCACTGCACTTTGAAAAAAAAAATAAAAAATAAAAATCAACGTTTATATCCAACTACAAATATGCTTTTGGATTTACTTCCTTAAAACAGATTTCTAAAGCCACATTTGAGTACAGTTACACCATATGAATTTACTGCAGAAAGTGGCAACATCTGAATTGGCTTGTTCTTAGGAAAATTACCAATTTATTTAATTATCAGTAAGCTCATATTTGAAGGTGAGAAGCATACACTATCCTTCTAAGCAACAGAAGTTGTGGACTGTAATACTGAAGAGACTAAAGTCATGAAATAAAGACATTTTGTTTCAGATTTTTTTTTCCATTTAGAATAGTTTGTTGTTGTTTTTGGTTTTTATTATAAAATTATAAAATATCAGAAGTAAAAAGTAAAATATTTGTAAGTAAAATAAGAAAAATTCACATAGGGAAATTTCAAGTGTGTTTCATTTTTGTTGTTTCCCTTTTGGTTTCTTTAAATTGCTTCAATTCTTCTATAATCTTTAAAAAAAAAAAAAAAAAAAAAAACGCTGACTTTTGATACATGGTCTATATGAAATTTAAGTAATACAGTTGACATCCTTTCTTATACTTGCCAAGAATGAAGAAATGCATAGATAGGCCCATTTCTTTTGAAGGATTCAAGAATGAAAGAAGGAATGATCACTTCCTATCTCATCAAGAACAAATTGGTTAGCAGCATAGGTTGATCATCTCCTACCTGTGCCTTAAAGATATTAGATGTGACATCTGATCTTCAGAAATATTGTCTTTCTTTTGAGCTAAGTGTACCACTAGGAAGATTTTGAGATATTTGTACTTCTGGAGAAAAACAAAAACAAAAACAAAAAACAGTATTTTCTGTTAGAAGAAAAAAAAAAAAAAGGAAATAAAGGAGAAAGAAAGAAGTAAATGAATGTTTCAGGATTTAAACAAGTACCTAAGACAAAATAAACTTTATCAGCAACTTCAAATGCTTGCTTTTTTTTCTTTCCAAAGCCAAAGGCTGTCCTTGGGGGAAAAAAAAAAAAAAAAAGTTTCAAAATTTGTGATTAAAAAAAATTTATAGAACATAAAGGAGGAAATTAAAAAATTCTAATTGTTATTCAGGGAAGACAATAATAACTTGTGCAAGTGGGAAGTAAGAAAGTGAGAAAATGTTAGGAAGAGGTTAACAAAGCTTTGTTTTATATCTTTTACACTAGACAGCTTGACCAAATGTACTCATCATGACAGAAAGCGATTCTTGGGAACTCAGTTACCTGAATTAAGCGTAAACCATACTCTTTACAGAATCACTGTCAAGATAGAAAAAACTCGTTTGTGTACTTCATTTTAACATCCTTTAAGTGTCATTTTCCTTTCAGTTTTATTCCTAGCGCTATCAATTTGTGGCATGTTTTTTCACTCAGAGACTTGAAAAAAAGGTTTCTTGTTGCAGCATGTTAAGTGATATCAACACTAAAATCAAGCATACCATAAATGTTTCCAAGATCTAGGGACAAGCAGAGGAAACAAAGCAATGCAGGTAAACTAAACACTGAACACAGATAATGTGAATTAAGGAAAAAAAAAAAAAAAAGGGGGAGAGGGAGAGGGAGGGGGATATCTCTTTATGCAAAGCTACTTGCAGATAAATTTGTTCATTTGAAGGCCAGCAATGTGGATGTGTGTTCAATTAAATGAGGCATAGATATAATGTTACCGAGTCCATCGATTTACCCTGTGGCTTTAGGTTAAGAGCCAAACTCTTTCCAAAAATGCATAGTTCAGAACGGGATGTATGTTCAACAGTACATTTTATGCAATTGTATTTTCTTTGTGAATGAAAAATTTCTTTTCCAGTCTGAGAATTATCAACCAAAAAACATCTTTCACATTCTTCTTCCTTTGTCACTGATGTGACTTCACAAATAAAGAAACAAATGGAAAGTCCATGTTAAACAAGTTTAATAAGGCACAGATAACATAAATGAGTGTTTCCTCAATGGTTTCCGTAATATTTCCTGATAGCAGTGGATCACTGATAATACTTTATTGTCAGATAATCTTTTTATTTATTTATTTATTTGTGCTTTAAGTAATCCTTTCAGAGGAAATATATTGGTACAACAGAATAGGAGTAATGGAAAGAGTGAACTTAAAATGACCAGAAATATTTGGCTGGATAGACTACTGAAATCTTTTGACTTAAAACAGAAGTTATACATAAATTAGAAATTTATTTGCTGTCTTCATAAGAATCTTAATATTCAACGAGCTATGCTAGAAGCTGCTAAATCAGAAAATTTCTCCTTATTTCTCTTTCAGGTATGAACAGTGGTGAGGTCCAGTGAAGTGAGAAGGGGAAGCTAAAGAAAAAAAAAATATGAGATGAGTATAAGTAAGCACTTAAAGGAGACCACAATCAGACCAGAACAAAGCCTTTATAAAACAATTAGAAAGCATATAAGTTTTCAGATGTTTCAGAAGTTCAGACTATGCTGTAGTTTGGATTTTTGATGAAAATAGTGGTGATAACACACCGATGTTTTACTTGTTGCACAGCAGTGCTTACACAATGCCAAGGACCTTTCTGCTCCTCACAGTTCCCTGCCAGCGAGGAGGCTGGGGGTGAACTGGGAGCTGGGATGGGACACACCCAGGATAGCTGGCCCAGGCTGACCAAAGACATATGATATGGTTGTCCCATACCATATGACACTCTGTTCAGCAACAAAAGCTGAGATAAAGACGAAGGAAGAGGAGAAGGCTGGAAGTGATGGTGTTTGTCTTTCCAATAAACCATTATGTGCCATGGGCTCTCCTTTCCTGGGGAGTGGCTGAACACCTGCGTGCCGATGGGAAGTAGTGAATGAATTCCGTGTTTCACTTTGCTTGATTGTGTGGCTTTTGCTTTATCTGGTAACCTGTCTTTATCTCAGCCCATGAGTTCTTGCACTTTTACCTTTCTGATTCTCTCCCCCATCACACCTGGGGTGAGTAAGCAAGCAGTTGTGTGGTGCTGAGCTTCCTGCTGGGGTTAAACCATAACATTATGAATGAAACTCATCATAGTGGACTTGATAGTGGCCTTTTATAAAAGGATGCAATGAGTGAAAGGGAAGAATCACATATTTTGAAGGGCAGCAACAAAAGTTGCTACTTTTTTTTTTTTCATAACATAGTGTATGACTTGTCATGCTGAACTGTATCTGAACAAACTGTTTTGCAACATACTACCTGTTGATTGGGATTCTTTGGTCTTACAGATTTTTTTTTTAACCATGCAGTCATAGAATGGCCTGGGTTGGAAGGGACCTCAAGGATCATCTAGTTCCAACCCCCATGCCGTAGGCAGGGACGCCACCCACTAGATCAGGTTGCTCAAGGCCTCATCTAACCTGGTCTTCAACACCTCCAGGGATGGGGCATCTACAACCTCTCTGGGCAACCTGTTCCAGTACCTCGAAGAATTTCTTCCTAACTGCTAATCTAAATCTCCCCTCTTTTAGATTAAATACATTTCCTCTCATCCTGTCAATATCTGATTGAGCAAAGAGTCTCTCTCCATCTTTTCTTAAGTCCCCTTTAAGTACTGAAAAGCTGCAATGAGGGCACCCTGGAGCCTTCTCTTCTGTAGGCTGAACAGCCCCAGCTTTCTCAGCCTTTCTTCACAGGAGAGGTGTTCCAGCCCTGTGATCATCTTCACGGCCCTCCTCTGGACCCACTCTAACAAATCCACATCCTTCTTGTGCTGGGGGCTCCAGACCTGGATGCAGTACTCCAAGTGGGACCTCACAAAAGCAGAGTACAGGGGAGCAATCACCTCTCTTGATCTGTTGACCACTCCTCTTTTGATGCAGCCCAGGATACAGTTTCCTTCTGGGCTGCAAGTGCACCCTGCTGGTTCACATCAAGCTTTTCATCTATCAGAACCGGCAAGTCCTTCTCTGCAGGGCAGCTCTTAATGAGTTCTTCTCCCAGTCTGTACTCATGTTGGGGATTGCCCCAGCTCAGGTGCAGCACCTTGCACTTTGACTTGTTGAACCTCATTAGGTTCACATCGGCCCACTTCTCAAGGTTTTCCAGGTTCCTTTGGATGGCATCCCTTCCTTCTACAGTATCAACTGCACCACAGCTTGGTGTCCTCTGCAGATTAGCTGAAGGTGCACTCGATCCACCATAGACAGTGCCTACTGTCTATGTCATTGGTAAAGATATTAAACAGTACCAGTCCCAGGACAGACCCCTGAGGGACACCACTTGTTACTGGCCTCCACTTGGACACAGAGCCATTGACCACCACTCTGGGTGTGGCCTTCAATCCAGCTCCTTACCTTCTGAATGGTCCACCCATCAAATCCATTTCTCTCCAATTTGGAAACCAGGATGTCATGTGGGACCATGTCAAAGGCCTTGCAGAAGTCCAGGTAGATGACATTGATTGGTCTTCCTTTGCCAACTGATGCAGTCACTCCATCATAGAAGGCCACCAGATTGGTCAGCCATGCTGACTGTCTCAGATCTCCTCTTTGTCTTGCATCTGCCTTGACATTGCTTCCAGGAGGATCTTCTCCATGATCTTTAAGAGGATATTAAATTTCTATGCAATCTGTAGTTCAAAAGTCCACAAAATGTTCTCACTCACTGTTACTTGCTAACATCACAGATCCTGGGAACTGAGGCAAATGCATGTAGCACATACAACAATCAAAAAGACTGACTTTTAATTAGCACTCAAAGGCAAGCAAGCAGAACAGGTCAGACAAAGAGAAGGACTCTAGTTAGATTTTTAGATTACCCCTAGCTAGCGCAAAGCTATATAAGGAATTTTCCTATAGCTATATTTTACCTAGCTATCTCTGATGAACCTGTTTATCAAAGCTTCTTATTTGCAAAGCAAATAGGCCTGTGCATTAATTACTATTCTTCTTTTTTTTAATTTTTTTTCCAAGTTTCTAAAAAGACAGTGGAAATAGAGGATGCTGTATTCAGAAAGGCTACAGGTAATTTTCTTAGGAGACTTTCAGGATGCAGATAAATTCCAGGCACTGTCATTAAGCCAAACTGAAAGATGAAAAAATTCAACTTCCTACATGGTAGGATTTTCAGACCAGGTAAGAACACTGTGGGCTTTAAGATATAAATGGCTTGACGGAGGCTACTGTCACATAGGGATCAGCGCAGAACATGTTCAATACCATCCATAATCCTGCACTGTACAGAGACATTTAAAATGGTTTTGCATGCTGAAAATAGTGTAGTTGTATTGGCACGGTGCTTTAACTGAGCTACGTACTTAAATAGGTAGCAGGCTAATAAACCAGGCCAAAAGCCACACTGGAATGCTTCGACTTCGAGCTTGTTCTGTTATCCCCCAATGGCACTGCCCAGTATGTTTGGACTTGAATGGCATGAAGGATTAAAATAAAATAAAATTTACAAAACATGTAGGTACTTTTTATGTCTCAGGCAAAAGAACTAGGTAGACACCGCCTTTCAAAACATATTAAAAATATTCTGGAAAACTGAAAAATACAAATGCAAATAAGGAGAAATTAAAAATGCACAAAGTAGCTATAATAATTATATGTATACATAAGTGCATACATGTATATACATATATATATATAACTGGTGTTGCTGACAAAAAAAAAAAAAAAGATTTCTAGGGGAAAAGTAGATAAACTACTCCACTTCATTCTACCTCTCTTGTACTGACCATCCCTTCTTCTACCCCTAAAATCCAAACCTGATCCATGTGTTTTTTGTTTGTTTGTTTGTTTTTGTTTTTTTGTTGTTGTTTGTGCAATTGAAAAGAGCAGGAAAATGTTTTTCAATTTTGGTGCTGCAATCATTCACTGAAACATTTATTGATTGAAAAAAAAGAAAATCCCATTATCCTAACATTTTTTCCTGGGAGTGAAAGGGACAGGCTTTCCTGTTTCATTTTATGCAAAATTACAGTAATTGGGATGTGACCTTGTTGGAATAGACTGTTAAGCTTTACACTGCTGGATTTTTTTCATTGAATCAATTATTTAAATTATGGATATCTCAAAAGGAGCAACAGGGTGCAAACAAGAATAGAATATTTGAATGAAACCAAAAAGCAATTCTCCTCCACTACTCCATTAACATAAAACATGTTATTAGATGAAAGCCTAACCACTGGAGGTTTCTAACACTTGGATTAAAATTTAGCTTTTAAATAATTAAAGTAAACCAGCACAAATAAAGACAAACGACATTTCTGAACACTTAAAAAAAAATCATTTCTAAATAAAAATGCAAAGAAGGGAAAATCAAAAGCTAATTAATAACTGAAAATATAGCTCAAAGAAGAAAAAAATGTTATTTTTAAATGATCTAAAATAAGTTACTCAGTACACGCACCCATTAGTTTTTAAAATGAAGAAAGATAGAATAGAAAAAGAGGGGGAAATCAGCAAATTTGATTGCAAGCTCAAATATTTTCCAGAACTGTCACCACTAAAGTCATCCCCAAGTAGTATCACAGAAACAGAATCTTTGTTTCCTAATCCAGATAATCAAAGAAAAGGGCAACAAAATTGATACTCATATGGTATCAATCCAACGGAAACCAGTTTGGGCACAATTTTGTAGAAGCTACTTCAGGCCAAATTAATCTTAAACCACTACTGAAACTTATTCAAGTATATCAGTTCGACCTTAAGTGGTTTAAAACCACTAGCAGCAGAATATGTTATTCTTACCTCAGAGATAAGGATATGTATTCAAGATAGGATCATTTCCAAATTGCCTACTGAAAGATCAGATAGTCACCACAAATTAGTAGTGTCAGTATCTCTAAATCATTTGCAGTAAAGAACTTTAAACACAATAATCTGGATGTAAATTGTTAATGAAAGCTTTCATGTCAAACAACTTTTTATGAAATTTCCTACCAATTACAAAAGTTGGTAACCTTTACACCAATTCCATAAATAGTAAGGGAAAGCTAAAAGAAATAATGAACCTAGATTCTAGACCCAAACGAAGGTATCTGGGGAACTCTTATACAAATCCAAATTCAGTTATGCAAGGAAAGCCATTAAATTTCTGAAGTTATTTGAGAAAGTGTTAATTTACCTCATTTTAGTGAGAATGGGTCTTAAATAAAGTGAAAACTATTCAGAAATCCTAACAATCAAATACCACTTATCAGACACAACTGGTATCTTAGAGTAATTTCACAAACTCTGTCCGCTTTCAGTCAACTTCAGCTCAAACTAATACAGCCTGGGTTAAGCAGTCATTTAAACTACTTGCTTTTGATCCAACATCGACTAGAAATGCTTACAACATGAGTGTCATGTCCCAGTAGTGGGGTGGTCACTATTATTGCAATGTGCAGGTTCAGTTCTAGGACAAAAAGCCTGTTACTCCTACAGTCTCCCTCATGCTGGGTATGCTCTTCATATGCTTAACTACAAACAGACTAGTAGCATACCTTACATGAAGTTTGCAGAAGGCATGGAAGAATGTTCTAGACTGAAAACCACACAAAAAATGATGTAGAAATAGCCTTAGGTATTTAAAGTATTATTTCTTGAACAGATTAAAAAAAATAGGGTTTGGGGGAGGTTATTCTAGTAATTCTGTTAAAAATGTTCCCAAATCCCAAAAGCTGGATAGAAATATATATATATATATATATATATATATATAATTTGCTTCTTTACAGTCTCTGAAAATTTAAACTCATTTATTTATTTTATTTGTGATAACCACTAGCCTGGAAATAATTCAATTTCCATGCTCAGTTCTATTTTGTTTTCTATTTATGATTTCAGCTTTTCAATTTCTTAGTGCAAAAACACACAGAAATGTGTGTATAATCGTTATCTTTCAAATACAACATTTATATTTAGAAATTAGTCTGCTGTTGCAAATAACCGTAAGTAATCCAAATATTTAGGAAATTAGAAGTAGAGTTTTATGTGTTTGTTGTTGTTGTTTGTTTGTTTGTTTGTTTTCTTCTCCATTTATTATATTGATCCAAACCAATTTCACAAGGAATTAGCAGTGAATAGAAAAACACTAATCAAAGAAAGGTAATTCAATTACAGTAGTCTTTTAGAACTGGAGAACAGCTTTGGAATAGCTTTAACATATATGTCCTAATACAGTAAGGTTTCCACTAAAAGCATGTAGTGTAATTTTGTAATGGGAGGGCAACTTAGAAATGACAGGAATATTATTATTTGTTTTCATAGTGTTAATGGTACTGTAATGTTAAGACATCTTTTACACCATCCAAGGTAAATATTTTGCATAACTTCTTAAAATAACTGTTCAAATCTTTGAAGCATTTTTCTTCATCTTCTGGCCTTGGGAAGGACTACTTATATATGTGAGGAATACTAAAAGAACAAGAACAAAAAAACTTGTATATTGACAGATTTGTGGGATGGATAGTGCTCTTCAGTGACCCATAAGGTGACAGATGAAGAGGCAATAGTTCCAGATGATCTTTTGCAGCTGCACTAACACTGACTCAAGGAAAGAAGATCAAGGACAATTTAGTAGCTTGGCTGCCTGCTGGCATTCTGCTTTAGAAGCTGTATAAGGACAGAAGGATACAGAGTAAGAACAAGCATTCTTCTTTGAGTTATGTCAACATTTTGTACTGCTTCCACGCTAGGATCATCACTGCTAGATGTATCAAAAATGCACAGTGAGACAGTAACACCTAAAGACTGGAGAGAGAGATGAAGGAAGATAACCGTGGTAGAAATTTGTTCTGGAGACAGTCACACCTCTCACCTAATAATCCTTCTTAGATTAACCACAACTGTGGAGAGCCGTCAGCATCTGCTGCTTCCTAGCTGCAGAGAAACAAGACCCCGCGGGCCACAAAAACAGTGCTGCTCTACAGGAGTTAACTTACCAGCAGGTCTTGGTCCTTTGCAGACAAAACCATGCATTCACAACTGTGAAGAAGCACTGAAGCACCATTACTTGTACTGAAGCATATTTCTTAGTGCTGGACACTCGTGAGGGCTACTTTTTCACACACTTCCATCTGTTTGGCCCCTGCTGATATTTACTGGTTCTGCTCTTTCCTGTTTATCTGCAGTTTGTCAACTGTATTGGCCTAGCTCAATTTAGAAAACAAAAGTAGATGTGCATTGTAGACAACACAACTGCGTGCACCATTCTCAACAAAAGCCTCAGACAGTCTCTTCTGTCCTGAAGTAGTGTCATGGACTTTCTTGTAAGTCCCTCTAAGCTCTTCTTCAGTCACTACATGAGAGCCAAGCACTGCTTCAGGAGGCACTGAAAAGGCAACCCTCTTCCTCAGGAAACAAGTAACCGGTGTCATCTTCATGAAAGCAATGTGTTTATAAAAAGTGTATTCAAGGAAAACTGTTCTTAAGACAGTATTGATGTTGCTTAGCAGCCTACATTAGAGAGCTTGTCACAAATATCTCCCTTAAGTCCTCCCCAGCTCGTGGGAGAGCTTCTCATTTCTGTTAGAATCCAATACATAAACACACTCACAAAACAAATTTGCACATTCCTTAAAAGACATTAAAATATCCCTGGACACCATTGTCCTGCAAACTTACTCATGAGTTCACAGGGTTTATATAGCAGAGAAAGTGTTTATACTAAAATTTTGATGTCATAAACTGCAATTTCTATAGCCAGAAGTACCACCTTTCCACATTTATTACCTTTTTCTTTGTATCTCAAACTTTGAAACCAAATCAATTGCAATAGTTTTACCCTATTGACTATGTCAAATGTTTTGTTTACTATTATCAAAAGTCAGTTGTTGGTATTTGGAAAGATAATTTTCTATCATTCCTAATAAGGTTGAATATAAATAGGATCCTTCCACCAATAACATCTAAAAATTGTGTTCCCAGATTATCATAGAATCATAGAACCATTAAGGTTGGAAAAGATCTCCAAGATCATCTGGTCCAACCATCACCCCACCAGCAATATCACCCTCTAAACCATGTCCCTAAGCACCAGGTCCAACCTTTCCTTGAAGAACCCCAGGGACAGTGATGCCACCACGTCCCTGGGCAACCCGTTCCAATGCCTGACTACTCTTTCTGAGAAGAAATGTCTCCTAATTTCCAACCTAAACTTCCCCTGGCGCAATGTGAGAGGCCATTCCCTCTAGTCCTATCACTAGCTACCTGTGAGAAGAGGCCAGCCCCCAGCTCCCCACACCTTCCTTTCAGGTAGTTGTAGAGAGCAATAAGGTCTCCCCTGAGCCTCCTCTTCTCCAGACTAAACAACCCCAGTTCCTTCAGCCATTCCTCATAGGACTTCCAGATCCTTCACCAGCTTTGTAGTCCTTCTCTGGACACATTCCAAAACCTCGATGTCCTTCTTGTACTGAGGGGCACAAAGCTGAACACAGTACTTGAGGTGTGGCTTCACCAGAACTGAGTACAGGGGGATGATCACCTCCCTGGTCCTGCTGGCTACACTATTCCTGATACAAGCCAGGATGCTGTTGACCTTCTTGGCCACCTGGGCACACTGCTGGCTCATGTTCAGGTGAGAAATGATTAACACCCCCAGATCCTTTTCCTCTGCACAGCTTTCCAGCCACTCTGCCCCAAACCCGTAGCGCTGCATGGGGTTGTTGTGGCCAAAGTGCAGGACCTGGCACTTAGCCATATTAAACCTCATCCCATTGGCCTCAATGGCCTCACAATTTATGTGTAAAATGTCATTTCCCAGCGTTATATTGTTCGGCAGTTTATCTGCTAGGGCACAATCTCCAAGCAATTAAACCATGGAGTTTATGTGAATTCATTTCAATACTTAAAGCTATTTAATTAATCATATGCTGAAGCACCTAAGAAAGAAATATAGGAAGAAATGTGCCCATCTGTCTGCCACTTATTTGCCACTACAACAACAACAAAACAAACAACAAAATCAGATGCCAAAAATGAGATGGTGACTCAAGACTTTGTTCACAATGAAAAGGGTGAGTAGTTTTGTCACAATCACTTTCATTCCACTTTGTAAGAGCTTGCTATCAATCTTTATACGGGCATTCATTATTTATAGTGACTCCCAAAAGAGCTTACATTCTGTGGCATAGCATTGTAAGCGCAGTGTGAAATCTGTGTGAAACCTAGCAAGACAAACACATTCTAGTCTCCAGTCTGGTAGAGTTCCAGAAGTATATTACTCCTGCCATTACTCATAGCATATTTTACCACAAAAGTTTGAGTTAAACAAATGTTCAGCTTATATCAAAAAGCCTACTTCTTTCTGTGGATTATTCAAGACCTCTTGTACTGGGGTATTCAATGGTTAATTTGATCCCCCAAATATGCTATTTTGGATTTTAACATAGAAATCATCAAGTTACTGAATTAAGAAAAAACTTTGAATTGTGCATATATTTAATGAATGAAAAGAAATCTAAGTGACCTTCAGATGAAGTCTGTAAGTAAGCTCAATTTGTTATCTTATTTATGACTTATCAGATACACATCTTCAGAATCGTGTGAGTTATTTCCTTTGAAGAAAGATTTTTATTTTTTTTCTTTTGATTGAGCAGTAGTAAATGGTCTCTGAAACTCAGAAATTACATTAATCCTGGTAAGTTATTTCACTCTTAAAAACTAGATAGTTTGCAATGCAATTTTTTATTGTTGAAATTTTAACTTTAAAAAAGTCTGAAACAATATCTTTAAGATAAATAATTAAAAATTGATGTCAAAATTTAGTCTCTCTCATACACTAAGAACATGTCACTTCATGTAATTTTGATTTATAGTTTCTTCTACTTGAACCTGTTTTAGTGTTCTATCATAGGAAGTCTTCTCTAAGACTCTTAAATAAATTAATGCAAATTATTCATTTCTTAAGATTGATCACTTGTGTTGTTTCAAAACACACAGTTCAGCTTTACACACAACAAAACTGTTTTCCTCCACTGTCTTCCTCCATAATTTTGTGTTATTTTTACTTTTATAAAAGAGTCTTTAATATTCTTATTGCAGTGTCTTTTAAAAAGTCTAAGCATTGTGTAATTGCATAACATTGTAATCGCATACGAGTCAAGTTCTCATATACTATTTTCTTGAAATTAGAAAACTTACAACAGTTATTTAAATTAAAACCTTATCTCACTTGAGAACTATAATGAAGTTGAAATAGAATATTATAATATTAATCACATTCACAGTATTTACATTTTTTGCTTATTGCTTATTACTTATAAAGCGCTACTGTATCATGTTAAGGATGCTCTACTAGCATAACAAAAAGAGCTATATTCTTATGAGAAGCTTGCAAAAGTTTAGATAATTGAATTGCTGATTCTCATTATTTATTGAAGATGCTCATTTTCATTATCTTAAATCTTTAAACACAGTAAATCAAACCTTGTTTTAATTATATTTTGTGCTCAAGAATTTCACAGTAAATTGCTGTTTTGAGTACTATGATGCATTATTCTCTTGTTCATTCTTTTATATGGAGCAACTAATTTGCCATCTTCTGAGGATTGAGAGTTCTTTTTTGCTGTCTTATTAGCTCAACTAGTAAAGTTATAACTTATGCTATAAATTCTTTTTTTTTGTTGTTATTTCAGTTTTAAAGAAAATAAATAAAAGTTTCCTTCTCATGTTATGTCTCAATGTTTGCCCAAATGTTCTCTGCAATATTACTCTAGTTTATCACAATTATTACTAAAACAAACAGTAATAAGTAATATTTTTAAATATTCCAGAACTACTAGTATGAAAATCAACTATAAACTAATGCTAATCACTGACAATCACATGAAAACTTTTTAAATCTAAATACAATTTTCTTTCTATCTATATTTTTGTTTACATGTCATGCCTCCTCATCATTGAATGGTGTAACTTTAAATCCCCAAAACAGATTGATCCATATAAATAAGTGAGTAAAGAGTGATAATACTGCATTTTAAGTGTTAAACTACAAATTATCTGCATTAAACTACCAGGTACATGGGTTTCCCAGGGAAGTGGTGACATCACCGTCCCTGGGGTTGTTCAAGGAAAGGTTGGACCTGGTGCTTAGGGACATGGCCTAATGGGTGACATTGGTAGTAGGCTGATGGTTGGACCAGATGATATTGAAAGTCTTTTCCAACCTTAATGATTCTATGATTCTAATGGTTCACTTGATGATTCCTGCCATATAATTCTCATTCCCTCCTGGGTCTACTCAAGAGAAGGACAACTCAGAGATTAGTCTCCTTGTGACAGAAAAACTGCAATGCAATATTTAGTTTGTGAAAAAATCACAGCTATAAAAAAAAAAAAATCTTCAAGTTACTTTACTTTTTGAATATTTGGTGTTTTTCACCAGTTATAAACAACTAAATTAACAGGGAGAAAGGTGATTTCAAATGAAGAGAAGCTCCTACTTTTATTTATTTATTTTTCCTTCAGCAGGCTGCTCTTCATTTGTAAGCATATGAAGCTTTTCACCCAGATATATATATTTAGCTAATTATTCTGAGCTTCTTGAAATAAATTTCATACTAGTATAATTTTACTCTTTAGTGAAGTTGCTTTTAAATTCAATATAAATGTAGAGTAGACTATATTCAGCTGATGTCACCTACAGAATATTCATTTTTATCTTCAGCTTAATTCATTTACTTTTGTCTGTAGAATTCCAGAATATTGAATAATAATAACTTAAAGCCACCCTTTGCCCTGCATACCCAGTTGTATATATAACAACACCAATATACACCTCCTGTATTATAGCAGTTGTGTTGCACTATCTTATTTTGAACAAATGGGATGCAAGCTTTAAGATTAATATCTAGAAGGCTTGTTCCAGACGCTTCAGTATATGCAAAGAACATGTTTTGCATTAATTCAAATAATTCCCAGGAGCAGTGCAGAATGGAATAAAAAAAGTTCTTCTTAATAAAATAAAAATTCTGATGTATGGCATGACATCATCATCTTTATTTATGTTTTCTCCTAATACCTTGGAAATGCTGTTACATTAATCTCACATGTCAGATCTGAGAAACTGAGAAATAAGTATGCAAAATCAGTCAGAGAGTAAAGTATGTAATTACTTTGCTCCTGAAGGCATTTTTTCTTAATAGGGCCTGAGTCAGATGCTAGGTTCATCTTAATGCTTAAGCACTTTTTAAAATTATGTAATATTACAAGTTTCTATTCATGGGATGTTCATGATGGAAAAAGATTTAAGTCTTTATTTTCCACTAATGATGTTAACTTCCCTCTCTGAGAGGAGAAAATTTAGGGAAAGAGAAATAAGAGAAACACAAAAGAACTAATTTTCTGACTAGCACAAGAATTATCATTTTTAGGACTTATGAAAAAGCATATTTCAACATGCGTTGAGACAAACATCAGGAAAAATATGACTAGTAGTTCTGTATCTGAAGTGATTTCTAAATGCAGACAGTTCCAATGACTAGCCAGATTTTGTATTAAAACACATTCATCCCTAGGCTGTCTATAACATGAAGCTCCATCCCAACACTGCTGCCTCCTTTTTAATGGCAGGTAAAGGAAAAATACATAAGCAGGTAACAACATATAAACAAACAATAATAAAATCCAACTATGTCTGTCTTACTAATGAATTATGTGATATTGTTCTCATTTTTATCTTTATTTTTTCCCTTTCTGTTGTTTGTGGTCTGTTTTGGTTCATAATTTCTGTTCAATTGAGGTTGTGCTCTACTCTCCTAAAAGACTGTCTTCGCTTGCTTTTCTTGTTTTATCAATCTATGCACTAGAAAATCAAGAATTCAAAAGGAAAAACACACACACACACACACACACACACAAAAAAAGCCATGAAATATGCCACTCTCGGATTTTTTTTTTTTGGGGGGGGGGGGGGCAGGATTCAAGGAATAACTGTTAGAAAAGAACAAAAATAAGGAGAAAAACAAAAACTGTTTCCTTTTATACAGGTTTCCCTTCTGGTCTAATCTACATATTCACTACACCAACATGCTGGTTTAGAAATGGTGCAATATGTTGGTGTGCAAGATGAAACAGAGTTATGTTACTTTTCTGATGCCTCCAATATCAAATAGTATCTGAACTCATTCATGATCATATTCATCATTCAAAAAGGATTTGATTTCTTTACCATGACTCACTCATTCACATAAATAACTTGCTTTGCATTATTTTCCTATTAAACTGTATTACACAAATTTCAGAAACTGATGGAACTATAAATTCTAATGTGAAACTTATTTCAGTAGAAATATATTATCTTTCTCAGTTATGCCTAGACACCTGAAGGACTGCTTTGAGGCTAAGATTTTTTTTTTTTTTTTTCTTCTAACTCTCAAAATTAAGGTACATAGAACCAAATTCTTGACACAGACTGTATAAGACTTTTGTTGTCATACTTTAAAATCCTTTTGTACAATTAGTGTGTGTAGGTTATCTGGAAGCAGTATAAAAGATATAAATAAATACAAATACATTAAAAGAAACGTTAATAAACATCACCATGAAAAGACCTTGGTACTTACTTTCACTTGTATTGGAATACATATTACTTCTTAAATTACTTAACATTACACAGGATAAAAAGCATAATTATATTGATGTTGAATCTATATAATACTTCTTAAATCTTTCCCCTTTTATAAAAAAACTACAAAATTATAATATCTTACCCTTCATGAATCAAGCTCTAAATTCCTACACTCTCACTGCCTTTGTCACTGGTTGCCTACTGACAGAGAATAGTATTTTTCTTAATGTCATTTCAACCAGTGGAGTGAAAGCAAGAACTGGTATGAAGCTGAAAAGAATTTTCACTTTCAACTATGTGTCCACCTGCAATTGTTAATAAATAAATAAATAAATGAGAAAAAAAAAAAAAGAAACAAAAACCTCTGAATGACCCCACAATACTTGTTTCTATTCACAGGGAAATCATGCCTCTTTTTATTGTATGAAAGACACTGTGATATACTATACACTGGAACCAGTGCTGTGCAGGCACTGCAGTATGGCTATTTGAACTATTAACATTATCTCTGACTGTGTCAATGATGCACCACATTAAAACAAAGTCACAGTAATGTGCTATATAAAGTTCTATTTTAACGCCTTCCTGAGGGGGGAAAAAAAAAAAAGCTGGAAAAATGTGCATTTCCATCCTGGGCTGCATCAACAGAGGAGGGGCCAGCAGGTCGAAGGAGGTGAGTGTCCCCTCTACTTTGCTCTTGTGAGGCCCCACTTGGTGTGCTTCATCCAGGTCTGGGGTCCCCAGCACAAGAAAAATGTGGAGCTGTTAGAGCAGGTCTAGAGGAGGGCCACGAAGATCGTCAGAGGACTGGAGCATCTTTCCTATGAAGAAAGAGCTGGGGATGCTTAACCTGAAGAAGAGAAGGCAGCAGGGATGCCTCAGTATCCCTCAGTATACCTCAGTATAAAAAAAAAAAAAAAAAAAAAAAAGTGTGACTTTTTACTTGGGCAGATAGAGATCAGACAAGGGGGAATGGTTTTAATTTAAAAGAAGGAAGACTTAGATTAGATATTAGGGGGAAAGTCTTTACTCTGAGGGTGGTGAGGCACTGGAACAGGTTGCCAAAGCAGTTGTGGATGCCCCATTCCTGGTGTTCAAGGGCAGGTTGGATGAGGTTTTGAGCAACCTCATCTAGTGAGAGGTGCACCTACCCATAGTGATTAATCTTTCCTGGCAAATATAACCAGTAAAGTGACCTGTGGAAGAATCATTTCTGAAATGCAATACTGTTCTCAGTTTTGCAACCTCCAGAAGAAAAGGGAAAGAGGAGGCAAATAATATGATCTCCATAAAACACTGGGATCATTCAGAAGATATCTGTATGGGCAAATATCAAACATCATTCACATAGATAGACGGGATAGATCTTTCTTAATTTAGTCATTTAAAGAATAAGCACTAATTTCTAATTAATACATTAATACTTAGACAACTCTGAAAAGAACATGCTATTGAAGAACTATTTAGAAAACTAATAATAACAACAAAAGAAAACAACAACAAAAGCAGCACACCAAATACTAGTATTGGAAGAGGGTACAGGGTTTCTGACCTCTCCCTTCTGTCACTGCCACCCCACACTGCCTTTATTTCTTGATTAAAATATAACATAACCTGGTTTGATTTTTTTTTTTTTTAATAAAAAGCTAATCAACCTCATTTAAAAGATGTGTTAGAGATTATCTTGGCAGCTCGAATATTTGAAAGTATTCCTCAAAGTAAATGAATAGAGAGCATATGAATAAAGCTATTAAAAATATAAAGATAAAATTGAGAAAGAGAACTTTAGAATAGAAATAAATGCTTATACTAACTGTATGAGAAGAAACAAAAATATAGTGTTTTGTGAAATCTGTTGCAAAGCAGTTGGGTCCTGGTAACATATCTATAGAATTATGGTTTGTATTTTCACTAAATTCATAAAAGTTTTGCATAATTTATTAGAAACTAATTTAGTCATGAATATAATTTTTTTTTTGGCAGTGGGAAAAATATCGTTATTATGCATATTTTGCAGCTTAACTTCCTCCTTTCCTCATTAAAATGTGCTGCTATGGCACCTTCTTACATTAACTTCTAACTGTATGAATTATAAACCAGCAGAGACAAAAATGTCTCGCAAGATGCATGCTTGTGATACATATAGATAAGGACATTTTATTCATTAACTAATAAGATATTGTACTAAAATTGTAAAATTTTCCTTTAGGTTTATTCATTATCTCAAGTTCTTTTACTCATCAAGACGTAGCTTTATGGATTGTTGTGAAAAAATAGATTTTTTAAAAAAAACAAAAGCTTACATAAAATGTGATTATAGTTTTCAGTTATTTTATCCTTCCATTATTATACATTATTATATATAGGGAAAAGAACTATCTTCTTTACTAACAGCTCTTGACTCCCCCTTTTTTAGAAAAAAAAAAAAAAAAGGTCAGAATATTATAGATAGTTTACAGTATGAGTATCATTATTTTGGGCAATGGCATATACCATTAACATCTTTCAGCACGTTTTAGAAGCAAGAAAGGTGAACATGCCAGTGTAGACTAGTGCTCCACTAGGAATCACGTTTCTAAAAACAGAAGAAAATTATTATTCTGAGGGTGGGGGGTGGAAAAAAAATAAGGGGGGGAGGGAGAGTAAAACAGGGAAGATGCAGAGCAGCAGGTGTCCTCCACTTCTCAAACACTTAGATGAAAATCTGCATAATGGTTAATCCAAATGTCCATTTCACTTTCATATTTCTCTGTTTTGTGCCATACTATTTGCTCTGTGACACATACAATTGAAAAAAACATATATATTTTCAATAAAGTTTTATAAATATTTTTTTCTAAAAGAACCAGAGAAGGGCCAACAATAATCAGGAGAATCAAGAACCCTTTTCAGTGTACTAAAAGCTGTCTTTGCTTAGTCCAGAAAAAAATATGAATAAGAGGGAGTATGATTATTGTCTTCTTATAAATTCATCAGCAGAGAACACACAAGGGCTTTGGAAGAGAATTATTTAGCTGAAGAACAACAGTAACACAGAAACAGAATAGTGTAGATTGACCATGAATAAATTTAGGCTAACAACAAATCTCTTACAGGATTACAAAACATGGCAATGATGGCAAAAGTACAATGAAAACTGTACTTTTAAGTGCTGCTTAAAGTGTTGCAGTTGATTACATAAGGCAATTCTCATGACAGCCCATGGCTAGACTTCAACACATGGGAAATCCTTTCCAATCCTGTTATTTTTTATGAAGGAACATTTCTTTCACTCATACAGAGAAAGGGGAAATAAAACATGGAAACCAGAACTTACTCTTCAGAAACAAAGGCAATTTTACCATGACTCTTTACTCTTTAAAGAACAGATGCATAAAAAGAGTAAAAACAGACAAAAACTAAACAAAGAAAAAGCTTCTAATTTGGAGAGCTGAGTTATACTATGGCAGAGGTACCTAGCATACCATTTTTATCTTTTGAGAAATCTATTAAATAGAACAATTTTTGCACCATGGAAATTTTCTTGATGTCCCTCTTCTATTCTGGTTTTACTTTACTTCCATCAAGATAAGGACTAAACATTAGATATTCTAAAAACCGAACCCATAAAATATTCAAGATAGAAAAAAAAAAAATCAAATTTGAGTATGAAAGCAAAACAAAGGCACATTTTGCACTGCAGCATAAAGCTCAAACATTCTAATACTTGGTTCTTCCAGTTCCCTTCAACCTTTTATTCCTCTTTGCAAAAAGCTAGGGAATCATAGACCCTACTCTCTACTTTGATTGAAGTCTTTGATCCTTTTAAAATCTGAAATAGAAACTCTAGCACAAATGCCAATCATTATGTAAATAAACAAATATACTGCTAGCCAAGTGTTTCCTTATTCTTAGGTTCTGTATGCTGTTACTAAAAGCTGTCATGGAGAGTAACTTAAAAACTGATCGGTATCAACAGGTCATCACTCTCTACTTTCTCATAAAATCTGAATATATTTCCAGCATCATGCAAGTTGCATGGGAGGAAAACAACAACAAGAATAAAAACCCTCAAAAAGGCTGTCTGAATAAACAAGGTTTCAGTTTCTTTAAAATGTAAATCTAGGTCACACTTAAAATAAGGCTTTATTTGCATATAGGCTTCAATGTTTCAGATGGCTTAAAATATTAATGACTTTAGACATATTCAAGGGTATTCACAGGACATTGTAACCACAGAACTACATGTTACATTGTAATAATTCATTTTAATATAAGCAATTTGCCTTTTATATAATAATATGATATGTATATTTTAGTTGTTTAACTGAGTAAACTAACCTGTTGCTCATAAGTAGAGTTCACAAAATTTCATATTTTGTATAAGGCTTTAGACATTAACGTTAGAGAACATATAAACAGAATATTCTGTTCAGACAGGAGTTCTAAGCATGTTATTAGCTGACTGTATGCTTAACTAGACAAATTATTTACTTGAACACTATAAACTACATGAATACCACAATCAAAGAACTTGGTTAAGATTATACAGTAGCACTCCATTATACTGTAGTAAAACTTACAATGATTTGTATTATTCATATTTCTATAAAAACATATTTACATTTGCAATACAATGACATAAAAGTTGCTCGCTGTTCAGCTCCTTAGCCTTCAGTGATATCAAATACTGGAGAAATAAAGACAGGCAAGAAAAGGGGCATCAGTAACACCACTTATGAAAGCTTCTAAAGTTTTTATATCCCCAATTCCACAGACAGATCAAATATCTTCTTCTCAGAGTAATAATGATCATAGATCATATAATCATAGAATCATAGAATATCCTGAGTTGGAAGGGAACCATGAGGATCAGGTCCAACTCCTGGCACCACACAGGCCTACCCAAAATTATAGACCATGTGACTAAGTGCACAGTCCAATTGCTTCTTAAATTCAGACAGGCTTGGTGCAGTGACTACTTCACTGGGGAGCCTGTTCCAGTGTGCGGCCACCCTCTCGGTGAAGAACCTCTTCCTGACGTCCAGCCTAAACTTCCCCTGCCTCAGCTTAACACCGTTCCCATGGGTCCTGTCACTGGTGATTATGGAGAATAGGTCAGCGCCTGCCTCTCCACTCCGCCTTGCGAGGAAGTTGTAGGCTGCGATGAGGTCTCCCCTCAGCCTCCTCTTCTCCAGGCTGAACAGGCCCAGTGACCTCAGCCGCTCCTCATATGTCTTCCCCTCTAGGCCCTTCACCATCTTCGTTACTCTCCTCTGGACACTCTCCAACAGTTTAATGTCCTTTTTGTACTGTGGTGCACAGAACTGCGCACAGTACTCGAGGTGAGGCCGCACCAGTGCAGAGTAGAGCGGGACAATCACTTCCCTCGACCAACTAGCAATGCCATGCTTGATGCACCCCAGGATACGGTTGGCCCTCCTGGCTGCCAGGGCACACTGCTGGCTCATATTCAGCTTGCTGTCAACCACAACCCCCAGATTCCTCTATGTGGGGCTGATCTCCAGCATCTCGTCGCCCAGTCTGTACGTATAGCCAGGGTTGCCCCGTCCCAGGTGAAGGACCCAGTACTTGCTTTTGTTAAACTTCATGTCGTTGGTGATCGCCCAGCTCTCCAATCTGTCCAGATCTCTCTGAATGGCCTTTCCACCCTCAGCCGAGTTTACAACTCCTCCAAGTTTGGTGTCATCGGCAAATTTGCTCAAAACACCTTCTAGTCCTACATCCAAATCATTTATAAAAACATTGAAGAGGACTGGCCCTAAAATGGAGCCTTGAGGGACCCCACTAGTTACCATCTGCTAGCCTGATGCGGACCTATTTACCACAACCCTTTGAGCCCTGCCTGTCAGCCAATTGCTCACCCATCGTATGATGTTTTTGTTTAGTTGTATGCTGGACATTTTGTCCAGTAGGACCCTATGGGAAACTGTGTCAAAAGCTTTGCTGAAGTCCAAAAAGATCACTTCAGCTGGTTTCCCTTGATCGACTAGATGGGTGATCTTAGGAAAAAGGAAATCTAATTTGTTAGGCAGGACTTACCCCTCATGAACCCATGTTGGCTGGGACCATTGACTGATATTTGTCCTTAACTGGGTAAAGCATGCCAGCAAGAGGTAGGCTACAGATATTTATGTGAGAATGTAATTAATATGGTACATATTTTAAGGAACAACATTTTGCTTCCCATAGCAAAATGATTAAACTGTAAACACTGACTATAAAATAGGTGATATTTATTTATTTACTTATTTTGCATGTTTTGATAAGAGAGTAGCTAAATACTTTATGAAGTCTTATGGATGCTGTTAAATGATGATAGTCATTTATTCATGATGCAGCTCTGACTGATTTGGCAAGAGGAGAGCAAAGGAAGAGGAAGTGATGAAAGAGACCTGAAAAGACCTGTGAAGATTGATGGTTCCAGTATGCATTCAGAGAATCTTGAGACAAAATATTATTAATTCAGTCCTATATGTTGATATACAGTTGCACTTCTGGAGCAAAATCTGATGAAAGAAACGATTGATACTCCTAGAGATGAGGGAGTCAAACACAGAAGTTTACCAGAAAATAAACAAACTGCTAGCAAATAGATGAAAACTGATAATCCAGATAATCTCTGTAGCCAATCTGCATGATTGATAATGAAACTGTAGTTCATTTAAAGACAAAAAAGAGAAGGTAAATATACTGCATTCAGTTCATGGAACTAAGCCAAAATAATGAAAAACTTAAGGGAAGCAGTTAATTTAAATATTATATTGTATAGTAGTTAAGTGAATTGTTACTGCTCTTAAACACTGCACGAAGGGACAAAGAACTATAAATGATGAAGAGAAACATCTTAAGAAGATTGTGAAAGAGAAACACCAAGCTGAAAGACTGAAGCAGAAACATACAAGGATCCGCCCTACTCATTCTAGGTAAAAGAGTAGTGCCATGATTGAGACAAAAATGAAACAGAGTCAAAATAAATAAATACATAAATACATAAATAAATAAATAGTATCTAGTGGTTAAGACAATTCATTCTCAGGAATTTAGTAAGATGAGTGAGCTTTAATAGGAAGAATAAGAATGATTAGAAGGGCAAGACTATTTTCTGCACTTTTGTTATAAAATTGTTTCCAGTTGAGATCTGTGCTCCTGAAGAGCAACACTTACACTTTAAGAAAGCCTATGTGAGGTGCCAGGACTATACTCCCCCTTCCAGTTCTTAATTGTGAGGCTAATAACAGCATAACCTTCCCTACTCTTTTACAAACAGAAAGGTAGATTTTCCAGCTGAGTGAATGCTTGGCATGTCTGCCTCTTCAGCAGGTACTTTAGGTGTTAAATTGTACCTAACTCAGCTCAGAGGGGGTTGAAACTTCCAATTTGGTCACAATGAGGAAATTCTGTCCCTGCTGGGCTTTAAGCTTCAGTACAGAATTGGGATATTTACTGTTTAAGTTGAAGAAGATTAAGAGAGCCATGTGTGGTCAAAGGAAAATAAAAATATCCATTGCATAAAAGCTGTCTCAGATGTCATCTAAGGAGACAGTAAAAACCATAGGTCAAAGCCTGTGTAGGTACAGTGCCAAGAGATTTTAGCTTCTGCTGATGAGATGGGTAAGTGAGAGGTGAATGATCAACACTGATTGTAAATGAATCCTGTCAGACAAATAATATGTTGGCAGAAATTCATAAACAAGTCTGACATTCTGAAAAGAAGTTATTGCTTCAATGTTAACAAGCAAGATAAGTGTAAGCCAACTAGTGAAAAAAAAAAAAAAAAGAAAAAAAACACAAACAAACAAACAAAAAAAACAACAGGAAATTAAAAAAAAAAATTACCTACTACTGACTTGAAAACACCGTACCACAATTACTTTTAGCTGTCATTCCTTGCCACCACTACAGTACGTGTAACTCTCTCTCTTCAACAGTTTCCTGCAAGTTATTAAAATTGTTCAGGGACAATGTAGAAGTTTTCTAAACCACTTTATTTAATCATAGAACAGAAACAGCAGTCGTGTGCATGAGAAACCAACAAAAATGCCCCTAATTTCATTGGAGAGAGAGAGAGGAAGAGGGAGAGAAGGAAAGATGGGCAAGGTTTCTTGCACATTCATGTGTAACACTTTCTAAATAAAATTAGCTCAAGATACCATCTGGAAAAGCACACAATGGTTTGATTCTTTCATAAGTTTATCGGGAGAATCAGAAATTTCCTATAGTTGACAACATACTCCTTCCCCTGTTAAAGAGCTACAACCTGCTTGTTTATTACCTGATTTATGTCATTTCAGTATGCAATTTAAAACTTATTGCACCTATTTCAATAATGTTCTGGTTACTAAGTTCTTCATATTTGAGTTACTAATGGAAAAACAATGGATCTTCCTCATTGAATTTGTAGAAAATTTATTTGTTGTGAGGTTTGGAGGACATTGAAATAAAGTGAATATAACAGTCAATAGCTGGGAAAAGTAAGGGAAGGAAATTGAACTGACTACCCAATACAAAAAAAAAAAAAAAAAAAAAAAAAGAGAGAGAGAGAGAGAAATGAATCCAAATTAAATAAACTAATTCAAAGCTTAAAATAACTGGATAATTCACAACATAAACAGTCAAGCAACCAAGTTTTCTGAGACAAAAGTTTGTGGAAGGGTACTTTAAAGGTGAATTGAAATTTGTAGCTGAGTTAACAACAAATTTTGAATGCATATAGACAATAAAATGTAAGTAAGTAAGTCCAGAGAGTATGTGTTGACATATCTTTTTTTTTAATCAGTCATGATAAGATAACAGTGATAAACATCATTTGGGATATTTCACTTTTATATTAATATAATAATAATAATAATAATTAATAATAATAATAATAATAATAATAATAATAATAAATATTAAGCAGTCAAGGTGTTTTAAACCTTGCCATGCAGGTTGTGGAAGATGAATGGCAAGCAGTATCCACTACTTCACTATCACAAAGTCAGAGAGAGACTGGAGGGATGGCTTGCACACTGTAAGTATTGGCTGTGACCACAACGGTAAGGTTTCGTATTTCTCCTCCATGCACTTTCCCAAACATTTCTGAAGAAATTTCTCCTTTAAGACAGACCAGGCAGGTGGAAAAAAAAAATAATTAAAATTTTAAAATCACACCCCAAAAAAGAACAACCCCTCCACAACATTAATATTATTGTCATGGTGTAACCTGGTAGACAACTAAGCACCGCACAGTTATTCGCTTGCTCACTCCCTCCCCGGTGGGATCTGGGAGAGAACTGGATGAAGGTAAAACTCATGGTTTGAGACAGAGTTTAATAGGACAGGAAAGGAAGGTAAAATAATAAACACATACACACACACAAAACAAGTGATGTACAATGCAATTGCTCACCACCTGCCAAATGATGCCCAGACAGTCCCCAAGCAACAGCCACCCACCTAGCCAAATCCCTGCAGCTTTATTGCTGAGCATGACATCATATTGTGTGGAATATGCCAGTTTGGGTCAGCTGTCCTGGTTCTGTCCTCTTCCAGCTTCTTGTGCATCTCCAGCCTCTTCTCTGGTAGGGCAGTATGAAAAGCTGAAAAGTCTTTGGCTTTGTGTAAGCAGTGCTCAACAACTAAAACATTGGTGTGTTAACAACCTATTTCTTCTCCTTAATCCAAAATTTATATTTCATTGCTATGCCTACTGCACCATTGCTACTAAAAGGTTTAATTGAACTATAGATACCGTAGCACATATAGCTCATTTTTTATCAGTTCAGAACAGAATATTTTTCAACAGGAAAAGTAGTAATTATATCTATTATATCTAAATGAAAATCTGCATTGTAAAAGCTGACTAATATTAACAGTTAACACTACAATGTAAAATAACAGTGATGTTGATAGATTAGTTACTAATTAAAACTACAAAATAGTACAAATGGGGACTGACAATAGCTAAGAAGTTTATTTATCAAAAGTTTAAAATGGTTTATCCAAAGGCTACGAAGACCTGATGGTTTTTAAAGTTACTATTCAAATTTAAAATTTGTCTTTAAAAATAAATACTGAGAGTTAGAATATTACTTAAATAACACTAGTATTTTTGTACTGTAAAAAGAGTTTCAATTGCTATTAATTCCTCACGAAACACATTTCAGGAAATGGATTTTAAAAAGCGAAAAATTAACAAACTCTAATTGCAGAGGCTGTCTAGGAGTGTTCAGCCACAGAATAAAGACATATATAAATAACTTAATCCATTAAACTAGACAATGTATTTATGAAAATGTTACAAAGACTAGACTAGTATGGAGTTTGTTAGCAAATTTCAAATGTATTAAACCTAAGGTGGATATTATAAAAAGTATTTGAGGGGTTTCTAAATTGAGCAGTCTCTACTTTTATTTAGCTTTAAAATTCTTTTATTTGTCTATGTCAGTAGTGTCCAGATGTGTGAAAACACTGAGAACAACACAACTCAGAGAAGAAGTGAATGTTCAGGGCTGTTTTTACTTTATCTGCCATCAACTAAGAATCATTGTCATGAGGGAAAATGATATGTGTTAACTTGCAGCATACAAGACACATGCAGACACACACACATTCACATATTTTTTTTCTTATAAATTTATAATGGGATACCAAAATATGATTGCACTTTACAATGCAAACAGTTTCTATCATTAAATGCAAGGCTATTTAAATCTCATAGGAGACAAACATACTCTTGAGATAATAATACGAATATATTTTTATGAATAATTATAGTTTTAAAGATCTTGTTTATTTATTTTTACCCATATATATATAATCATCCATTAAAATTTAATTTTGCATCTGTAACATTTTTTGCTTAATACTGGAAATAAACTGTAGACATACTTAATTTTTTAAATTATTTTATTATTATTTTTGCTGCAAAGTATACCGTCTTGCACATACAGCAAAGAAAACCACATGGCTAAAATATTGCATAAGAAAATTACATGATCCAGCCAACACAAAAACTGACGTGACAGAATGGAAAGAGCTAATGTCAGGATACAATGCTCGCTGCATTAAGCAGTACGAGGGTTCTTCTCTTTTGTTTTTTTCCTCCACTGTTCCTACTACACTTCTGGAAGCTGAGTAGGAAGCTCTTATACATCTGATTCACTGGAGGGTACCTTCAAGAGGTTTCTGTTCTTGAATTTTCCCTTTCTTAACCAGCTACCCTTGCAAAAAAGGATACTAAGGGATGTCTTTTTTTTTTTCCTTACTGTAATGATTTATAATGATTTATTATAAATTTTTATTGGAATAAATCAATTGTACTATTCAACTCATTTCTTGGCAACAGACGTATGAATACTTGTGTTCAGGAATATGACGACCACTGTGATACACGCTATCTAAGCATAGGTGATAGTGTTTATCCGGTAAGCTTGACTCAAATACAAAACAAATGGGGATGTGCAGGCAGAAAACACCACTAAATATAAATATATATATATATATATTATTAAAAAAAAAAAAAAAAAGATCTTGAACTTTTTCTGCTTACTACTAATACATCTTTCATATATGAAAAAAGTTCATCTTTCATATTTGTAAAAGTTCAGTTCTCCAGTTGTTCCTTCCTCAGTATTTTCAAGTTCTCTGGTGTATTTCTGATCTTTGTAGAGATGCATTTGTATTTAGGAAGTGAAAATTAGAGACTTATTTAGCTATCCTAATCACTTTCTCTAAATCTTATATGTGTCTCACATGTTTGTAGTTTATGCACACAATAAAAAGCAATTAAATTCATAGAACTAAGAAAAAAAAATAAAAGGAGAAAAATCCACTAACTTTATTCATGTAATTGGCTCAGTCGGTAATCAAGAAAAAAATATATATTCATTTGAAAATCAAACAATGTTTAGTACAAGCTGTTAAATAAAGGTATATTCAGCCAGATAAACCTCAACAGATGTATAAAAGAATATGGTATCTGACTTATTTTCTATATAGTTGTGATATATGGCCCAAACCTAGGCTGTAAAGACAACAGAATACGCAGAAACACAGTAACGAGCCCATCTGGCATGCTGTCTGTGCTGTACACCTTGGAGGAATAGAGTTTCCCAACCTTTCCTCCATGTTTCCTCCTTTCTCCCCATAATTTGTACTTTTTTTTTTGCATAAAGGAAGAACACAGATAGAAGCACAGTGTCATGGCTTCTATTTTAAGTACAAAGCATTTTTAGGATTCATCATAAAGCCTACATCATAGACAGAAAGTAGTATTTTTTAACCAGCAGAAACATAATTGGGGAAAAGGCACAGTTTTAGCACAGTACTTCTATTACAGACAAATGTTATACAGTATAAGGTGCAGATCAAGCATGACTGAACAAACTTGAAAAAAGAAGAAGACAAATTTCCATATGGTCAGTACCTTCTCCCTGAGTTTTTTGTTGAAATTCATATAGGTTAGAAGGATACTTTAGATCCTTAGAAGACAAAACAAACAAGCAAACAAAATCAAACAAAAACTTCAACTATTCCACTTGCCGCAAACAAGTGCTACTGTATGCAATATGTTACCTACTTGCTTATTAGAAGTAGAATATTTAAAGTGTTTTTCATCCAAAGATAGAATTTTAAAAGAAAAAATCTAAATGTATAAACTGATAATTTAAATATTTTTTTCAACATGATCATAAAATTACAGAGTGAAGCAACTTACATGCATGAAGATGACTATTATAATCTTTTTTTTACTGTAATCTAAAAATTACACTTAAACAACTTTTAGAGAAGTCACAAAGTATGTGAAATTTATGGTCTAGTATATTCCATAACTGCCAAAATGCTTTTATTCATAATGGATGACATGAAATTATTCATTTTTGCTTGGAGTGGATTGGTCCTATCCAACTTCATATGAGTAAAGTATAGCTGCTTTCCATAAATTCCTGTTTCTAATCATTTTTGCAGTGCAACTATTCTAGCTTGTCTTAGCTTTAGGATGAAACTTTGTCCTGGTTTTGGCTAGGATAGAGTTAATTTTCCTCCTAGTAGCTGATAGGGTGCTGTGTTTGGGATTTAGGATGAGAAGAGTGCTGATAACATGCTGATGTTTTAGTTGTTGCAGAGCAGTGCTTACACTAAGCCAAGGACTTTTCAGCTTCTCGCTCCGTCCTGCCAGCGGGCAGGCTGGGGGTGCAGCAGGAGCTGGGAGGGGACAGAGCCAGGACAGCTGACCCAAACTGGCCAAAGGGGTATTCCATACCATCTCATGTCATGCTGAACAATTAATATGGGAGGGGCTGGCCAGGGTGGGGGGGACTGACTGCTCAGGGATAGGCTGGACATCAGTCAGCAGGTGGTGAGCAATTGCATTGTGCATCACTTGTTTCGTACACATTAGTAGTAACAGTGCTATTATTATTATTATTATTGTTGTTGTTATTGTTATTATTATCCTTTCTTTTCTGTCCTAGTAAACTCTCTTTATCTCAACCCACAGGCTTTCATTTTTTTCTGATTCTCTCCCCCATCCCAGAGAGGGAGGGGGGATGGTGAGCGAACGGCTGTGTGGTGCTTAGCTGCCAGCTGGATTAAACCACAACAGTCCTTGGCTCCATTGATTCATAAAAGGATCTTTGCATAACCAGCTCCAGAGACATACATAAACAAGATATACATCCACTTAATTAGAGAAAAGGCAAAACCTAACATTTCTTTCAGACTTTTATATTTGGTGGGAAATTCAAGAAGTTCTGGTTTTCAAGTGAACCAGCAACAGACTTATCCCCTCCACCCCACCATATAAATGGTTATTATTTCATGGTGTCTTATTCTGCTACCAAACAAGAGAATGTTAAAAAATATAGAGAGACAGAATGAAATCTTTCTTTGCTGATGACAGTGGTAAAGTTCAATTCAAATGGATTCAGAATTTCATGCTCCAGGTTTACCATTCCCTGTATTTTTAGGATCAAACTTCACTTCTACACTGAGAACTGCTTAGAGGAAGCCACTTATCTATTCAAATCTTTGTTAACTTTATGGAATTCCAAGGAGCACAAAGAGATCTTTTGGACAGCTTATACAGAACAAGGATTAAAGAACTTAACATTTATGAGCATCTCTCTTCTAGCACAGACAGCATTTATATTACTGAGCATTTATAGTCCTCACTTCAGTTGACTGAATCATCGCCAGTGGTGCAGTCTCACTTTTGACCTACATTGATCCCAGATCACCCACAATCCGAACAACCACTCCCGCTCCCATGCTTCAGCTGTAGGGACTGTGATGTCATGAGATAAATCAACACAGCTTGATTGACTGAAGTCTAATACCCAGGCATGTAAAATACACATACTTATATATCTAAAACATTGGTGTATATTTAAAATTTTCAGTGGGCTAAACTTTTTGACACATTGTTAAACATAGTGTGAAAGGAGATAACAGACATCCAGGCTGGGACAAATGAACCCCATCGGTCTACTACAAAGAGATCTCACATGAAGGTGAGCACTAAACCTGAGACTAAGAAACACCAAAATGCATACAATAGATAGTAAATATCTCACTTCTAGTTTTGTACTCTCTTTCTTTCACCTTCAGAATAATGTTCCCATCATAAACCATTAAGTATAACTGCTCTGAAACAAAACAAAAGGCATAAACAAATAACAGAAGAAATAAAATGATCAGGAGAGAATGAAATATATTTGATTTCATATTATTTTTTCTTCTTGAGTTATCTTCCCACCTCTTTGAAGTCTTTCATAAAATGTTTTGCTTCTGAGGCACATGTAGATAAACTAAAATTTAAATTACAATATCTAACAAATATTAATAACAAATATTATAACAAATATTATATTATTATAACAAATATCAGCTTGATACTGAATCCCTGTTATAATCTTATTTTTCACTTCCTCACAAGCAACATGTAGCTTGTATAACTATAAATAATTTTCTTTATTTTTATTTTCTTTAAATTTCAGTTTTTGTTGTTGTTGTTGTTTTTAATATCAATCAAAATACTTCCATTACTGTTTTCAAATTAATAACATGTAAAGTTATTCCATTACTATTTTCAAATTAATAACATGTAAAGTTATTTTCTTCCTGGTGTTGCTTGTCACATTGTTACAGTGATCATACTAAAACACATTCATATTTGATATTATGCATGATAATATCAAAGAGATTTTAGGATTCAGTTGCTCTCTAGCAGGC
Source organism: Cygnus atratus (assembly GCF_013377495.2). NCBI lineage: Eukaryota > Metazoa > Chordata > Aves > Anseriformes > Anatidae > Cygnus > Cygnus atratus. Next base: position 102,005,283 of record NC_066363.1, on the reverse strand, counting down.
AAGAACTTTCTACTTTGAGCTTATTGTGTGACAGCAGGTGAAAAAATTACAGCTTATTCATATTTAGAATCTTAATGAAAGCAGTGCAGACCTATTGCAACCCCTGAAGAGGTTTCAAAACATGATGGTAATAGGTGGTGCTTCAGAAATTAACTGGAGGGAAGAGAGGGAGAGGGAGCAATATTCTGTTGAGATATTTCAGAAGTGCATGTGTACTTTTCATATATACACACATATAAACATGATTAGCCAAATAAAAAGAAGATAAATACAAATTTTCTCAGGTCAAGTTTAAGAAGTCAGATTTTGCCAGGTATTTGTTCATGAGTTTAAAGTTCAGGAATGTTTGTCATTAAAGCTCTATGGGATACGGTAGTCTCCTGATTTAGTTCCCATTGAATTCAGTGGGAATTTGATACTCCACTGTTAATGACAGTAGGATAGATGAAAGTGATGTCTTTCCACAGCAAGTGCAGAACACTCCAGATACTTCCAATGCCTTAACTGAATGCATTTGTCATGATATTTAGACTTACTGCCATTACTAAATGCTAGAGTAACTGTAAATTCTGTTGTTCAGAAAACTAGATTCCACTATCTACACCATTTTGCATAACTGTAATAAATGTTTCATCATTTATCTATTAAATTGTTGCACACTTGTATTTTATTTCTTCAAAAATATTTTCTATTTTTTAATGATAAACATTTTTTATAATTACAAAGTTAGATAACTCTAAGACACTGTGATATAGCCACTGAAATTCCAAAGACTGTCTCTGCTCTGATGCCTTTCAGAGCCTTAGTAGCAATATACAATCTAAATGTGACATCTGGTAGAGTTATTAAATCTAGCAGCAGCTGAGGAAACATAAAAGGATTCTTCTTTTAAATAGAAAAAAAAAAAAAGCTGTCATTTTACAAATACGTATTCACTATTTCAGCTACTGGTATATATTAGAGAAGACTACAACAATCAGAAAGAATTTGAATGATCTACAAAACAAAGTATATAGTAAATTACAAAGACAGCAGATGTTTCAGCATTTATTTCTCTTCAAGCCCTCTGCTTTCATACATTTCCAGGTCAAATATTCAGTGAATATGTCTTTCCTCCAACTAATTTTTGACTGCATATTCCATTCCATAGCACATAGGACTTTTTGTTACTTTATCTTGTAATGATGTCTCAGCCAGATCAGAGAGATGTGGTATAATTACTGACGCATTATAACATAGTGTTGTTTTTGTTTGTTTGTTTTTAAACAGCTCTTCCATAAGCAGCTCCTTGAATTTCAGATATCTAATTTGCATGATCACAGGGGACTTTATTATAAAATCATTAGTATTTTTTGTGCATGTCTTTATCTAGGCATGACTAACTGGTGTAGAATAAAACCTTTTCACAACATGCATGTTTTCACAAACAGTATATGTTATGTGATTCTTCCCAGCCTGGTTTCAACCACAACCAAAACAATAACCTAAGAATTGACTAACCTAACCCTGTTTACACAATGTAGTACCTCAGTTTCTAAATGATGCCCATTGAGTTCAGATGAGAAACACCAACACTCAATGCATAACTTTCTACTCAAATGGTTGGATTTTTTGTTTGTTTGTTCTTGTTTGGTAGTGTTGTAATAATCTTTCCTTGAAAAGTTCTTTTTCCTAGTTTTACATGCCCAATATTTATTTAAAGGTTTGGAGAGAAAGAAAAGATCTATAAATACTATACTATTAAGAAGAAGAAAAAAAAAAAAAAGCCATTGACATTAGAAGACCAACGTCTTCTGCTCATTATTGCTTGAGAACTTATTCTCTAATCGGAGATACAGTACCAAAATAGTAACACTCTATCCAGATCTATTTGGGCCCTCAGACACAAAGACAGCAAAATATGATGGTAGCTGTGGGATTGGTTTACAGTAGTTCTATTCTGAAAAACAGAGAAAGAGATTATCTTCTTCATTCATAAAAGTGAAGGTTAGAGAGTGGGTTTAACAATTGACTGAGATCAAACTATTTCAGACCAAAAAAAAAAAAAAGTAAAAAAATGGCTAAAAATCTGTCTAGAAAATACAAAATACCAGATATGCTAGAATTCACAAATATTACTTTTTTTTTTGGTATAAAGATCTCACTAATTTAATGTCAATCTCTCGTAGTTGGAAAGATGAAATCTCTTTATATTATTTGTGAAATATTCAGATTATTTCACATGTTAGTAAGTTCCTTACCTAGAAGTTCAAGGACTAAATTACAGCTGTAAGATCTAATTTTTCATAAAAGGCGTGTGCAAAAGAAAAATATCAAGTCTTGGAAGTACTGAGCAACTCAAGCTGTTAAACAACCATTTTGTCCTATGACAAAGCTGGTTTTGCAACCCCTCCCAGCTATTCACACCGTTTCTTTTCTTGCCTTGGCATTTCTCAGCTGTGCCAATGCAACTATTTAGAAGGCTCCACTTCAAACTGAATCATTAAAATATTCCTGGCTATAAGTCATTTACTTTATAACAGAGTCAAGAATAAAAACTTTTAAATCATCTCCCTGCCATCTCAAACGTAACTTTGAATTATGGTTGTGTGAAACATGGCTGAGCCAACTTCCTGCTGATCACTTAAATCTACTACCATGTGATAAAACAGCCTGTAGTTTTACCAGGATTTAGGGGATGAAAGGAAGCCTTACTGTTCTCACAGATAACAAATTCAGACACTCAGGAACCTGCAAATGCTAACATTTTTATTCAGTAAAGATCCCTGCATACCTAAATTCTTCTTCTCATAAATTTCTCTGTCTGCTTATACTTGTAAGCATGTTAAATAGATTAAACATTAAAAATAAGGCCCGTTTCCCTTTTATGTCAAAGAAATATCTAAAAAATACTTGAAGTTACATGTCCAAGAAAAAACATGTTCTATTTCAGTTCTCCAAGGAAGTTTGAGGTCCTACAGCATTAAGATCACTACCTAGGGGGATTAAAAATAAAATAAATAAATAAATAAGCAACCAAACAGACAAACAGAAACACCTTGGATAATACCTGAAAGTAAATCTAGTGTTACACTAATTTGTTTTCATTTATTTTTACTGTTTGGAAGTTCCACAGGAAAGGATTAGTTTCACTATAACATGATTGAAAACTGTAATAAAATATATGGTTTTCATATAGAGAGTTTAAAATCCCAAGTATCACTTCAGGCCAGTGATTAGAACATGAAAGTATCCAACAGGTTAGAGCGAATATCAACACCTAATTCTAAAAATGATGCCTCAGTAGTAACAGATTACAATAATTTGAGCTTGAGATGAGGGGAAATGAGAGAAAAGGAGACAAGCCTTAAATGTCAGGATATCCCTAAAGCTCAAAATGGTAATCTTTGAGCCCTAAAATTCTTCTCTCTGTGTTCTCAGATGCAAGAACATACAAGAGTGGAATTCTGGCAGCCTATGTTGAAAAACATGACAGAGGCTAACATGACCCCATATATAAAGAAGTTTGCCTCTCCAGAGGAAGATGACTGGTGAATACTGATGGATATTAGCAAGCATTTTGCTCACACAGAAGTAACAAGTTACCTTGACAACATCCTCCTGCTCCTGCACCGTGCCCTCTAAGCCTCAGGCTTGCTGCAGTATGTGTTCCCTGTCCTGTTTCTCCATCTTAGTCTCTCTCAGCCATGGGCTCTGCCATTTCCTTCCACCCAAATGTTGTTTCAGCTGCCCCAGTAGATGTTATCCTCCATCCTACAGGTGTTCTCAAGGAACAGACATTCAAGCTGGTCATCAATTCTTGTTTCATTTGCTTCTTGTGTGTAGCAGAAGTACCTTGCTGTCTTTGGCTCGGCGTATACTTCCCATAATGATGTCTCCTGGGCACAGGGCAATCCCAATTTAGCCCTCATTTACCAGTGAGCCTATCATAACATATATGGAGCCTGACCCAGATAGGGCGAGTTCTTTTGTATCATTTTGTTTATCCAGTCTCATCTCTTAACCCTTCCAAGAACAATTATCAAAAAACAACTGAATCTGGTATGGGAGATGAAAAATGTTGCTTCCAAGCCAAAACAAATTAGGGCTGATGCCACTTCCGAGTGCAGTCCTTGTCTGTGAAATCATCTATGACCCTCATTCTGAACCCCATTTATTCTAAACCCCAAAGAGGCTTGCAGGCCGGATTTCGCTCCTTTCCCTTCTGCTTCCTGCTGGTGCCAGGCACTAACTTTTTGATGCCCAGAGCATTTCGTATGGCCTAGACTGAGGAGCTTCATGACATTTGCATCTATAAGAGCATCATTTTATGACACTTAACTCTAAGGCTTCAAAGACAAAAACAACAACAAAAAAAATCCAAGGGAAAAAAAATGAAAAAGGGAAAAAAAGAAAAAAGAAAAAAAAAAGGAAGAAAAAGCAAAAAAGGAAAAAAGAAAAGTGAAAAAATAAAAAGAGGAAAAAAAAAAAGGAAAAGCATTCTTTCATTATTTCTCGCTACCAAGCAAAGTCAATACCACACCAAAACATAACTGAGAAACATACAAGTCTGTTCTCCTACCTCTATTCAGAAGTGACTGGGTAGTGGTAAAAGGGAAAAGGAACAGCAACATGATCTTTCACAACAGATTATTTCTTGCTTATGCATAAACAGAACCAGGCAGAAACTACAGAAATTCTTTTGTTACAGGCAGACAACTTTTCCTATGTCTTGTAGTCTAGTACAGCCCTAAAACATAGTTCTTAAAAAGGACAAACTGTTCTCCTCCAGTTTTCATCAACTTTTGGAAGAATAAGGCAATGGCAATAATTGGAAAGAGAGAGGTTTCTTATCTGATTATTATGTCAATTTTTACTTCGCTAGGAAATGGGTGGCTGTTGTGGTTTAACCCGGCTGGCAGCTAAATACTGCACAGCCGTTCGCTCACCATCCCCCCTCCCTCTCTGGGATGGGGGAGAGAAACGGGAAAGTGAAGCCTGTGAGTTGAGATAAAGACAGTTTATTAAGACAGAAAAAATAATAATAATAATAATAACAACAACAACAATAATAACAATAATAATAATAGTACTAATAATAATAATGTGTACGAAACAAGTGATGCACAATGCAATTGCTCACCACCCGTTGACCGATGTCCAGCCTATCCCTGAGCAGTCAGTCCCCCCCACCCCGGCCAGCCCCTCCCATATTAATTGTTCAGCATGACATGAGATGGTATGGAATACCCCTTTGGACCAGTTTGGGTCAGCTGTCCTGGCTCTGTCCCCTCCCAGCTCCTGCTGCACCCCCAGCCTGCCCGCTGGCAGGACGGAGCGAGAAGCTGAAAAGTCCTTGGCTTAGTGTAAGCACTGCTCTGCAACAACTAAAACATCAGCATGTTATCAGCACTCTTCTCATCCTAATCCAAAACATAGCATCCTACCAGCTACTAGGAGGAAAATTAACTCTGTCCTAACTGAAACTAGGACAGTGGCAGTATAAACAGGGTGATCTTATGAAGAGTCTAGAAAAGAAATGTGGCTATTAGCAACAAAACAGTATCTAGACAAACACTTGAAACAGGGGAGAAAAAAAAATACTTTTCACATGGTAATATTCAGAATTCATTTTGCTCAATGCTCCTAAAAGCCTCTTTAACTTTTGCATGCACTAATGAAGTCTATTGACTGCTTTACTTGATTTTTATTTGGTATGTTTGTAAAGAAGATGGGGAAAAATAAATGGAAGGTCACATCTAAAAAAGGAGAAGCAATAAAGAGAAGAAGAGTTCAAATACATGTATAACAGACCTCACTGATTGTCCATGATTGTGATGAGATAGTGACAGGCCTTGGGATCCTGATAGACCAGAATTTAACAAAGTTGCCATCAGACTTGTGAGTATCTACTGAAGCCAGGTCATCAGCAACTGGGGATGGCTACTGCAAACCTTCAGTCTCCTTGTGGGAGCAACTTGGGTTAGCAGTGGATTGCACACAGCAGCCTGCAGGTGCTTTCAAGTCTTCTGGACCCCTGTCAGTAAGGCCTCATTATACACCTTAGAAAGCTACTTACTGCTTTGCAGCCTTACAAGAAGTAGGCTGTTGTTCCCTGCACCTTTGCCAACAGAAAAAAAGTAGTATTACATTATTTTTAGTTCTGAAATTGTTTCATTTATTGTTAAGTTCCAGATTTTATCTGTTTCATTATTGAGAAGAGGCACTTATTCCAGATTTTAAAGGAAACAAAGGAAAGGTCTTTCTACGGGCAGTGTATAAAAAAATAGTATGTTACTTACCAAGTAAATAATTCTAGCAATGTTAAAGATAATACTGCAATTTTGACACATCTTGCAGTTATCTGATTCATGAATCACATTTGGAAAAACATTTTGGAGTCTTTGGTTTTAAAGAAAAGAAGTTTGAAGGCTGTATTTAAATAATTCTTGAAAGCTATGTGATTAGAAGAGGATTGCTATGTGAAGAGGAAAATCACATGCAACAAATAGTAAGTATAGCTTTTACTATAAAGATAGAATTCCTATGTCTTTTGAACTGCTTTCAAAAAATTAAGCCATCTAAAAAATGGCTTTCTCTTAACTCTGATTTATGCTTATCCAGCTAAACAGTCTCAAAGTGAACATCACCAGAGATCTGATAGACACTAGTACTTTCCTATGCAGAATCTGAATCTTTATTACTACTTAAACCTTCTGAGTGTTTAAAATAACCACAAAACAGATCAAGCCAATCTAGAACATCAGGAATTCAGCTTTACTCTATAAAAGAATTTATCACCTACTTTCTCTTGTCAAATCTCCATTGGCTTTAACCAAGCTATGTTAAAAAGTTAGTTAAAAAAAGTTATGGTTAAAATATAAGAATATCTTTCCTAATCAATTTTTAAGCCAGTTCTTACAACAAGTAGCGTTATGCTTTCTCCTACTTTGCTCTTCTCCTTGAAGCAGCCCTTTAAAAGGTTATCATATCAAACAGGTGTTGTTACTCCTAAGACAATATTGAGGCCTGTGCTAACCAGTAAAGTCTCACTGTTCCTTTGCAGTTCTTCACCTACATCCTTCTTCAACTGCTGTTCTTTTATGTTGTTAAGCTGTTTCAGGCAAATATCATGTTGTTTTTACACATGTGAATGACGTTTAACAGAACAGAGATTTCAAAGCTCTAGGTCTCTATATGAAGAGTATAAGGAAACTAACCACAATCATGTTAATTATGATCAAGAACTGCTGAATAGTGTTAGATTGTACTTTATGAAACTGTCCCCCTGCTTCCCTCTCTGTCCTCAGAACCACTGCAATTACCACAAACTTATTTTTGGAGCTCTGGAACTTATGCTGTGTGGATTTATACAAATTTTATAAAAAAGGTTTTCATCACACAAACAGTATCTTAAAGTTTATCTGTTTCTTTTTACTCTATGATTTAAAATATATGGAAATGGTCAACTCTGTACTGTTAATGTCTGCTGTCATTAGCAATTTTTTCCAAGGCTCACATGCAAATTCTGATGATGGAGTTATGCCATGCAAAGAACACCCTTTTAGATACTCTAACAAAATTAGAAGCAAGCTTATTACTGAACCTGAGTTATGAAAGAAAAAATAAGCTGCTGCTTTGCCACTTAAAATTATTTAGTTAACTAATTTCAGGGTAGAAATTCAGTCAGATTTCCCACCCAATGTATGAGAAACTCAAAAGATTTCAGGAATAGTATTAGTATATTACAAAATATGCTTTACATTGGCTAAAAATATAGCAAACTACATCCTGTAGATGTAAAGTCTCTTGGAATTCATGATGAAAAATGCCTGGAAACAATTTTGAGCTTGAGATATTTCAGTTGTTTAAAATTATGGGTTTTGTTTGTTTGTTTGTTTATTTGTTTGTTTTAAAGGAGAAGAATGACATTTTAATGTCCATTTTAATGACATTTAATGTCCATATTTTACTAATATTGGAGAGGTTATTCAAATACAAGTCTGCTAAGTATGTCAGTTAATAGTCTAAACAGATTGATATAATCCTAAATGTATCAAAATATTTACAATAGCTTTAATAATTATCCACATCTTGGCCAAAGGAGAAAAAAAAAAAAAAAAAAAAGACTGAAAATAAATGTAAAATGCCCCTGAAAGAAAAAAAAATGACTTTATATGTCTCTTGATGGTATGAAATCAATTCACTTTAGAAATGTAAACACACACTACACCCTAATGACACACTACATTCTAATGAAAGCAAAGCTGTAGATGATTCTTTCTTTCAATGAAAATATGATTTATTTATTTTTTCCTTAAACAAACCATATATGTGGAAACATATGAATTAAGCCAGCCTTATAATAAAAACACTGACAAAGTTAATGTCCCTGTGGACTATGTTTCTTAAATTACATTATAGAATTCAAGTACAAATAAATAAATAATAAATATTTTATCATTTTCTGCCAGAAGAAATAGGAAATAATTTAACTACTCAGTATTCACAGATTATGCCTCTTGTCTATAGGCATCTTCAATTTCAGGGTAAGATGCTGTTATGGATATGTGTATTCACATGTGTTAATGTCAGAAACATACTCCAATTTTCATGCAGCTACTTTATAAATTTACTTTTCATCCTTCCATTTTACATAGATCTAGCAGAAATTTTTGTGTCAGAATACATATATATACATATTATATATATATTATTAAGATGAACAGAGTAGCTTTGTTTTTTAATGTAAATATTTTATTTTTCTGAAGCAATTAAATAGTATAGAGTGATAATTTTTTTAGCATCTATTCATAATATCTTTAAATTGAGAGCAATAGTATATTTTATTTGCATTTCTTTAGGGCCATATACTAATGCTTCTTCTCACATTAAACAGTGTAAATAATGATTATTTTTTTTTTTTTTGTGATAAGCATATGCAAAGATTGGAATTTAAAAGATCTGATTTTGGTCATTCACTATCAGAGTCAAAAACTGCAGCTGCAAACTGAATCCATCATCTCTCATCATCACTAGATTTCAAATTATAGTCAATAGAAAAATGGTGGTTGCTGACTGCAAGTTAAAATAATATGAATGATGGTTAATATCTGCAAGCAGAAATAACACTATCAGGTTGGCTGACAGATTCCTGATGATTGTTTACATCTCAGGAAGTGTGAGAGAGCAGAACTTATACAAATTATCCCGATCAGCAGTGTCACATGCAGTGTGACTAAGAAGGGGTATGTTTCACTGTGAATGATTAAATAAGGATGCCCATAACTAGGTGAGACTGTTTTTACTTTAACTCTTTCTCTGTACAAAACAATATTTATGACAAAATGTTCTAAAGATTCTAACTGTTTTACATTCAAATATCTGAATGCCAACTAATCAGTAGTTTTGGTTATGGTGAATGACTTTTCTTTCAGGATTTTTTTTTTATTATTTTTTATTTTTAATCTTCTCTGCCTCTTTTCTTCCAGAGAAAACACTTATTGAGACATCAAATAAACTTACCAGATAAAAGAAAAATCCTGCCATGCTTAAGTAGCCTGACTGACAATATAAATAAATTGGAATTGCAGTTATTCTTTCCAAGTAATTCCATCAGTATACACTTTCTGAAAAGGGCCTTAAAATGATCAGGACAGAATAACACACTTGAATATTATTTTTCTTCCCAACTCTTGCAGTTTTCCATTTATTCACCTTACAGTGCTGTCCAAAAGCCCATGAATGTTTATAATCATACACTAACCACTAACACTTGCCAGAAGAGACCATATATAAAGCTATACTCCTGCCAACAGTGGTTTCTGCAAAAGAAAGCTGCATCTCTCAAACCTCAAAACTTATCCACTGGTCTATAAAGTGCATTCTCCATTGAGGATGGATAACCTGACCAATTACTAAATTTATCATACAAAATTTTTAAAATACTTTCAACACTATAATGGTACCTTATTTAGAAATCTATCTTTTGTACTATCATATCAAAATCTGCAGGTAAGTTTGATATTCAACTGTACTTAGATCCAGCTGCTGTCTGGAAATATTAGCTAGAGAATAACATTTATTCTGAGATCCCACATATTAGCTGAGAGCTGAAGTGAAAACAAGACCAGACTGATAACGTAAAAGAAATGGCCATTACAGTTTTTAGTGAGATGCTAAAAAATTAAGCTAAAACTACTTCAGTGCAACCAATCTACAAGGGAAATGACTTATTTAATGTCTTCATTGATAAAGCAAAACTCTTTTCTTTAATATAATAAAATTTCTTTTATGTTACATGTTTTTCAGTTGGGTTAGTGGTACCATAAAATAATTCTGTGCAATCTTATTGAAATCCTACTTCTGTGTTGATTTAAGAAAGGTACTTTTCAATTCAAATTGGATTTTTTATAGCATCAAATCATGCATGACAAAATTACAGAATTTAACAGTTAAACAGATTACAAATGTCAGTTATGACCTTCAGCTCTGGTGCTTTCACCATAGAGTGTGAAAGCAATAAAACTTTCTCACACAAAAAAAGAGAAACCCGCTGTCTCAAAGCTGATGTTGAGAGAGGGAACCTTTAAAAACATTTTGATTTGTCCAACACACCTCTCAGCTTTCACAGAATCATAGAATGGTTGAGTTTGGATGGAATCTTTGTTGGTCATCTGGTCCATCACCCCTGCTAAAGCAGAGGCAACCAAAGCAGGTGGCCCAGAACCATGCCCAAGCAGCTTTTGAATATCTCCAAGAAGAGAGACTCCATAACCTCTCTGGACAACCTGTGTCAGTGCTTAGTTACCTTCACAGTAAAGACGTGTTTCCTGATGTTCAGAGGGAATTTTTTCTGTTCCAGTTTGTGCTCTGCTGTGCACCATTGAAAAGAGCCTGGTTCCATCTTTGCATTCTCCCTTCAGGTATTTATAGACATTGATGAGGTCTCCCCTTAAGCCTCCTCTTGTCCAGGCTGAACAGTACTAAATCTCTCAGCCTCTGCTCACAGTAGAGGTACTCCAGTCCTTTCATCATCTTTGTGGTCCTATGCTGGACTCTTTCCAGTAGGTCCAGGTCTCTCTTGGAATTGGGGCCCCAGAACCGGACACAGTAATTTGGGTGTGGCCCCACCAATGCTGAGTAGAGCAGAAGCAGAACTTCTCGTGACCTGCTAGCAGTACTTTGCCTACTTCAGACAAATTTAACAGATTCAGTTCTGCCTTCATTTTATCTGATGAGGTAATAATATTAAGGATACTGCAATAGTTATCATTTTACATAGAAGATGGACCTATTAGTATTTTGGAAAATACAACATTTGTGAAGAAAAAATGCTGGGGAAGAATCAATACAAGCCTTGTTTATTTATCTAATACAGCCAATTGTACTGATCGTATATAAGCATTAAATTTGCTTTCAAGCAAGGGATTAGATCTGTGGGTGTTTTTTTTTTGTTGTTGTTTGTAGAGTTTTGCACATAATGGATTGAACTGCACTGGTGTTCTAGTAAGGACTGCATTTTTTAATCATATTTTGCAGTCATCTCTGACGTGCTATCCATTGAGTTGTGATATGAATTAGATTACTTATAGGTGAAATAAAACTGGAAGATGCATTTAATGCAGTTTAAATGCAAAAGGACATTTGGACTGAAGCTAATCCAAACTAAAAAACCCTGTAATATGTATATCATGAATTCAAAGAACAGCACTTAACTAAAGCGGGAAGAACTAAGAGAAGACATCAAGTATAGAGTTCAAACCAAAACTATCCATAAAAAAAAAAAAAATCTTTAACTTTTCACAGAAGATCAAATAAATCAAACATTTTTCAGAGCCAAGTGTTTGGAAGGCAGAGATAATAAAAGGGGTAAGGAACTAACTTCCTAGCCTCAGGCTTCCTACTTTTATCCAAAGCAAGAAACATTTAAGTTCTAATCACTGTTCTGGTGAATATTTAATTACTTATTAAAAGTAGAAATATTTCAAAGGTAGGACTGAGAGTACTTGTTTGCTCAATGATTGTGAGACTCCTTTAGAAAACACAGATTCAAATCACCTTACAAATAAGTAGAAATTGATTTCAGATCTCCCATCAAAGCATTTTTATGCAAAGATCTAAAATTTAATCCTAAAGATTTGTATATATATATATGTATGTTTATTTATTTATTTATTTTCTGGCTAAAGCCATTTGACAAATTCTAGATAGCTTTGCAGATAGCATCAGGATCACCATAGTCATTTATCCATCCTATGTGTGTGCAGGGGGGGAAGGAGAAGAGTTTCATTTGACTTACTCTTTAGTATCCTACAATCCTGCTACACAGTAAATAGAAAGGCTGCTGCAACAGCTGCTTAGAAACAAAATGTTCCTCTGAGCATGTGTCTACCTAAGCATTTTAATTCAGATCAGGAATGCACTCTGGAAGTGAATCCTGATTTTTCCCACTTCAGCTCTGTGGTTTACATCAGAGAACAATTGAGGCAGATAAACAGGATTCCTTTCAGAGGAAACTAAACTGGAAGACACAGTCCAGAAATGAATGGGCTTCAGCTGCCTCTGTGTCCTACAGACCAGACCAGATTAGACTGGTCAATTATACTTTAGTATAATGAAGTAAAATTCCCAAAAGATATAACGTGGATCTTGGATCCTCGATATCAGCTGCTTCCCTCTACAGCTTTGTTCCTATTTCTCTGCAATATTTATTAAATGGATATACCCTAAGTAACAAGTGTATCCTTCTCTCATTTTGAAAACAAAGATTCATCTCTGCCATCTAGTATCAGATTTACTTGAGTTTTTTAGTTTCTCATTAGCACTGAATTCAAAAAGGCAAGTTTAAAATTCAAACAGGCCAACAAAAATCTATGTGCACCAGCACCATATACATGCACACTATTTTGCTCTTGACATTAAACTTAAGTTATTACCAGCTTTTCCACAGCCAGGGAATGTTCTGTCTTTCAGTTGTTTCCCTTTGAAAACTTAATCAACATATTTTTTGTTATATACTTCTAGCTAAACTTTTTGAAAGAAAATGAAACCCAGCAAAAGATAAAGCTTTCTGGAAGATAAAGAATGTAGAGCATAATGAAGTGACTTCTAAGTAAAAATGTAGCAGAGCCATAAAAATTGGTGACACTTTAAGTAGAACATTTCACTATGTTTTTTTGCAAATAACCGTAATAGTATTTCAAATTTCAGTTTCATTAAGTACATTTGGCATGCTTGAAAGTCTTTCTTATTTAACATTTGCCAGAAGCAGCTTTTTCCCCTCAGGCTATCATGCTTACATGATGCTTTCTGGAATTGCCAGAGCACACTACTTTTCCTGAATTCTGGTTTGTTACAGTGATACAAATGCAAAGCCATTTCCATCCTGACTGATATTTAACACATTACACCTACTTATTTTATACTCTAGGGCAGCAATTTTATCTTATTTTATAATTGTGTTCTTGACAATGAATTGGACAATTACCTCCTGAGCAATTTGTATCAACATAGTCCTGATTCACACTCCAGAAAAGCAAGGTCAAGTGCTAACCCTCAGATAATGAAAAGACACAGCTGAGGATGAAAGTCCATTTGAAAGCACAAACCTAACATACTAGTTTTGACTTAAAGCAAGTTATATGTGGTCAATGTTAATGTGGTGAATGGAGTCAAATCCAGTTGGAGGCCGGTTACTAGTGGAGTCCCCCAGGGCTCAGTGCTGGGGCCGGTCCTCTTTAATATCTTTATCGATGACCTGGACGAGGGGATCGAGTGCACCCTCAGTAAGTTTGCAGATGACACCAAGTTAGGTGCGTGTGTCGATCTGCTCGAGGGAAGGAAGGCTCTGCAGGAGGATCTGGATAGACTGGACCGATGGGCTGAGGTCAACTGTATGAAGTTCAACAAGGCCAAGTGCCCGGTCCTGCACCTGGGGCGCAAAAACCCCAAGCAGCACTACAGGCTGGGAGATGAGTGGTTGGAAAGCTGCCTGGCCGAGAGGGACCTGGGAATACTGGTTGATAGGCAGCTGAATATGAGCCAGCAGTGTGCTCAGGTGGCCAAGAAGGCCAACAGCATCCTGGCTTGTATAAGAAGCAGCATGGCCAGCAGGTCTAGGGAGGTGATTGTCCCCCTGTACTCGGCTCTGGTGAGGCCGCACCTCGAGTACTGTGTTCAGTTTTGGGCCCCTCCCTCCAAGAAGGACATGGAGGTGCTCAAGCGAGTCCAGAGAAGGGCAACAAAGCTGGTGAGGAGTCTGGAGAACAAGTCTTATGAGAAGCGGCTGAGGGAGCTGGGGTTGTTTAGCCTGGAGAAGAGGAGGCTCAGGGGAGACCTCATCGCTCTCTATAGGTACCCTAAAGGAGGCTGTAGCGAGGTGGGGGTTGGTCTATTCTCCCACGTGCCTTGTGGCAGGACGAGGGGGAATGGGCTAAAGTTGCGCCAGGGGAGGTTTAGGTTGGATATTAGGAAGAATTTCTTTACTGAAAGGGTTGTTAGGCATTGGAATGGGCTGTCCAGGGAAGTGGTTGAGTCGCCATCCCTGGAGGTCTTTAAAAGACGTTTAGATGTAGTCCTTAGTGATATGGTTTAGTGGAGGTCTTGTTAGTGTTAGGACAGAGGTTGGACTAGATGATCTTGGAGGTCTCTTCCAACCTAGACGATTCTGTGATTCTGTGATTCTGTGATTCTGTGATATGGGTTTAAAAATTGCTGTGTAGCAGTCTCCAGTCACTTGTAAATCCAGGCCTCATAGACAAGGCATGCCAAGGAAAGGAATTTCCAGTATAGTGACAGTAAGTAGATGTCAACCTATGACATTTTTTGAAACATATTTCTGAACGAAGTTAATAAATCCTTTGAAGTTTAGGCTGATTTAAAAATCAGCTTTCATAGTTTCCCAAACATCACTACTGCATAATGTCAAACACTTTGATCTTTTAGCTGCTTTGCACTAGAACTTTGAGTTTCTAGATCTTCTTATATAACTAAAAAGTCATATAAAAGTAGGTGATGAAAATCTGTTTTTCTAATTACATGTACAAAAGTACAGGCCAGACCCATGTTTCCAGATATTTTTTTTTTGGGGGGGGGTGGGGTGGGGAGTAGATGTTTGTTCTCTGGATTCCACCTTTCTTTAAGTGTTCTTCACAGTACTTAAGAAAACAATAAACAGAGCTGCTCTTTTAGACAAATTGATGTCTTGTCCATTATGGTCATTATATATACCATAACATATTTTCATCTGGATGCTCTGTACTTCACATACTCAAATAGAATGTTCTTAAACTGCATTATGCCCTTTATTACCATCTCTCTGCATAATTTTCCAATAGTGAAGGGAATATTTTGCCACTGAAGTGATTGTGTATTACTATTATGATGTTATGCACAATGAAACAGCTGTTGCATAAGTAATGTCACAGGGGTGACTGCATTTTATCATGCTCAGTGAATACATTTTCTTTTATGCATAAGGATAGCTATGAGACAAATTACATTTATCATGTATGTCTCCTTACCTTCACTCTGCCTACTAATCCATCTCCCTTAGAGCTATGTCTAGTTCATGTGAACTTTCTAACTAGCCTCAAAAAAAGTCTGCCGGAGACGCATTCTTGGGGACAAAAACTTACTCTTTAAAGTAGTATGTCACAGGAATAGAGAATAGAATTCAACCAATTTTCAATCTACCTTCTGAAAATGATTTAATGCAAAGGACACACTCAAAAAGACAATAAAACAAACATCAAAACATCATCTAAATATAGTCATGTGGGGCTTTTGCTGACTGAAACACTTCTTCCTTCACTGAATTTTGTTTACATGTCATGGAAAAAAGTTAACGAATACAAATATACCTGGAGATTCTATAAGAAAAAAAAAAAAATACAGACCTCTGGAGGAGGAGCAAACTCTCCCTCATCCAATAATTTACTAATAATCTTTTAGTGATAAATTGCACAGCAATAAAAATTTTTATAAGCCATTAGTTAACATAATCTCCTACGACCGTGCCAAAGAAAGAGTTAAAGTCCAGGATGCTCAGGTTAACTTCTCATCTACACAACCTACAGAAGATAGATTAGTGTGCAGAAAGAAAATGAAAATAAATACATGATAAATGTAATTTGTTCTAGGGCTATCTCTATCAGATATTCAATATAAAATTATATTCACTAAGCATAATAAATGCCCTCAACAGAACTTTGCAGACAGACTTTTTCATTTGGAATAATCCTTTACATATAAAGGATATAAATAGTCACTGAAATAGCTAGAATGATTCCACAGCTCAATAGAATAATTTTGAATAAATAGTTTTAAGTGTTCTCTAGCAGAAGTTGTAATTTTATTTAAATTCCCTATTTGCCTAGATGAAGACTCTCACCTCCTCTTGGAGTTAGTAGACAAAAAACGTGTCAACATACATTCCAAAATCTTTTTGAGTATAGTCTTAAAAAACGTTTTTAATGCATCTTTATAACTCAGATATTGCATTTTCAGCTCCAATCTCCAGTAATAAAGGGAATAAAGTTTACAGAAATCCATAAATATTATTTTGGCTTTTTAAGACTTGTTGAAAAAAAAAAAAAAAGATTAAGTCTACTAAGACATTACTCATTACTTTCGTTGGCAAAGCCATCAGATCTGTGTCTCAAATGAAGAAATATATTTCTTCAGTCACCTTGTACAACGTTTCAGAACTTTAAGTTTACAAATAAATTGACAAAAGGAACAACTAACTCCTCCCCTAAAGAGTAATATTTTATCTTTTTTTTTTTCTTTTCCCAAGACATTTGTTTGCTTGTTTTGCAAAATATGTCAAAACTGGAGTACATGCTGATGTATTTTGTGAGTTCAGAAGCTGTCTGGAGTAAGCCAATTAGCCATCATTTTCTATATCACAGAATAAGGATGAAAAATCTTCATGAATTCCAGCACATTAAGAATGAAGGAGGCTTATTGAATTATATATGTAAATTAGTAACATGGTCTTGAGTACTTTCTCTTATTTAATTTCATATTAAATTCTCCTCACTGTATAGACTGTCCCCAAAATCTCAGTTTTGATGTGTTGCATAATTTTGCACTGAAAACATTACTGTATTAAGGATGTGAAGGGGGAGTTTATCACTCAGAAGAGTTACCATCGATTCTAAGAGATGTATTGTGTGAAACATTTTTAGGACGGATGGGAAATGCGAGTAGTGAAATGCATGCATTATTGATCTTTCATAACAGGACATATTAGAAGGCAAAAAGGCATATGTCTATTGTAAAAGAGTTTCTACATTCAACAGTAGAACTTCTCTAGTAGAAGTACCAAGGACTGAAGCAATAGGTTACACTAAAAGAGTTTATTGATGTTTGGAAACCCAAACAAGTCCTGTCCTTCCACTCTGTTATAAGCATTGTTTTTTTTTTTTTTTTTGGCACATGATAAATCTAGCATTCTAGAGACCTAAGCTTGTCAAAGGCACAAATAAACCTTTACCTCTCTAATTGATGTTTCTGTATCATGAGAAAATAAAAGTACTTGGAAAAAAAATGTCAGGTGCTATATAAGTGAAATAATAATATCACAGCCACCACATCATTTATCAGAAATATTCGTATGGGCTCCTAATTCAGATCTCCCTCCCTCAGAATATTTTCTTTGATCTAAGGTGAAAAAGTTTTTGACTGAATCATAATACATAATTTTCTGTTTTCCTGTGAACATTTTTAAAAGATTGTGCAGTTTCTTTTTGTGATTCAAAAGCTCCTAACATTCTTTGTTGCTTTTTAATTTAGATATTGTGCTAACAAATACACAAATATTTTAATAAACAACAACAACAACAAATGGGCAGATGGAAGGATTTGTCAGCAAAACATTTCTAAGAACCCTTACTTCAGCAAAATTGAAATGAAATGCACTTACTGTTAGATTTACTAATATTCCAATCTCTTCATGAATTGTGTATGAAAGTAGAGCTTAATATTTCAAGAATTGCCCAAGTTTATGAAAACAGGTAAAATAAAATAAAATCAAACACATACACACTAAGAGACTGCAATATTACCATAAACTTAGATGCATAGTGTTGGTTTAAACAAACTGCAACAAACTGTGCAAGCAAAACTCAAGCATACTATATTGTACTTAAGTAACAAGAAGTAACATCCCAAGAGATGAGCATACTTTTGAGAACTGAAAAATATCTGTTATGGATAGCTTATCTGTAATTTAATGTTAAAGAAGATTTATTTATAGGCTAACAAGAAGCAGAGATGTGTAGGGTACAAATCAAACTGTTAATATTCATTGACCACAGGATGCATCAATTTATAGATTAGGGCCCTCTTTCATAAAGGTATTTAAATGTGCACTATTTTCTAACATGTAAAGAAACCTGTGGAAACATTTATCGCATACAAATTTTAACAGACTGTACCATGCTATAAATAAAAGGATTTTCTCCCTAAAGATATGAGCTTTTTCCTCTTTAAAGACACAATATTAAAGAACAAAACCAAAATGCACTTTAATTATTTTTGTCCACATTAAATGCATTTCTAGTTTTGCTTACATGAACAATCTCTCTAAGTTTACCGTGGCTATAATATGTGTATAAAAAATCCAATTCTTATCCCTAGACAGATCTAACATTATCTTTTATGATAGAAGTAGAAGTAGCCAAATAGGAAATCACTATATCCAAAGAATCTGTATCCTAGCTGAAATTAAAAAAGGCTGCGTATTATGAACACAACAAAGAATTTCTAGTGAACTAATAAGTGGTTAATGAAAATGAACATACAGAACTCTGAAGATCTGTGAATCAGTACTTTTGTTGTTGTTGTTGTTGTTGTTAACTGTTTCCCCGTGTCTTACTTTGTGCCCTCCTGTCACTTAATACTATACAAACATCTTTTCTAGATTTACTGAGTGTGTCCCTCGTACACTGTTCCTGGTCTGTTGTATTATCATAGAATGACAGAACGGTTTGGATTGGAAGGAATTATGAAGATAACAAAAATACATTAAAAGTTTTAAGAGGTTTTAAAAGTAAAGGAGCAGTACTGTTTTGTATTGTTTTCTACTGTTTTGCTCTGGTTTTCCCTTCAGTCTTCTAAGGTAGCAATGTGTGTAACACACATAAACAAAGCATATATAAGGAGAAAGATATTAAAGCTCTAAAATGAACTAAAACAGCTTTTCTATTCATAAAATAAACCTAGCTTATAAAACTTATTTTTGAACACACTACAATCCTTACCTTTGGCTGGTATATCCAGCCAACAAGAAATTCAATGAAAGAACACATCGTTCCATGCCATTGTCCCTTCAGCTTGAAAAAAAAGCTCATGGCAAGAGACTTTTTATGTCTATATGACTATGTGACTATTTAGTCTTTACAGGATACATATTAATTTGTGAAAGCTAAATTCAATTTGATCTAAATCATAAAATGAACTCAATTAATTTAAAAATTGCCCAACTTCCAGACCACCTCCACTCCTGCCTCTTTTTTATTGCTTGAACGATCTAAATTTGTTCAAGGTACAACTATGTATTACTTATTCGAGAAGGCCACTCACGCCCACCAAAGTCATGTTCTTAACATAAACTTTTACTAGAATTTATGTAAACTAATATATAGACAATAGGGTCTACAGTTGAAATAACCTTCCATATTACTTAAGTGTACTGGTATACTGTCAGATAACTACCATGCAGTATATCAACATGTTCGTATACTCCACTTACATCAAATCTAGAAATACACTTTTTACTACTTTTTTTCTAGAATACACTTTTTAAAACAGTAAGATATCTGAACAGCAAGTGTCATTGCATCGGGGGAAGTGTTCCCCAAATATTATCACCATGTATCTGCACCTCTATACTTAAAATTCAGTTTCATTGAATCTGTTTTCCTGTTCATGGATGACTGCAGAGTTGAAAAATATCATTTAGATTTTGTGACAAAGCCATGATGCCAGACACAACATAAATAGGAAAAGGACAAAAGATTTCTGAAAGATCTGTGTGTGTTCAGCAACATCCTCCAAACTAGCAATAAATGGCCACATGATGCTTTGCAAAGTAACTTTTCCACCACCAGTGTCACTTAGAGGAAATGTCAGCAAATTGCTGCCTGCTGAGGAGCAATTTGTTATCCAGGCAGTAGGAAATGAAGTGATACCAGCAGGAAGTGAAAAATACCTCCTATGTCTCATGTAGTCCCTGAAACTTAAACAGTTATGTTCAAGTTTATACAGTTCCTGCAATGCAGCGCTAAGAGGTCTTTATATTCTCGAAAAAGAAAAATTATCCTTTAGAGATCAGTTAAAAGTTTCCTTGTGCTCTGCGTACTGCACAATTTATTCGCCATCAAAAAAAAAGTAATAGCAATGGTCAAAGCATGTATTTCTAATATTAGGTATAACTGAATATTTTTACTCCACCTTTTTGGAGTTTGGAGTTTGGAATGTTTATAGTTGTGTTTAGAAATAAGAAAGTAGAAATCTGAGAGCATTTCTGAATGATTGTGTACAGTATAGCTATTGACAAGAAAATAAAATTCTTAATTGATTTTATGAGGCTAGGTATTAATCTGCACTCTGCAAGGAGATCCTCACTCCTAGAAGATAAAACAAAACCACAACAACAAGAAAATCCCTTATGTACCATATTTAGACAAAACTAAACAGTTGAAAAAATACTTCCTTTTTTAGATTAAAAATGCAGTAACTTCAACATATTTATGTGTTTACAGATAATTTAGGGTAAATATTAAGCCTCTGTAATTCAGCAGGGAGTTATGTTAAAACTGTTTTATGGAAATCGTTATTATGAAGCACTCAGTAACAACATTTTATTTGTGCCAGCTATTCTTATGGTTATTGCCATTCTCCTCCTAAACTTGACAGCAACAAACAGCCCTGGAAGAGCATATCTCATTCAAGATAGCATAATGTTTTAGAAGTTACACCACCTGTCCATTTTGTCATTTCCACAGCTTGCTCTGAAAGCAACTGAAAGTAAGTATGATGAGGTAAAAAATATCTGAAATGTTATGTACCCATTTAAGAGCCCTAAGGACCAACAGCAGCACCTTAGACATTAATCTGTTTCATCTTAACAGGCATCTAGACTACTTTTCTACACTATTCAATAGTCAAAAGCAGTATTTACTGTACTAACCTTAGGCCAACCATATCATGAGAAGCAATAGCCTTTCACTATCTAATGCTAAAAAAAAAAAAAGAAGAAAAGAAAAAAAAAAAGGCCTTTACAACACTCATCTAATATTGCCTGGCAGTATTCTCTGATCTAGTATTGGTTTCAGAAATGTGGTTTGGCCTGGAAATGTCTTCAGGATGGAGAAGTAAAAAATTCTTACCATTTTAAGAAAAAAAAAAAAAAGACAGACCTACAGATTATTCACAGTTCTTTTTCTATAGTGTGTGTTCTCTCTATCCATGATGTACACATATTACTTCCTTTTATCCAATTCTAAATTACTCTATCATGAAAATTTGTATTTTGAGCACAGCAGGATAAAATAACAGTACCTGAATGCTTTTTGGGTATTGGTCGTATTATCCAATTAACTAAGTTTTTTTGCTAGGACTGTTTCATCCTGCCATCAAGACCAAGCATCAGAATAATAAACAATAGGTCTTTTTGCTGGGAGAGTGATGTAAACATCTAGCTTTGTGGCTCAACATCCTGAAAAACATGCAAACGGCTTTGAGGGCTTTGAATGGCTGATTATTATCTATATCATAAATCATATTATATACACAAATCAGATGAACAGGAGGCTTGGAGCTTTGATGGCTTTCTCTGAAGTATAAGATAACTGTTTTTATATGCCACTATTCACAAGAGAAATGTTAGGGCATATTTCAGACAGTGTTATAACTGGTCCTATGCTTTGGTCCACAGACTCTCAACATACAGATTTAAGGCTCCTGGAAAAACTGAACACTCAACACTTTGTGTAAATCCCAGTTAGAGAATTTTCTTTTATCTGCATTGTTGTCTGAGCACTCTGGTGTAAGAGAGGGAGGTTGCTATGACAGATTGGTCTCAAGTTTCCCCTGTTTAAGCCCTAGCTTAAATATTCACCTACTTTCTTCAGTCCTCCATATTCAGATCCTGTCTCTCACAGTGCTTCACTAGATCATTCTGAACTAACACATTAATAACATGAGTACTCTGCAAGGATATCCAAAACAACTTTTGCTGGCCCTTGTCGCTGTCAGATATCTTTCTTTGTAGAATGATGGTGCTATGCAATGGTATTATTCACAGGCAAAAAGTGAAATGAAGTGCTGTTCACTTTCATGACACATACTAGAGAAGTGGCTTTTACTGCACCATCTTTTGGGAGTAATGCAGTAAAAAGCCCACTTTTTGGATAACCTATTCAAATTGGCCCTCAGAGCCTCTAGATATATTCCTGACATTTGTATCTGTAGCTTTTCCATCCTAAACTCCTACATAAAATGTAAAATAAAACTTGCTTAATTTATCTGAAGGTAAATTTAATGCTCAAAAATTATTGACTTGAGAATTTAAATTTAAACCTTCTCATCAAAGAAGAAGTACAAGCTTTTCTCCAAAAATCTGTGGGTGTAGCATGTGATAAATGAAGCAGAATGTTACAATTGCTTTTTTATTTTATGTTGATAATTCTGTATGATCAGTTTCCACTCATTTATCTTTGTCATCTTAGTATGTATATCCTGACTACACCTTTTCTTTCCTCTTTTGCCTAGGTTCTCCATCTTCCCTACAGCACAGTGTTTCAACATTATTAACATTTACAGACTATTGAAAGTGATTTCAAACTAGACCTTTTTCCTCAGCTTGCTACAATGCTGTGCATGAATATACATCCAAACAATTTATACTAAAAGGTTTCCCAAAATATCAGATTATGTTCCCTACTCATAAACATTGTTTTCCATTAATTTTTAAGAGCATTTTCTGCTGAAGATATGAACATAATGCAGCATATGTTTTTACTATAGTTACATCTACAATAAGAAATGAAAAGAATACATTATGGTGACAAAGCTAAGGAGACAAGTAAGAAAGAAATGTCATCATATAGAAATTTAGTAAACATGCTTGTGAACTAGTCATTATTTATGGGGAAGAAACATAAATATGTTTTCAAAATGATAATTATATAAAATTATTATAATTTATTTAGAAAATAAACATCTTTACCAGCTTGCCTATACAGTAGTAGAAGTATGTTATATTACAAATATTTCTACATAGCTGAGAGCTGGAGAATATTTTGCTTGCCTTTATGGTAAGATAAATTAAAGAAATCCCAGGAGTTTCTATCGTCAATCATGCAAGGGAGAAACTATCTGGAGTAGCATACTTGTATGAAACAGAGAATTAAGTATATATCTGAAAAACTTGCCTCATTCCATTGTGTTTAATACTACCTTTCAAGTAAGTGTAGCCTGTTCCACAACAGGTTCATCAACTAATTTTATGCGGCTATACCCTATTTCACAATCAAGATATTAAACAAAAATATTCACAACTTGAAAAGGTATCTTCAGAATCCTTATTTGTTAGTAAAACAATTCTATTTAAATTTTCAATCACTTGTGCATTTGTCTTTTCCTAGCTGCAATTAGACAGTACATTAACCTGTTTGTAAGACTGTCAGTTAAAAATGACCTTACTTAAGATGTAGTCATTTAGGTTTAAGCAGTCATAGAAACATAGAATCATGAAGGTTGGAAAAGACCTTCAAGATCATCTGCTTCAACCATCTCCCTACTACTAATGTCACCCACTAAACCATGTCCCTAAACATCAAATCCAACCTTTCCTTGAACACCTCCAGGGACGATGACTTCAACACTTCCCTGGGCAACCCGTTCCAATGTCTGACTACTCTTTCTGAGAAGAAATGTCTGCTAATTTCCAACCTAAACCTCCCCTGGTGCAACTTGAGGCCATTCCCTCTAAACCTATTACTAGTTACCTAGTAGTAAGAGTAGTAGTAGTAAGAGTAGTAAGTAGTAAGAGGCCAACACCCAGCTCCCCACAACTTCCTCTCAGGTAGTTGTAGAGAGGGATAAGGTCTCCCCTGAGCCTCCTCTTCTCCAGACTAAACAACCCCAGTTCCCTCAGCCACTCTTCATAGGACTTGTGTTCCAGGCCCTTCACCAGCTTCACAGCCCTTCTCTGGACATGTTCCAGGACCTCAATGTCCTTCTTGTCACTTTGGAGTCTTTCTTGGGAACTTCAAGCAAATGGATCCTTACAGAATTAATTTTACAGTCGCTAAATTCCTGCCTGTGCACTTATTTTGTTTTGTTTGTGGCTATCTCTACTCTTACTAGAATTAGAAAAAGGTTGTCAAGGATGTCCATAAGGAGCTCTGCAAAGCAAGAACTTGTACCTAGATTAACTAGTAAAGCATGCATCCACCTTTTTTTTTTATTATTTTTTTTATTTTTTTTTAATTATTATTTTTTAATTTACCTTTTGGCTTCACATCTTTATGTTCAGTCATGGCTTCATGACGTGAGTTATTAATACACTAAGCCTCAGGATATATGTAAAGGGCTATATCAAAATATGAAATCAACATCACCAGAAGGTTGCAGAAAAAATACTAGCAGAGAATGAGTTTAAAAACTTCAGCACAAGTGGAAACTGCAGTAAAAACAGGTTCTATTTACAGAATAGAATATAACAGTATTCTAATTTCTTATTAGAATACAAAACAAAACTAAACACCATATAGTGAGATAGATACAATAACATCAACACATCAGTAATATTCATAGAAGAATAGAATGGTTTGGGTTGGAAAGAAACTTAAAGATCATCTAATTCCAGGTGGGCAAGGACACCTTCCACTAGACCAGGTTAGCCATCCAAACTGGCTTTGAACATTTCTAGGGATGGGGCATTCACCCTCTGGGCAATCTGTTCCAATGCCTCACCACATTCTGAGTAAAGAATTTAGAAGAAGAAGAATTTAGAAATCTTCTTAAAGAAGGTTTTTTTTCCTATCTCCCTTCCTTATTCAGCAGAATATTCTTAGCAGCCTGCAGTGTTCATTGTGAGTGTTAAATCATTATATCACAGCAAGGGAAAGACAGCGCAAAACAATGCTGGACATGAACAACAAGCCAGGCTTTGCTTCAAAAATTGTTTTACTTGATTTAATAGGGGAATAACCCATGATAAAGGAATTACTTGAAAGCAGACCTGAAAATTAATAAATTCATTAAGTAATGTAGTGGGTTTACATGGCAAGGTTTTAGTAGTTGGGGGACATAAGGGTAGCTTCTGCAAGAAGAAGCCAGAAGTTTCCCATGTTAGATAAGGGCCCCAACGCTGGCCAGAGCTGAGTCAATAAGTGATGTTTTTTGTGCCTCTGTGAGAGCATATTTAAGAAAGGAAAAAAACCTGCTGAGGAACAGCAGCTGAGAGAGAGAGAGAGAGTAAGAAACAGCCTTGCAGACGCCAAGGTCAATGAATAAGGAGGGGGAGAGGTGATCCAGGTGCCGGAGCAGAAGTTCCCCTGCAGCCTGTGGTGAGGACCATGGTGTAGCAGGCTTACCCCCTGCAGCCCATGGAGTACCATGGTGGTGCAAGGTTCCACACTGCAGCCTGTGGAGGAGACCACAATGGAGCAGGTGGACCTGCACCGACGGAGGCTGCAGCCTGTGGAGGATGCCCACAGCAGCAGGCCCTGGGATGGACCTGTAGCCCATGGAGAGGAGACCATGCAGGAACAGGTGACCTGGCAGGAGCTGCTGCCCGTGGGGGATCCAGGTTGGAGCAGTTTGCTTCTGAGGGATGGACCCCGTGGTACGGACCCATATCTGGAGCAGTTCTTGAAGAGCTGCTGCCTGTGGGAAGCCCACGTCAGATCAGTTCGGCAAGGACTGCATCCCATGGGAGGGACCCCACGGCACAGGGGACAAGAGTGACCGTGAAGGAGTGGCAGAGACGAAGCGCTATAGACTGACTACAACCCCCATTCCCCATTCCTCTGCACCAACCGGGGGGGAGGAGGTGGAAGAGGGTGGATGGGGAGGAAGGTGCTTTTGGTTTCTTTCCTTTGTTTCTCGCTTCTCTAGCTTGTTATTAATAGGCAGTAAATCTTACTATGTCCCTACTCTGAGTCTGTTTTGCCTGTCAAGATAATTGTTGAGTGATCTCCCCATCCTTACCTCATCCCTTGAGCACTTTGCATTGTATTCTCTCCCCCTTTCCCTTTGAAGAGGGGGAGTGAGAGAGAGGCTGAGGTGGAGCTCAGCTGCCCACCTGAGTAAAACCACCACAGGTAATCAAGAGTGCTTGCTAACATATTTAATAATTAAGATTCTTTATAGCTTTCAGAAGAGACTTCATACTTGGTAGTTTTGTTCAGACCTACTCCAATTATTCCAGTTTTGTAGTATCTTTTAAAATTCTTTTTCTCCATTTTTTCCCAAATATTTATAAATTATTTTAACATCTGGTCAAAACTTAAGTGATCTTTTTATCATCAAGTATTTTGGATACTCAGTCTGATCAGATGTTCAGACAAAAATAATCAAATTTTGCTGCCATTATTTATGTTGATATACATTAGCTTACTTCATCAGTAGGACAGCTAACGCATTTTATTTTTGTAGTGTAAGAATATAGCCCCCCAAAAAAACAACAGCAAAAATGTTTGTTTTCTTCTCTCTGCTGGAGAGCATGGATGCACACATACACATTTTTCAGTTTAATTACAGCTAATTTTCAGTGACTCAAAAGTAGAAGCACACTGTAGTAATTCTTAGTTCTCAGTCTTATTATTATTTGCTACTACAAAAGATCTTTTATGACAGATTAAGGTAAGCTTTTTCATCTTCACACACATTGAAGCTTTCAAGCTTCACTTTTGAAATTGCAGCTGTCTCCTTGATCCTAAACACTTTGGCAGGTGCTTTCATAATTTTTATTAAGTCAGCATTAGGATTGCCATTTTTTTCAAAGTTCTGAAACTTTTACAGAGAAAGAAGGCAGCCCACTTTGAAAATTTTCCATGAAAGTCAGTAAAAATACTATCACTGGGAAGCTCAAAGGAAAGTATTATTCCAGCTCCATAAGAATCAAAATCATCGAGTGACTGTTACATTTAGAATAATGTTCAGGCATCAAAAGGTTATCCTAAGATAAAACCCTCCAACATTATTCAAATAATAATAATAATAATAATAATAAAAATGCAAATTTCTACAATATAACAATACAAAAAATGAAAATGCTCAGATTTAAACAAATTATATTCTCTTAAATAATTATAAAATGTGCGTACAAAGATATAAATTACATGTGAATATACATTATTATTTACAATATATTTTATATTTTGAATTAATTTTGTTATTTTATGTTGATGTTATTAGATCCTTATTAGCATCCTAAGCTAGAAATACAAAGAAAGAATACTAATAATTTTGTTGTTTGTTTTGTTTTGTTTTCAAAGTAGCTAAGTGTTTCTAATGCTTGCATGTTATTGATGTTTCTCATCTGGGCTGTACTCAAAATCACCTTCTAGCTGTAGAAGACAATATTAGAAAGCAAATATATGACAGCTGTATATAAAGGATAGCTATTATTTTTGAAATTGAAAAAGGTGTACAGGAACATCTTACTTATAGTTAAAAGTAAAAATCTAACTACCTCTGGCCCTTGGATATTCCCTGAACACCCTACAATTTAAGTAATGTGAAATACTGTCAATAACAATTAATAAATTATACATCTAGGAAAATTGCCACCATCACCCTTGATCATCACCACATAACACAACCTGTAGAAAACTCTACAATTAGTTCCTGTTGCAACTGAAAAACAAACACAGAGTTTAGCTGAGGTATATATTTTGAGGTATATATTTTCCAAAAGACATCTTAAGGAATTATTTTTAACATCTTTTGGTTCATTAAGCATGTGTGTAATTCTGTAGTACAGTATCAATTTTCCAAACCAATATGTTATGCTATACCAATATTTTACAAAAGTCTCTATGTATTTATTAGTTGATTTTCATTAACTAGTCACATGAATTCCTATAATAAAGATATCAAGATAATTTAGCAATATTTTTAATGTAAAACAATTAATTATGTTTTGCTACTTAAGCCCTTCTTAACTTGATACCACTTCTTTGTGTATCATCACTGTTCAGCTAACAGTGGAGCAGAGATCATTCCCCTCCATGCTTTTCAAAATTTTGGCTAAAAAAAGTCATTTTGTTGTTATTGTTCTTCTTGCTTTTCTTTCATCCTCTTTCTCAAGTCTTTACTCTTCCATGAATCATTAGATCTGCCCAAATGATCTAGAGTGTTCCAAGGATTTAAAAAAAAAAATCTAATATTGATATGTATGCTGATATCAGTATAAATACATACTGATATATAAATACAGATATAATATGGCATCCTGCTTTAGGAAATGACAGCTTTAGGACTTACATCTGACATCCGGTTGAATTAATTCTGGAACAGAAAGTATTTCTCTGTCACTGGCACTATCATTAATACAAACATATTACTTGTCTGTTTTCCAGAGAGAAAATATGAAATCTACTTTTTCTGCATTATTAACAACTCCGTAACTCTATCTTTTTTAACGGTCCAAAATATACTAATCCTTTAAACCTGATATGTTTCAGGTATTCATTCTTACAGACCTTAATTATTCTGACCTATTTCATCTGCATGGTTGAAATCCCTCTGCCATTTTTACTATTTATTTATTTATTTATTTATTTTCAGTTTTCAGGTTCTAGTACTTAGTGTATAATCAACTTTTATATATTACTTCAATTGTTTGTTTTGTTGTTTTCTGTTTGTTTGTTTCTTTGTTTGTTTTTAATAGCCACTTCTCCTTAAAGGTGGACTATTTTTTAAAGCCAGTATACCTTTTTAAATCTTTATTCACATGGGATTGTCATTTTTCTGCTTAAAAACTGATGCGGTCAGGTATTTCTCAATTATTATTACTGTTTCTTTGTTTAAACTTTTTTTCCTAGCTGATTTACATCATAATGCTCTAGCTTCTAAAGTGTCACAATTTTACATTTCTGTTCTGTACATTATTCCTTAGACACTTAATGTAATCAAGTCATTGTCAACTGAGACAGCAATCTATCAGATTAAAGACCTGAATTGTGTTTTATTGTTAAGATATACATTCATAATAAAATAATACATTTCTGAGCTCCCAATGTTCTAGAAGTATATAACTTTTTTTCACTGCACTTGACTCTCCCTGATTTTGCACACTAATTCTAAGTAAATTACTTACGATTTTAATATGCATGGGATATGAATTTTCCTATCTGGTTTTCTCTAATAACAGCTAGATATTTCTTCTTGTTTATTACTCCATTGCTCATTGCATTTAAATAATTTATCTTCTTAAAATTCTTTATAATCTTGATTAATAGGTCTTGGCATCTTGATTTTGCGCTGGGCATTTCCATTATGATCCAATGTTTTTCACTGCTCGTGCCAGTAACAGATTTATTACACTGAATGAATCAGACAACATCTATACCTATCTCCATTTTCTTTTCAGTCAGATACACATTCCAGGTGGGTACCAATGAACTTTAAATAATTTCTTTTTAGCAAAAATGAAAATCCCACATTTCCATTTTCAATTTTATTCATTTTCTGAAACATATGTTTTATACTGTCATTGAAGAAAAGCATTGTATTGATATTTTCCCCTTAACAGCAAACATAATAGTATTGTATACCTTTGCTTTCACCATAATCCACAATGAGTGAAATTAATGACACTGCTCTGTGAACGCAGTGCACTAGGGAAAAGTTATGATGGAACTTAAAAACAAACAAAGAAACAAAAACAATAATTTTGTCTTTTTTTTTTTTTTTTTTACTTTTTGAGAACAAGATCGTTTTCATGAAATAAAATTCCAGTTCTTAAACATATAAGTGAAATTAATTGAATTTCAGACTACACATACTATCTCAGTATTGGTGGTATATTTTTGTTTGTTGTTATTGTTTTGTTTGGTTTTCTCCCAATTATACATCAGCTAACACTAACTACTGCAAAATTTCATAGGAAAGGCAGTCGTCCTTTTATACCTGCATTTTATTCTATGGGCTGGGTTGACTGTACATCCCAAGAAGCATCAAAATATCCTCCTGGTTAGATTGCTATAATGTACCTTTGAAGTATGATTTTTTTGGAATTAAAAAAAAAAAAAATGTTGAGGTGTTATTTTGCAAAACATTAAGACCTTCTCAATCACATCTCCTTTCTGAAATCTTGAAGAAACATGCCTTGACAGCTACAAAAAACTTAAAAAATACTCAACTTAAAAAGGTTCATAGAATCATTTCCTCCACTAAGTGTAACATACACCACAAACAAAGGTTTATTTTCCAGAAGAAAGACAAACATCCAAAAAAAAAAAAAAAAAAAGGTAATTTCACGGATTCTTCGTTACTTCCAATAGGAACATGAAAAACATCTGCATCATGTTCCCCTGTTCTCCTTTCTCTTTCCCTCTTTCCCTTCTTTCTTATACATACTTCCTTTTATCACTCCCAGTGCTATCAAGATACTTAGAAAATAATCAGGCTTGACAGTTCTGGGGTTGAGAATAATATCTTGTCGTCTAACATCCCAGCAGACACACACTGAGTAATTTATCACAGTCCAAACAGCAGGGTTGCACTATCTCGTATTAAATGTGAGAACCTTATCTAAAAATGTGATCCCGTGTGTGTTTAGTGAATTTGGTTTGAAATACCATGTATTTATTCAGATCTTTCTTTCAATGTTAATCCTCCATCTGACAGCACCTGAGATCTCCTCTGTAAACATTGCTATAAAAATGCCACTTTATACTAATTAAAATGAAAGATTTCAGCTATTGTTTATTTATTAATTCAACCAGCATGTTTCTAAATAAGACAGAAGGATCAGAGCAAGGGGATGGAAGAGAGGGGGAAAAAATCTCACATTATACTTGCAAATTATATGTGTAGAGTGTCAACTTTGGTCCATGAAAATTAATGGTTTGTAACAGAGCTAGTTATTTCCTCTTAGAATACATCACTTATTACAGACCAATTATAAACACAGTAACTCTGATACAATTACAAGTGCAATAAATACACCAAAATATAACATTTCTTTGTGGATCACAAATCAAAAAAAAAAAAAAAAAAACCTGACAGTGAAAGATTCATCCAGAATTTCACTAATTTGGGTAGTATCAAAATATCACTGTAGTGAATTGTCTGCTGCTACTGGATTATATAAAGTAGTTAATGTGTGTATATCCTATAGGACTTCTGACTCTTCCTCTTCATTTTCACCATCCTCCCTTTTTAAATAGTTGGCATATATGTATACAGTCATAGAATCAGAGAATCATTTAGGTTGCAAAAGACCTCTAAGATCTTTAAGTTCAACTGTTAATGTAGCACTGCCAAGCCTACAACTAAACCATGTCCCTGAGCACCACATCCACACTTCTTTTGAATACTTCCAGGGATGGTGACTCAACTACTTCCCTGGGCATCCTGTTCCAATGCTTTACAACCCTTTCAGTTAAGATTGTTTTCTTAATATCCAGCCTAAACCTCTCCTAGCACAACTTGAGGCCATTCCTCTTGGCCCATCTTTTGCTGTTTGGAAGAGCAGACTGACCCCTACCTTACTACAGCCTCCTTTGAGGTAGTTGTAGAGATCAATAAGGTCTCCCCTAAGCCTCTTTTTCTCTAGGCTAAATAATGCCAGTTCCTTCAGCCAGTCCTCATATGACCTGTTTTCTGGACCCTTCACCATCTCTGTTGCCCTTCTTTGGACACGCTCCAGCACCTCAGTGTCTTGCTTGTAGTGAGGGGCCCAAAACTGAACACAGTATTTGAGGTGCAGCCTCACCAAAGCCAAGTACAGAGGGACAATGACCTCCCTAGTCAGCTGGCCACACCATTTCTGATACTAGCCAGAATGCTGTTGGTCTTCTTGGCCACATGAGCATGCTGCTGGCCCATATTCATTGTGCTATCAATCAATACCCCCAGGTCCCTTTGTGCCAGGCAGCTTTCCAGCCAGTCTTACCCCAGCCTGTAACATTGCATGAGGTTGTTGCACCCCAAGTGCAGGATCCATCACAGCATTGTTGAATCTCATGCACTTGGCCTTGGTTCCTCAGTCTGGCCTATCCGGATGCCTCTGTAGAGCCTTCCTACCCTCCAGCAGATTGAAACTCAGGCCTAATGTAGTGTCATCCGCAAATTTACTGAGGGTGCACTCAATTCCCTCATCCAGAACATTGATAAAGACATTGAAGAGAAGTGGCTCCAGTACTAAGCCCTGGGGGACACCACTAGTGACTAGCCTCCAACTGTATTTAGCTCCATTCACCACAACATTTTGGGCCCAGCCACCCAGACAGTTTTTAACCCAACAAATCGAACACCTATCCAAGCTACAAGCAGCCAGTTACTCCAGGAGAATGCTGCGGAAAACAAGGTAAAAACCTTTATTGAAGTCTAGGCAGACAGCGTTCACAGCCTTTCCCTCACACATGAAGCAGGTCACCTTGTCATAGAAGGTGAACAGGTTAGTCAAGTAGGACCTCTTTTTCGTAAACCCATGCTGACTGGGCCTGATCACATGCTTGTCCTGTATGTGCCACATGACTCTTGAGGTGATCTGTTCTATAACCTTCCCCACACCAAAGTCAGACTGATGGCCTTATAGTTCCCTGAGTCCTCCTTCTGGCACTTCTTGTAGATAGGTCTCACATTTGCTAGCAAGCAGTCCAGGTAGCCAGGACTGATGATAAATGATGGAAAGTGGCTTGGTGAGCACTTCTCAGCTTCCTCAGTGCCGTTGGGTGGATCCTATCTGGGTCCATAGATTTGTGTGAATCTAAGTGATGTGGAAGGTAACTAATCATTTCCTCTTTGATTATGGGGGGTTCATTATGCTTCCCACACTTATCTTCCAGCTCAGGGGGCTGGGTACGTGGGTGATAGCTGGTCTTGCTACTAAAGTGCATCTACACCAAGGCACACAGCATTGGTAACAAACAGGAGGAGCTGGAAGCCATTGTGTGGCAGGCAAATTATGACCTAGTCACCATCACTGAAACATGGTGGGACAACTCCCATGACTGGAGTGCAGCATTGGATGGCTACAAGCTCTTCAGAAGGAACAGAAAGCTAAGGAGGGGCATTGTCGTGGCCCTCTGTCTTAGACAGTGTTTCAATGCTGTTGAGATTGGGGTTGGGAACGAAAAGGTAGAGTCCTTGTAGATAAGGATCAGGGGGTTGGCCAACAAGGCGGACATCCTGGTGGGGGGCTATTATAGACCACCAAACCAGGATGAAGAGATGGATGGGGCATTCTATAAGTAGCTGGTGGAAGTGGCGCAATCGCCAGCACTGTATCTCATGTTGGACTCTAACTTCCTGGAAATATGCTAGAAATACAATACAGCCTGAGGAAGCAGTCTAGCAGGTTCCTGTAGTGCATGGAAGGCAGCTTCCTGACTCAGCTGGTCAGTGAGCCTACCAGGAGGGGTGCACCCACTAGACCTGCTGTTCACGAACAGAGAAGGACTGGTGGGAGATGTAGTGGTAGGGAGCTGTCTTGGGCAGAGTAACCATGACACGGTAGAGTTCTCCATTCTTGGTGAAGTCAGGAGGGTTGTGAGTAAAACTGCTACCTTGGACTTCCGGAGGGCAAACTTTGAACTGTTCAGGACACTGGTAGGGAGGGTCCCTTGGGAGTCAGTCCTGAAGGGCAGAGGGGTCCAGGAAGGCTGGATGCTCCTCAAGAAGGAAATCTTAAAGGTGCAGGAGCAGACTGTACCCATGTGCTATAAGATGAGCCAGTGGGGAAGAAGACCGGCGTGGCTGAACAGGGAACATTTGCTGAGTGTCCAAGAGAAAAGGAGAGTTTATGTCCAGTGGAAGAAGGGACAGGCAACTCAGGCAGAGTACAAGGAAGTTGCCAGCATATGCAGAGAAAAAAATCAGGAAGACTAAAGCCCAGCACAAGCTCAACTTGGCTGTTATGCTTAACGATTAAAAAAAATAATAATAATGTTTTATATAAATATATTAACAGCAAGAGGAGGGCCAACGAGAAGCTCCATCCTTTACTGGGTGCAGGGGAGAACATGACTACAGAGGGTAAGGAAAAGGCTTAGGTTCTTAACACCTTCTTTACATCTGTCTTTACTAGCCAGACCACTTATCCTTGGAGTACTCAGCTTCCTGACCTGGCAGTCTGGGACAAGGAGCAGAAGAAACATCCACAGTTCAGGTGGAAACAGTTAGAGACCTGCTGCTCCACCTGGACTGTCACAAGTCCATGGGTCCAGATGGGATCCACCCAAGGGTGCTGAGGGATTTGGCGGATGTGATTGCTGGGCTGCTTTTCCATCATCTACCAGCGATCATGGTCATCCGAATAGGTCCTGGATGACTGGAGACTTATTAATGTGATGCCAATCCATAAGAAGGGTTGCAAGGAGGACCCAGGGAACTACAGGCCTGTCATCCTGACCTCAGTGCCAGGAACGGTGACGGAACAAGTCATCTTGAATGCAATCATGCAGTATATGCAGGAAAACCGGGGGATCAGGTGCAGTCAGCATGGGTTCATGAAAGGCCAGTCTTGCCTGACCAACCTCATCTCCTTCTATGACCGGGTGAACACCCTGGTGAACGAGGGAAAGCCTGTTGACATAGTCTACCTAGACTTCAGCAGGGCCTTTGACACGGTCTCCCACAATATTCTCCCGGAAAAGATGGCAGCCCATGGCTTGGACAGGTACTCTCTTTGCTGGGTTAGAAACTGGCTGGACAGCTGGGCTTAGAGAGTAGTGGTGAATGGAGTGAAATCCATCTGGCGACCAGTCACCAGTGGTGTTCCCCAGGGGTCAGTGTTTGGGCTCATCCTCTTTAGTATCTTTATTGATGACTTGGAGGAGGGAATTGAGTGCACCCTCAGTTAGTTTGCAGATGACGCCAAGTTGGGGTAAGTATCGATCTTCTGGAGAATAGGAAGGCCCTGCATAGGGACCTGGACAGGATGGGTCAATGGGCAGAGGCCAATGGGATGAAGTTCAACATCGCTAAGTGCCGAGTCCTGCACTTTGGCCACAACGACCCCATGCAGTGCTACAGGTTTGGGGCAGAGTGGCTGGAAAGTTGTGCAAAGGAAAAGGACCTGGGAGTGTTGATTGATGCTCACCTGAACATAAGCCGGCACTGTGCCCAGGTGGCCAAGAAGGCCAACGGCATCCTGGCTTGTATCAGGAACAGTGTAGCCAGCAGGACCAGGGAGGTGATCGTCCCCCTGTACTCAGCTCTGGAGAGGCCACACCTCAAGTACTGTGTTCAACTTTGTGCCCCTCAGTACAAGAAGGACATTGAGGCTCTGGATTTTGTCCGGAGAAGGACTACGAAACTGGTGAAGGATCTGGAACACAAGTCCTACGAGTAATGGCTGAGGGAACTGGGGTTGTTTAGTCTGGAGAAGAGGAGGCTCAGGGGAGACCTTATTGCTCTCTACAACTACCTGAAAGGAAAGTGTAGGGAGCTGGGGGTCGGCCTCTTTTCACAGATAACTAGTGATAGGACTAGAGGGAATGGCCTCAAGTTGCACCAGGGCGGGTTTAGGTTGGAAATTAGGAGACATTTCTTCTCAGAAAGAGTAGTGGTTTCATGGCTGTTAGATAACTGTCTTTACCAAATGAATGGATCTTAGAAAAAAAAAAAAGAAAAAGTTACATGGTAACTCTAAATAGACTGTGTAGTAATTTTCTATTACTATACGTGCGCCCAGGTATGTGAATTTTTCTCATAACTTTTCTCCATGTTTACCTGTAGTCAAAAAAATATACTTACAAGAAGACATGATCAGACACCTGAGCTGGAAATTGCTATGGTTTATTTTTCTCCTGTGGTTCTTCTTGCAATTGAGTTTCTCCATCTGTTACAGTTTTGCATAGAAAAACTGTGAATTGAAGTTAGTGTGAGCCTGGAAAACTGCAAATATGCTTTGTTTAGTCCCTGCTGGTCTCTAAAGTATTAAAGCATTTGACTTTTTGTAGTGAAGAAGTTACTATACAGAATGTCTTTATTTTATTGCTTTCTATTATATTGACATTTTATGTTTTAAAAGTCTCTTATATTCAAGTATATTCTATCACAGTGTGTCTTCATGCCAAATTCTCCAGAATAAAGGAGTATTTCATTGTGACTATTCTCATTTGGAAGAAAGCATTAAGAAAATTTCTGTGAGAAAAGACTGAAAAATGAAAGGATCAATAATGAGACTAACTTGAGAATACTGAAAGAGTATCAAATCAGTCACATCTTACATAAAGGTAGGGTGATCAAAGAGGCTATAGCAATAATAGTGAGAGATAGGAGATTGAAATATAGCCTCAGTCTTGCCATCAGGACTATGTAGGAGAAAACTCTTCTTATCCCTGCATTTAGTCTGTGTTTCTAAATGCTAAGAAATGCTCTGATGCTCTGACTGAATACTTGAAGTGGGGGCACAACCATCACCATCTTTTTCTTCAGTGTTCAAATGTTTCATATTTTAGCACTGTTTTTACTAGCTCTATTCATCTTAATTATTTCAAAGCTCTTCTCTGAACTTTATCCGTGAACACTGTCTTAAGGCACGATTCTTACCTACATGAAGCCTCCAAAGTGTAACATGCACAAATCACTGTAGTTGTAGTTGCGCACTACATATATTGAAACGAACACAACTCACTAATCAGCTGTGTACCATAAGCTTTCTTTGAAGCCACAAAGACAAATTCTGCCCATCTAGAGTGATTGCTACATGAGAATTTACATCATTGGCAAGGATTTGAAGTATCATTGAAAATCAAGTGTTTCTGTAGGGCGATATTAAACATATTTCTAATATCAGGCTAAGTGTAGAGTAAGAAGAAAGGATCTGAAAATCACAGTTTGCGAGACAGTTTCCATCTATAGTAAAGAGTATAGAAGTTTTCAAATAACAAGGTTAGTAGTAGTGTTCCTGTTTAAATGACTGTGTTAGCTTACAGTGAAAATAAAGATGATTAAAGCATTCCCATCTCTGAGTTAATATCTCATACTCCTTTGACAACTTAGCTGAGAGCTTCCACAGTCCTCTTATATTGTTTTCAGGTAGAGAAAATGGCTAGTCATGTACAAAATCATTTATCGGAATTAAAGAAATGCTGGAAAAAAAGTCTGAATAAAATCTACTGTAGTTTCCTTGCATTGTATGAATGTGTAACAAAATATTTTTCATAGATAACGAAAAATCACAGCAGTGAAAACAATTTTCATTGCAACAAATATGAACTGAATCAATATTTAATGAACCATCAGAAGGGGGAATTAAAAAGTGGAAATATTTCTGTGTTTTTAAACATCTTTTGGTTTTCAAAAACTGCAAGCAAAAGGAAGACAAATAGAGTTTTAAAATATACATTTAGAGTCCATAACGTTCACCTGAATTCAGGTGTTAGCAATACTGATTTTATTTTTATTTTTTATGTCTTAATTCCTAACTTCAGAATCTTCTGTTTATTGTTCTGATCTTCAGGCCCGACATTTTTTTTTTTTTTCTGTGTGAGCAGACTTCTACTTCCACCATTGAAATGGACTTTTGAAAAGGAACAAAAAAATCTTTTCACAGGCTTACCTTTGTCTCTGTATTCTCTTACACTATTGAATATGAAGTACTTAACTATATCCTGCACCACAAGTGAAAATAAAAGTGACCTAAGAGACAAGATGTTAGTCTGGACTTAGGAAATCTTTGGCTACCTTCTTTGTCTTTCTGGACAATTTCTGTGTGAGGAGCTCAAGTGATGAAGTGAAATGTATCAGTATCTTAGACAGACAGAGTGCTAGCAAAGTCTTTTATCCCACGCTCCCCCAGAGGGTGGGATTTTTTTTTTTTTTTATTCCAGAAGAATAAAAATCTTCTAGGTATGCTGTTTTTTTGGAGTTTCCTTGCAGATTTTTGTCTTTTTTTAGATCCACAAGCAAGCAGAAGAATTATTTTATGTCTTCTGTCCTGAGAGAGAAAATTTGTATTTACTGTACCCAGAAGTAATGAAGCAGAATCTGACCCATAACTGTTGTTCAACATCAGGGCCAGTCAAACACGGTTGTATTTCAGTACAGTTTATAAAAGAAAAGGACCTCATTTGACCTTACTTGACATTATTTGAATAATGAAAAGTGATTTATAAAATTGATGTAAGAAACTGTTATTCTTGAAGAAGATTTTATGTTACTAGAAGTCTCATCCTGTGTGCTTTTCTCATGCTATAACCCCAGTAACTTCAGCAGATTGGCATGGCTTAATACTCAACCCTACAAATACTACACATACATAATTTTATTCCTGACACTTTCTCAAACTGAAATTTAACAGATAAAGTGAGGTGTGAGAATAATGTGTATATATAAGCTATTCTGAGTTTTCAAACCATTTTCTAGTTATATACTCAGAACAAGAGACATTAAAATCAATGGGTCACTATTAACAAACTGAGGCAAAGTATTCAGTCCATCAGCAAAAAGACATAAACAACAACACATTCGTTATACACACATTAGCCAATACTAACATTTAAATCTTAAATTCACCATCCACTAAAAAATAACCTCCTAGCATTTAACTGAGTGACACTTATATTATGTAAATAGAAGGGAACACGTAATCTGTATTTAAACTTTTTTTTTTCCTAACAAAAAGGTGAAGCTAAAAACACAATACATCATTTAATTAAAATAAACTGAAAACAATATATAATCAAAAGTTTCTGAACTTGGTTTACTTCATCGCTATGTAATCTGGAGGAACCCTGAATTAGTTATGTTTGAGTATTGAAGTAGATTTTCAGATGTGCATAAATTGACTATCTTTTAATGTCTATCTATAGATCAAAACTCAAGGAGAAACCTCATTACACAAGATTCAGAAACAATAACTACCAATGTACATCTTCTTACCCTACTTAAAATCATTGATCTGTATGTTCTATATTTTAAGCATTTACGTGTATATTTATATGTGTATATATATATATGTATTATTTATAGAAATAATGTTTCTGGTATCAATCTGGGAAATGGCAAGGAATTCAGCTGTGACATGAGCTCTGAGAAATTCTGTGAGCTTCAACACCTTTCAGAACCTTTTATGGTCAATGGCCTCTGTATAAGAAATGCTGTAGAGAAAGCACAGTTTTCTCTATGACCAAAGTCCAAGAAAACAGACTTCAGATAAGATTACGCTCTAAGGACCCTAAATAATCACCACACAAATATTTTATCCCATATTTTAATCCCTGCAAATTGGCTTCTTCAAATCTACCAACTATTCTACACTATTAGCAACTTATACGCTAGTATGTGTCTTAGATTATAGCCTTCCTAAAAAATTGACCTAACTGAAGAATGACAAATCTATGGAGCACATATCTTTGGGTATCTTAAAGTAACTGTGACACATTCTGAATGTGTCTTCATCTTCATCTGTGTCTCCCACACAATATTTCTGGAGTCGGTCATGTCATGGCTGACTAAATACCTATATTTGTGGAGTGAATTTAAAATCTCAAAGAAGCAAGCTGCATACACGCCACTTTAATACAATGGACTGAGTACCCACACCAGTGAACTACGATCTTCATTTCTGTAGTACTATGTACACTACTGTGATATTTCTATATTAATATATAAACTAACTTATACTATGTTGTATTTCTGCAACACAGAGATTTCCTTTTGGATCTCCTGAGTTCCATCTACACCACTTGAGCTTAATCTTGGTTAAGAACAACATTTTGGTCCTGACCAGTCTTCCAAAAAGAGTAATACCAAATAGAAAGTACCCTGTGGTATTGTTCATTTTAAATATATATAATATTGCCTCCTCTTACAGGTTTATTACAAGTATCAGTGAGACAGTTAACACTGATGTGTTTTAGCTTATATATATATAGCACAAAAGATATGTGTAAATGAATGTCAATATAGTAACAATAGGATTTCCAGTGGCACAATAACATTTTAAATTGCCTCTTACACAATATCTAACTTTAAAATATGTGGTGAAAGACAAGATAAGCTTAAAGGTCTGAATTTTTCTCTCTCAGTGTTTTTTGAAAAGTATTCTCTGTAGAAGGAAAAACACTTTCAAAAACCCAATTTCTAATCTGATTTTTAGTTCTTGTAAAAAGGTTCCTTTTCATTATTCATTTCTTCAGGCTCCTGAGACTGCTTTTCAAATTTCCAAAGAAGTAGTATTGGAATTCAAAAAAAAAAAAAAAAAAAAAGACTATACAACATCTAAAAATAGGAAGCATTCAGTTTTACCATAATTGTGGTAATTAAGTAACTAGCTCAATTTAAACGAGGTTACTTATGTGTGACTTTTTGCCTTACCCCTGGTCCTACCCAAATAAGCCCCATGTTCTTTAAATGAAGCTTGTTGATAATACATAGCTATCATGCCATTCCCTTTGAGTGCTTGGGGAAATAAAAATTCATAGCAATTGATTGCCCTGTGTAGCCATGGATCCAGATGCCCTTTCAAATATTCATAAAGATCTTAAAGGGGTCCCTGTGGATCCTATTTGACTGTTGTATGTTTATTATCCCTCTAGTCTTCAGAAAAATTGTCAAACAAAAGTCACTTTAGCAGCTAGATATTATTGAATCTTTCCACCTTGTAGATTTTTTCATTCTTATGCTGTGTATTGTGAGTGAAAAATGGAAAAAGATGAAGAAATGTTTATGAATATACTAAGTCTTAAAAGTACTTCGTTAAAGCTGGGTGCTTGAAAGTTGTTACTGATAATAGATGAATGAAAGAAAAGGATAGAGGTGTTAAAATTGGAGTCAAATAGAGAAAAATCTGAGATAAAAATAAAAGACAATAATGTTACTTTTCCACTCAAAGTCAGACCACTAAATTCAGAGTTGCATGCTTGTGGAGCCTTCAAAATTGCTTACTGAGATCAATGTGAATATGTACTACAAATATAAAGCCTTTTTTTTTTTTAAGCTTAACTCTGTTTTAGAAAATATTTTTTAGGTGCTAAGTTTGTGAAACACATCTTATGTGTTATTAGATTATCATATTTGATTGGTCATTTAAAGGGATCCTAATAAGCTATCTATTTGCAAATTCTTGAGAACACTGGGAACAACTTTTAAGCCCTTTTGTAGATGCTTTTTCTTAAATTTTCTATTCAAAAAGCCTTGGACCAGAAGGTGCTCATCCTACCTCCTCCCTTATATAAAATATATATATATATATAATTAAAAAAAATCCAAACCAATTTGCAGGATAAATTTCTGGCCACATAATGATTTAAGGGTTAGCAGCCAGTTTCCATTTTTCTCTTTCATGCCTAATGAGATTTTCAACTTTTTTTTCCTCCATTTAAGAGAAGATTCTAAATATATATATATGTTAAAAATAATAATAATAATAAGTTCTAAACAGAAGAATGACTGTGAGAGGATGACAGACAGACAGAACCTGGTCAGGAAAGGAGTCTTGGCTGTCACCAGTCATTCCCATTCTGCTGCTAAGGTAATAATTGCAGTTCAGGAGCTCATTAGAAATGTAGCAGCTGTTTTATTATCTATAAAGTAATGCCATAAGCTAAACTAACGTCAGTAATATGTAATAATGATGAAAGACAAATATGTGTCACAATACCTGTCTTGTATTCACACCTTCTTGAGCTATAAATTGAGCTACAAAATTTAAAGTACATCATCATCAGTATACACTGCTCCAGGAGATTTTATTCTGAGGCATAATACGAAGTTATTTCACAGCATTCAAAAATACAAATATAACTGCATGTGAAACAGATATCAACAAACATCAGTAGAAGGGATGTGGCAATTTTTTTTGCTTTTTACTGCTTTTTCAATTAAAAAAAAAACTGAAAAGAATGAATGATTGGCTTTAAATTGACTAAATACAAAGTAAACAGTATATATGACTGTACACTCTATGGTATTGTATAAAACAACCCAATGACACAATCAGTATCTAAAGTGAATTTCTTATGCACCTATTTTCCACTTAAAAAGCAGCTGCTTGCTTATGTAGTATCTTTCCCAGTTGAAATCAGGATGCAAACCAGCATGAAGTGAATGTTCACTGTGGGTAGATTTGCTTCTGCTCAAGGTGGACTGGCTGAATCCACAACAGGAGATTGATCCTCTCTCAATACCTAAGGAAGCTCACAGGTAAAAAAAAAAAAAAAAAAAAAAAAAAAAAAGAGAGAGAGAGAAAAAAAGCAGAACACTGTAGGGCTAATTTAAATATGCAAAATACGGAAATGAAAATGCAAGTCTATCCCCAAGGCATATGAAATTTACAATAGAACTTGCAATCAATAGAACTTACCTCCTCCAAGTTCTATTGCTGTCAGGAATTTTGTCAGATATTTCACGTAGGCTTAGCAAAGAAACGTAAGACAAAAGGACAAAAATAAGTGCTAGCTATTACCATTTTACATGCTGAGTGTGTTAATTTCTCCTCCTGTTAACTTGGTAGAAAAAAAAAATCTGCTGAAACTGAGGAAGACTTTTTTTCTTAAGGTTAATATTATTAAATCTGAATGAAGAGAAAGTGGAAAAGGTTGTTCTGAATGTACTGGATAACATCAAGAGCTTAGAAATTCTCTTGCAAGTGGTACCTGTAGTACTGAAATTTTTTGTAAAGATTCTGGGATACATGCTGCAGAAGCTACTTTTTAAGTTCCAGTTCACAATCCAGTGTGAAGACCAATGGAAAAATATGATTGTTATTTTTTGGCATTTTTGCATTAGATTGCCACCTAATGCAAATTATAGTGGAATTGTCTCTGTTAGCTTAAACATGCTGCCAATGACACTCTGCAACTCTGAAAATTCTCTTCAAAGCAATTATTTGTTTTCTCATTACAATAATTACAATGAAAAGATACTTGATTAACTGAAAAAAAGGGAAAATATATTTTAAAAAAATCGGTACATTTGGTAGATTTCAGTCTTCCGCATTTTACATCATAGCTCCTCATTTCTTCTCTATTTTCTTTGTTTATATTGCATACATAACAGTACTTCTAATAAAACTTTTGTTAAATTGATGCTGCATTGTGACACTCATCAACTACAGGGAAACTTTTCATTTGGATGAAAATTTTCAGTCAAAATCTATAACAGAGAAATTTCTGTAGAGCAAAGACATTCAGTACATATGTAAATACACTTCAGATTGAAATATATGTTTACTAAATTTCTAAACTGCTGATCTCTGAAATAGAGAAAATGTAAATATTTTCTTCCAATAA
This sequence comes from Cygnus atratus, assembly GCF_013377495.2. Taxonomy (NCBI): domain Eukaryota; kingdom Metazoa; phylum Chordata; class Aves; order Anseriformes; family Anatidae; genus Cygnus; species Cygnus atratus. Next base: position 101,961,868 of record NC_066363.1, on the reverse strand, counting down.
GTATGAGAGAAAAAATAAATAAATAAATTAGCCATAAAAACTCCTTTATTTTTACTGGGAAATTCCAGTTAAATCTAATATTCTTTGAAAACAGATTTGATTGTTGTATGCCCCATCCAAAAATCAGAGGAAAAATAAAAATTCTTTATATCGTTTATTGCTAACAGTGTCAGTTTGGGCTAGTCTAATATTATCTTGAAATATAAGGAAGTAAAACTTAATGTTTAATCATTTAATGTGATTTGTTTAATTCAATTGCACAGATTGTTGGTGCTTCTGCTGTCATTTTAGACATGGTCCACCAAATCAACAAAAGGAAAGTAAGGTTATGGTGAGTTTATTGGCAGCCTCTTTAGACCCTTGGTTTGGTGCTATTCATCCTTTTGTTGCTATACAATTAATTTGGAATGGTGGATAATAATCTATTCCTTTACTAATCAAACTTATTTAAAGTAATGCCTACAAGCAGAACTACCATATTAAGAAAAAAAGAAAAGAATACCAACAACTATTCCTTTTAAACACTTTCATCAAACAAATTGTGCTTGCCTGCATATATGCCAGAGAGAGAACAAAATAATGTGAATGTGAATTTGAGAGGTTGTGGACATAACAATCAAAAGATAAAGACTAAGCACGTCCCTTCATTTTAACCACAGTTTCAGAGGAAATTTTTTTAAAGCTTCTATTTAAATGAACTGAGAATGAGAAATGTATGCCCAACACATTTATTATGCAATCAAAATTGTGTACTGTGTCTGTTCCTCATTCAGCTCTTATGAGCTCACATAATAATTTTCTACAAGCGATGATTGATTCTTCATTCAACACACAGATTGGACTGTGCTTTGGGGTTGAATAATTTGTCACCAAAGGTGGTAAGAGCACACAGAATTAAGAAAAGAAGACATAGCCCTACACATTAGGAAGTAAAGTTCTGCCTTGGAAAACTGTAATTTTTTTTCTAGGTTTGCACAGAATTGCTGTGTGTTATTGAAAAAAAAATAATAATAATAATAAAAAAAAAACACCTAAGATTAAACTTTGCCTGGATGCCTGGTAATTGTATTCTTCTGTATGTTGAGAACTTGAGGCTAAAGTGTTCATGCACTGAAAAGAAAAATATTATAAATCAATATAACATTTTGAAAAATATATTTCATATTATTTATAATAGGAAACCCAGATGAATGGATACTTCTGATTTTAGCCTCTTTTTGCTTTGCCTTTTGCAAAAATTGTGATATAATACCAAATATTTGGAAATTCTGAACATAAATTTACCAGTCCATGAAGAATACCAGCATAATTTAATATCTCACTATTTATTGTGGGAAAATCACGTCAGATTTCAGGCCCATCAGGTCAATAGTTGATACCCTTGTATTTATCACATTTACCTTCTTCATTTACAGCATTTACCTTCTTGGAAAGACAAGCAGACACCTCATTACCTGACAACAATAACTTTGGTGTGAAGTACCTACTTATGACATTGACAAAACAATCTTTATTTTTGCTAAGAAGATTTTAATCCTACTCTGGTGATCAGGGTACCCAGCAAAATTTTATTTATATCTTCAGCCCCTGGTTAATGGAACAAAATAATCATATTTATGTCACTGTCATCCAAGATTTCTGATTTGTGACTTTATAATGTTAATACTCCAAGAGACAATATGTGGCTGTGTAAGAGATGTAAAATAGAGGCCCAGGGTTTAAAGTCAGACTTTCAAAGTAGCCTTATATCTATCTGTCATTCATTTTGACACTTAAAATGCTGTGATAATTAAGATATGAATGGGAAGAAAACTCTACAGAAAAAGGTAGAAGTACATGTCTCAATTTCACATTATACTTCATAAGAGGTAACAGTGCAGAAAAGCACAGATTTTCTTACTTTCAAGAAGCAGAGCTTCCTATTCCCTACTGTTGTCAGATCTTAATGTCAGCATTTTTCCAGTGAATTTTATAAATTGATTTTGTGCAAGTTATTTACTTTTATTTCTTATTCCATTGTTAATAAGACTTTTTGTACAAATGCTAAATATATATATATAAATATATATATATATAATATATGTAATATATATAATATATAATATAAATATAATATATTATAATATAATATAATAAATATTATATATATATATATATATATATATAAATGAGCAAATATTTACCATAAGACATAACAGGGTAATTTTCAGAGTACTTGAAATATAGTTTTTTTTTTTAAAAAAAAAAAAAAAAAGACAACAATAGTAGGAGAAACTGAGTAATTATTTTGTGGTAAATAACTGACACAGGAATTGTTGCATTTTTTCAGTGGTGAAGTCTGTAGACATTTTCCAACGACACCATCACCTTTGGCATTTTATGTTCCAAACACCCAAGAAAGCCAATAAATTGATTTGTTGTTTCATTACCACTGCTCATGTTTAGAGGAGGACATTAAATCTCACTAAAGGTGAAATAAAAAGTGAAGTAATCTGTTTGAAGTATGGACCACTAAGATTAATGTGAAGAAAAGATAAGCCTTAGAAGGCCAAGATGTCAGATACAATTCCTGTACCAAGCTTTTTACTATAAACATGGTGTTGAGGTACACAGTCTCTCTCCCAATCTGTTAAACTGGAAAATCATGTTTCTGGTCCAGTGAGATAGAAGTATGCTTCTTATTCCATCATTTCAGTAGAGGAAATAGACTGTACATATGGATTCAGCCCCGGACATATTGATTTCTTCACCCACTGAGCATAAATTGAACTTCTATATTCATATTTATTACAATACTGTTCACAGATAAATAAAATGTCCATTGTAATTAATTGCTTTGGAACAACTAACATGACTTTGAATTCATTGTTACACAGGTGCATTTCTGATATGCCTTAAATCCATTTGAGATTAAAATTTTCCATCTTATTTTTAATTTCTTCATAAAGCACAAAAGGCCAATACTGACTCCAATATACAGCTTTGGTTCATCATTATAAACAAGACCAAAGGAAAGATGTTTGGAATTTTCATTTGAAAGTATAACCAATTTACTTACCTGCAGGAAGAACCTCAACTAACCTTCAGTGCCTTAGACTAAGAATTTCCATATGCAATCTGCTTCTGACTAGTTCAATTTATTAACAAATTGGATAAGGCAATAAAATATCCATGGACCAAACTAGAAAGACATAATCAGAATTCAATGTGGTTTTGATACACAAATACAGTGATCAATGCTTCAACAAAGCATGTACTGTTGTATCTTAGGTAGGAGATGAAAACCAAAGCACAAACATGGAAGTAGGAAGATAGCAGGAAAGAATCTGTTGGTGTCATGAATAATGCACAAGTGAAAGTCATTGTTCTACCATGTTCAGGCTAATTAAAACTCTACACAAGAACTACTCCAAGTCTGGGACATTGGCTTGAAAGAAAACATCTGGGGTATCTAACAAAGGATATTAAAGGAGCTGAGAAAAATCTAGATCAGCAACAAAAATATAAGAGATTTAGGGAAAATATATAGGGAAATTAATGGGTTCCTCAGTATTGTTTTGATGATTATCTCACATTTTCTCAAGAAAATAGAGAACTATGATTCAATTAGAGAAAAATATTTTTTTAAAATGTTGATAGAAATGGTTCTTAACTGTGGTCTATATCTCAATCAACATGTAAAGGAGGACAAAAGAATTTCACAAAAATATTTTAAGGTCAAAAATTTGCTAGCCGTTATAACAGCTTTTAATTATTAAGATAAAAATCAATAGTAGAGAAGTTGTGGAATTTCTTTTACAGTAGATTTTTCAGAATGAACAGATTAGCATAAATAATCTACAAACAGTTATCCTGCCTGAAAAATATCGATAAAAAATAAATAACCACCTGCTAATATTAATGCTATTGGGCCACATGAGCAAGTTCCATTCTTTTAATTTGGACTTCCTCTTCTTCCTCTTTTCTTTACAAATACTGTCAAGCAATACCTGGAAACTACACACACACACACGCACACACGCAAAAAACAATCCATGCATAAGATATATTATTGAATTTACACTCAGGCAGATAACAAAAATTAAGAGGGACAAATGCCTACTCATCTCCTTTAACTATGTCATAGCATTAAAAGAATTTCTATTTTTAAGACGTGGTAATAATTTTATTTACTTTGCAATGAGCAATTAATTCGTATTATCCATATGCTTTACATCTTTGAAGTGTTAACTATGTTTTCAGTTATCACTCCCAGAATAAAATTTTCTACTATTTTAGTTCTCCAAACGGAATCTATAAACATGATGAAAATAAATAAATAAATAAATAAAAATTCCCTTGCATATGTACCAGATGTGAATTTTATTTACATTCGCTTATAGCTAGCAAGTTACTGAATGATTAAGAGACAGGAGCATCTGTCATATAAGAAGATGCTAAGGGATCTTCGTCAGCTAAGGGATCTTCATCTTCGTCGTCCTCCTCTGGACACTCTCCAACAGTTTAATGTCCTTTTTGTTCTGGGCATGTGGTGGTTTTACTCGGGTGGGTGGCTGAGCTCCACCACAACCGCTCTCTCACTCCCCCTCCTCAAAGAGGAACGGGGAGAAAATACAATGAAAAGGGCTCAAGGGTTGAGATAAGAACGAGGAGATCGTGCAGTAATTATCGTGACGGGCAAAACAGACTCAGCATAGGCAGATAGTAAGATTTATTGCTTATTAGTAACAAGTTAGAGAAGTGAGAAACAAAGGAAAGAAACCAAAAGCACCTCCCCCCCCCCCATCCACCCTCTTCCACCTCCTTTCCCCGAACGGCGCAGGGGAATGGGGTATGGTCAGTCTATAGCGCTTCATTTCTGCCGCTCCTTCTCGATCACTCTAGTCCCCTGTGCTGTGGGGTCCCTCCCACGGGATGCAGTCCTTGCTGAACTGATCCGACGTGGGCTTCCCACAGGCAGCAGCTCTTCAAGAACTGCTCCAGATATGGGTCCGTACCACGAGGTCCACCCCTCAGGAGCAAACTGCTCCAACCTGGATCCCCCACGGGCAGCAGCTCCTGCCAGGTCACCTGCTACTGCGTGGTCTCCTCTCCACGGGCTACAGGTCCAGCCTGGAATCTGCTCTGGCAGGGGTCTCAGGGCTGCAGTCTCTGTCGGTTCAGGTCCACCTGATCCATCGTGGTCTCCTCCATGGGCTGCAGCGTGGAACCCTGCTCCACTGTGGTACTCCATGGGCTGCAGGGGGTAAGCCTGCTTCACCATGATCCTCACCACAAGCTGCAGGGGACTTCTGCTCCGGCGCCTAGAGCTCCTCTCCCCCTCCTTCTTCACTGACCTTGGTGCCTGCAAGGCTGTTCCTTACTCCTCTCACTCTCCCAGCTGCTGTGTGGCTCAGTGTTTTTTTTTTTTCCCTGTCTTAAATATGCTCTCACAGAGGTGCAAAACAACATCGCTTATTGGCTCATCTCTGGTCATTAGTGGGGCCCTAACCAAACATGGGGCAGCTTCTAGATCCTTCTCACAGAAGCCGCCCCTATGGCCCCCTGCTACCAAAACCTTGCCACGTAAACCCACTACAGGGCACCACAGTACAAAAAGGACATTAAACTGTTGGAGAGTGTCCAGAGGAGGGCAACGAAGATGGTAAAGGGCCTAGAGGGGAAGACATATGAGGAGCGGCTGAGGTCACTTGGCCTGTTCAGCCTGGAGAAGAGGAGGCTGAGGGGGGACCTAATTGCAGTCTACAACGTCTTCGCGAAGGGGAGTGGAGAGGCAGGTGACCTATTCTCCGTTATCACCAGTGATAGGACCCGCGGGAACGGTGTTAAGCTGAGGCAGGGAAAGTTTAGGCTGGACATAAGGAAGAGGTTCTTCACCGAGAGGGTGGCCGCACACTGGAACAGGCTCCCCAGTGAAGTAGTCACTGCACCAAGCCTGTCTGAATTTAAGAAGAGATTGGACTGTGCACTTAGTCACATGGTCTAAAATTTTGGGTAGACCTGTGCGGTGCCAGGAGTTGGACTTGATGATCCTTATGGGTCCCTTCCAACTCGGGATATTCTATGATTCTATGATTCTATGATCTAGATTTGTTCAGCCTGGGGAAGAGAAGGTTCAGGGATGATCTCATCATTGTGTATAATACCTGATAGGAGGCAGTAAAGAAAAGGAAGCCAGGCTCTTCTCAGAAGTGCCCAATGCCAAGACAAGAGGCAATGGACACAAACTGAAATATAGGAATTTCATTTGAAACATTAGAAGAAACTCATTCCCTCTGAGGGCAGTCAAACACTGGAACAGGTTGCCCAGAGAGGTTGTGGCATCCCCATCCTTGGAGATAATCAAAACCTGACTGAATACAACCATACAAACTCGGGCAGTCTGTCTTAGTTGACCTCGATCTAAACAGAGTGATTGGACTAAAGGATACTTAGATAATTAGAAAGAAAGTCAAATACTTTCTGCTTTTACCAGGAAGAGTAAAAGAGGCTTTGGGAAGGGAAAAAAAAATAAAATTATTATGTAAAAAAAAAAAAAAAGCAGAAAATTATTTCAACAATGTGGTTACTTGGGAAGACAAACACCACAGCTACAATTTTTCCACTTTGCCCTAGCACAACACCACATAGTATGGAATATCCTTTCATCAATTCAAGTCAGCTGTCCTGGAGGCACACTTCCAGTCTACTCACTGCAGAGACAGAAATGGAAAAGTGGAAAAAAAGAAAACCGCGATAGTGTGCAAGCACTGTTAAACAAGAACCAAAACATGTCTGTTATCAACACTGTATTAGTCACAAATCCAAAATGCTGCTATGAGAAAAATTATTTCCATCTCAGCTAGACCCAATACACTGCAACAAGTAATTTTGACAGTGCAGAACAGGTTTTTCAAATGCACAAAATATTTTGGAATTTTATCATGATCCTGTATTTTTAAAATTCCAGTTTAAGAAAATAAAATGAATGAGCAACTAATTGAAAATTGTTTTGGAGAAGTAACATAACATCTGATTTTTAACAAGCCAGGAAAGAGATAACTCTAAGTGACAATGCTGTCTTCTATAGGACACCCTATCATGAAGCTACTGCCTCCTTCCCTGTCTCTCATTGTTATCACATTCAAAGAATTACCAAAAATCTTATTTAAAACACCATAAAAAATAGTTTTTCAAAATATTTTTGCTGAAAAATGTTTGCATTAGAAAAAAAAATCTATTGATGTTCATTAGGATATAAATAAATAAACATTATACTGTATTTTTGTGTGTAGTCTATAAGTCCAGATGTGGAGTTTAAGTGTCACAGCCTATACAATAAAAGCCATCTTTCTTCAGCATTAGTGGGAGATGTCTTAGAAGAAAGTCGTTTGGAAAATGATGTCATTTAGAAAAAAAAAGAAAAAAAAAAGTTGTTTAAAAAAGCATTTATATGATTCAGTTATAAGAACTATTTCAGTTTATGACCATGCCCTGAGCTAACTTCCACATCTCAAAGAAATGTTTACATTTTTTTTTCACTTTTTTTTTTTTTTAAGTGTTCTTTAAAGATCATTTGCAATATCTTCTGGAAACCCTTTCTTTAAAATTAGAAAGGAAAAAAAAATGTTATTTGACTTTCCCAAAATTTCTGAACAATTCAATAAAATGTCACATTCACTTACCATAAGGGGGGGGGGGGGATTGTAATTGTGTATATCCAAAGACACAGTTTCCATTGGTTTTGAGAGAGACAGCTATCGACATTGTCCTTTAGGAGGATGCACATTCATTAAGTCGAGAATGTTGTCTTCTCTCTTCATACATTCTGTCAAAGTGCATAAAGATACTATCTGTGAAGTACATGAATCACTTATCTAAGAAGCATGGATTTGGGTTGTGCAAGCTTGCCCAGAAGTTGCCATCCAGTTTCACTCAATTTTCCTGTATTAATAGATGAGAAAAAGTATAAAGCTAAAAACAACTGAGAAGAACAAGCACACACAAAGCTAGATATATGAATCCATGCAACAAAGTTTACCAAAAAAATTGGAAAACTACAACTCAGGCATCTAATTATTTTATACAACAAAATTAGGATAAAAATTAACAAATATTGCCTCTGAAACACAGCAAGGCCAAGTAAGGTCTAGAGAAGGTGTGTTCTGCAGTGTGGAAATAATACACCAACTGGGAAGGAGCAATGGATTTTTTTTCAGGTGCTGTCCACAAAGGCAGTTTAGGTGTTACACTACTGTTAGAGAAGAATGTTCAGGGAAAAAAAAAATAACAACAACAACAACATATCATCTTAATCTTGTTTCCACAAACAATTTTAGCAAAGCAAAATGCTCATTTCATGTAAAGTGGTGCTTCTAACTTATTCAAATCAAGTCATGAGGATGATTTGCCCCTGATTTAATGAATGTAGTTTACTTTAAATATAATGAGAAAGAAGCCTAGATGAAATCCAGCAATAAAATGTCTCACATGGAAGGACTTTTTTGAGTTATATTTCCAATAGTAACATTCATTACATGCTGATCTCAGTAGAATAGCTCATTAGCAAGCAGTGTGGCTATGTGTTAATGGTCTAGGGCAACCTGTTCCAGGACTGGTAATATTTTAGTACTGTACTGTTTTGGTCAGATTATAATATAGCCTATGCATTTCCAGATCCTGTTCATATTGTGTTCTTATCTATGGTCAGAAACATTAATTTTTCTCATTATTAAAGGGAAAAAATAGCCTCTGTACCAGGGGAAATGAAAATGATGGTTCTTGTGCGTTGTTTAGATTTAGTCCTCTTACTAAATATTCAGGAGATGATGCCCATAATTTAAATTCTGTAACAGTCACTACAGATATATATATATAGATAATCACACATACAAAAGAAAAAATGGAAGGTCTCTTCTCTGTGTTGTCTATACACATGAGAAGTAATTGGACTAGATTACAACTGATGTTAAGCTTGTTTAAGAGAGAAAAATAGAAAAGTCAAAATGCTTAATATTCTTTAGTCAAATAAAATATAAATTATTCACCATCATAGAATCATAGAATCATTAAGGTTGGAAGAGACCTTCAATATCATTTGGTCCAACCATCACCCTACTACCAACATCACCCACTAAACCATGTCCCTAAGTGCCAGGTCCAACCTTTCCTTGAACACCCCCAGGGACAGTGATGCCACTGCCTCCCTGGGCAACTCATTCCAATGCCAGACTACTCTTTCTGAGAAGAAATGTTTCCTCTTTTCTAACCTAAACCTCCCCTGGTGCAACATTTTGTAACATAGCTTATTTTTCTGTACCATAGGTTCATCTATGTTTAGGCATATGTTTTGTTTCTGACAGCAGTAATGATCAGAAAGGGAACTCTGTTGTTCAAAGTTCTTCTTGCCACAGGAACACATTTGGCAATATACTGACTGATGCAATTGTTAATAACTTCATCTGCTACTACACAGACTGAACTCCAGAATTCCCTGCTGTAGACTGATAGTTAAGGAGGAAAAGTATATCTGCACAGAGAATAATAACAAACCAGTCCAATAGCAAAAGCCAAATAACATGTGATCATGTTTTTTGTTTTATTACCATATATTATTACAGGAGTCAGATTCCTGCCATTCTGTGAAGAGCTGTTCTAGCATTTTACAAGCATTTTACATAAAACTGCATTTGTTTATCTTTTGCTTTTTTTCTAGGTCTACAAGATGCCACCTAGATTTGTTGGTTCTTTTACAATGACTTTAATTGTAAGTTTTCTTACCTCAGAACATCCTTATAATTCACAAAATGGCTTTTCCCTATAGTGACAATAATTCTTCTCTGGATGATTTTTTGGTATGTTGGAAAATATTAATAGGCCAGGAAAGTTTCAGGTTGCAGAAATTATGAATCATACAAAAATCATTTGTTATCATCATGTATTAAGACATTCACTCATCCACACAAAGAACAGAAACATCTTAAATGACCAAACGTTGCATGAATAGCAATTACAGAATACTGAGTAAGCAGTTCACAAACACATAACATCTTTTAAAAATTTCCTCTAAGCTGCACTGTACATATTTTGAAAGACTGTATTTCTAAATTTTAGGTCTGTTTGTTAATCAAGTAAAATGTAAATGTGTAAACCTCACATTACTAAAAATATGATCATAAGTAAAACTGTGATCATTTGTTTTCAGAAACTTCATAATTCAAAACACCTCTGCAAAGGAAAAATCATGAAAAGCATTCTGTGTGTTCAACAGTTTCATGATATACCCCGCTCAGCTTTCAGATATACAGCAATTTTATCACTGTTGTGGTTTAACCCGGCCAGCAGCTAAGCACCACACAGCCGTTCGCTCACCCTCTCCCCTCCCTTTCTGGGATGGGGGAGAGAATCAGAAAAATGAAGCCTGTGGATTGAGATAAAGACAGTTTATTAGGACAGAAAAGAAAGGAAAAATAATAATACTAATCATGATAATAGCACTACTAATAACAACGTACAAAACAAGTGATGCACAATGCAATTTCTCACCACCCGCTGACCAATGCCCAGCCTTATACCCAAGTAGCCCGTCCCCCCACCCTGGCCAGCCCTCCCATATTAATTGTTCAGCATGACGCCAGATGGTATGGAATACCCCGTTGGCCAGTTTGGGTCAGCTGTCCTGGCTCTGTCCCCTCCCAGCTCCTGTTGCACCCCAAGCCTGCCCACTGGCAGGACAGTGTGAGAAGCCAAAAAATCCTTGGCTTAGTGTAAGCACTGCTCTGCAACAATTAAAACATCAGTGTGTTATCAAGATTATTCTCATCCTAAATCTAAAACACAGCACCAGACCAGCTACTAGGAGAAAAATTAATTCTATCCTAGCTGAAACCAGGACAATCACTTACAGTGACTGCAGGTATGTTGTGAGTTATCTGTTTAAACAGAGTATGAGTCTTTTCCCCCTAGTCTTTGTTTCAATATACAAATTCTGATAATGTAGGAATTCTTAAGTTTGTCTTCAAAGCTGTCTAGTTTCTATATTCTTACTTTTTTTTTGCTTTTTCAGTATTATTTATGAACATGACTCTTTTTCTCTTTAATATATTTGATTCAGCTAGCAAACCTTTTAAGTAAAATATCAGTCACTCAAAGAATGTTGAACTCCATTTAAATTTTACATGATCTCACTATATCATCTCTCTATATATCAGTGGTGATACTCTTTCCTTTATTGTCTTGATGGTGGATGGACTTGACAGAAAATCCAAGGAAACAGGAAATGTTTGTTGGCAGCATGAAGATCTGCTCTGCCGTGGGACCCATGGGCTGCAGGGGGACAGCCTACTCCACGACGGGCCTCTCCACAGGATGCAGGGGAATTAATTTCCATATTCTGCAAGTTCTGGATCAATATTTGTACCAGAATGAAAAATCCAGTCATGAAGCAGTAATTCATATAATTCCATTTTGAAGAATGAGGCACAACTAAAATCATATTGTGGCTCCCTGAGCACAATGAACAAAGCAAGTCAGGAGCACTAGAGGTGCCAGCAACTTATTGGATGTTGTCTTATGTGCAGCCTGCTGTTTGGTTATTGGATGTTGTCTTATGTGCAGCCGGCTGTTTCACAATCACACGAGGAGGAACAGGAGGCTGGAAAGGAATGTGACGTATTCATAAATGTTGCAGATGGCGGTTTCATTCTGTACAGTTTGTATATTAACCACTTATTACAATATTCTGTGTGAGCATTGAAAAGGTAATGAAATAGGTAACAGTTGGGTGTGTTCCCAGCCTAAAAATTTAGTGTCTTTTACTAACAGATAGGGCAGTGAGAAACTGAAAGCAAACTAGAAACACCTTCCCCCTCCCCCCCCCCCTTCTTCTGCCTGCCTCTTCTTCTGTGTTGGCTGGTGCATTACAGAAATGGCTATCCTAGAGAAATGTGGATGCAAAACAGTTCATATCAAAGATGGGCTGTTAACTTTAAAGTGTAGGCACTATTAAATGAACCCAACACAAGCCATAAAATTGGTTGCAACCATGCCTAAAGTGAGCTGAGATTCCTTTGCTGGCAGTAAGTCTAAAGATAACCTGAAGTTCCTAGGGAAGCTTTAAGAAAATATAAACAAGAAGTTAGAGAGTTCAGTCAAAAAATATTTCTGGACCGTACTAGAATTAAGAACGAATTAAATGGAACTGCCTTGATGTCTGTAAAAATAATGAGCTTTTTAGATATCAACAGATATTATTTAAACATGTAATGTCTCTTTTATGATGCATTCTGAAGCATACATTCATTATCCCTACATGCTGTTCAATTAAAACAATAGAAAACAGAATACACCAAAGCAGGGGATAATTACCCTGATAAAGCCAAATTGTCATTATTCTTTCAGTAATAGCTTTGAAATTAAAACAGATATGGATAAAAAGTTAACTGAAATTTAGTCATGGCTTTTTCATTTAGTAACACCAAACAATTTCAAAGGATATCTTTTTTTTTTTTCTCAAAAACTGACATAATGACAACATACTTTCACAGCCTATTATTCTATGACTAAGTCAAAAGTGATAGAGCATAATAATAACCTAGTATGAGACTGTAATGGATAACAAGGGGATGTGTGATATGTAAATTACTAGGATGACTGGAATTTAGATGATTTCTAAAACCAGCACTCAGAAATCTTTTAAAGACAGATAGTGTAGCAGAATCTTACAGATAACCAACAGAGACACAGAAGTAATCTGTAAGAGAAAAAGCAAGTTCCTACAAATGAAAGAGTAATACAGGTAGTATCTGACCTAGATAAGATATAAAATAGTAACTACTGTAATATTTTTTAAAGTGAGAAATAGAAATACTCCCATAATACATTTTAGATGGCATGAAGCCATCCTTCCTTAAAACAACAACAAAATATATATCTCAGATTAGAAGATAACTTCCATTTTTCTAGAGATTTGGAATCAATCTTTGGGCAATCATAAAGCAATCTCTAAACACCGTGATGCCATTTGGGAGATGGCAAATATCAACCCAGTCTTCATTTCCTTCTAAGGCCAGGTAACTCAGAATTCAGTAGTAAAAATGAAAGTAGAAGCTTAAATAGAAGCACCAAGTAAAAACTAATTACGAAGCACCATGGTTATGTTGTCAGTTAGATATGAAAATAAATTTTTAATATGTTTAATTCAGGAAAACAAAAGAAAAAGAAGGAAAAATCTAGATTTCTAGGTCCTGTTTATTATTAGTAGTAGTAGTAGTAGTAGAGTTTTTATTTAGTTTCTGGTGGAAGAAGAATCGATAAAAAATGCAAATGGGTGGGGAAAGGACTTTTATCATCCATACAATGAAGAAAGTTCTGAGTGTGGCAAGACAGTGCCACAGATGGGGTGCTAAACAAAGTGAAGTTTAATGGACCCAAAGCAATTTACTAGATTCAGAAAATGATCTGTCATTAAATAGGGCTTTCAGGATTGTGGCCCACAGGACTAGAACCATTCAATGTTCATCAGAAAATATTATTTTTACAACATTCTAGCAAAATTTTTACTGTAAGAGACCAAACCAAAAATGTGCCTTCAGTCTTACCAGCTGTTGAGGAAAACTTGTCTTGCTCCTAAAAAAGGAAGCAGAAAATGATGCTCTTAAAATTGAGGTCCTAATTGTGCAAAAACTTGTGCATCCACTAAAGTGTATTCACTTGCAAATCAATGGCATGTCTGGAAGCATGTAAACATTTACAAGAGCCTGGAGTGAGATATGATTGCTTCATAAAGCTCTTGCATTAAAAATAATAATAATAATAATATTCATGGCTAAATATGAATTGTTCTGAACAGAGTGTTGCTTGCATTGTAGGCCTTTCTTCTGGCCTACATTCCCAAAAATTCAACACAGTAAAGAAGCATGACATATTTTTAATGAAAAATATTTTTCTATTAAAAATAAAGATGCCAGCACCTATTAATTATATTACACAGTTTATTACACTGTAGAAATAGACCTCAAACCCAAGAACTGATTTGTAAAACTGCCTGTCAAAATGCTACAGTGTCAGATTTCAGTCACAAAGCTATTTTTATTGCAAAGAAAATCTTGTTCTGCCATGAAGAGATTATTGGTGAGCTATATCTAACCTTTCAATGGAAAAAAAATAAATAATTACAGAGGCTCTATTGGTATGATTTTTTATCCTATGTTTATATGTTGCTAGGAAACTAAATCATTCTGATTACTTAATGATTGTTTTATTATGATATGTGTTATCATTCTTCATGTCTTAAATTGAGAATAGTAAATTCAGTGAAGATCTCGAATCTGAGTTATCTGCCAGCCACAAATGAGTAACACAACTTCATTTTTTAGAGAAGCAACAAATAGTCTAATATCCATTGAGTTAATGCTCAATGCATTTACTATAACACTGGCTAGAAGTGACCCAGAGTACTTTCTATACAAGAACAGTTTGATAGTGTTATTCCCTTGCGTCCATAGTCTTCAAATGTATAATCTGGCTACATCATTTAATATCTCTATTTTATACTATGAGGTCTAGGATTAAGAACTGAGCAATCCCTGATACTTGTCTGTATATGTCAGGTAACATATTTACCTGTATATTTACAGGTAACAGAAAAGGGAGAAAAAGGACCTGCTGACTGAATTAAAAAATTACAAAAACAGTAGTCTGTGTGTGTTGTCATAGGAACTGTAAGCAGCAAAAATCTCAGGCTTCTTGATTCTGAATGGCCAGAAGAGGAATCTGTATTTTGCAGTAGTACTAAGAGCAACAGGCAGTACTAAAAGCAACAGATAAAAATAATAATATTAATAATAATTAATAACAATAATAATCTAAGTTTCAAAGTTCAGACTTTATAGTCTTCTTACTTTCATGTGTTTTGATATAATTTGCAACTGTAACCTGGTACATTATTTTTCTGTCTTGCTATTTTTCTTTCACCATTCAATATTATGATTGCCCCGATTCTGTATATAGCTCTAGACCAATTAAATATAGTATTTTAAACCTAAGTTGAACATTAAACTATTAATTTCTTCACACATATTTCTCCTGTATTCTTAGCATAGAAACTAGCCATTTTACATTCATTAGTATATTTCTCTTTACAGAACATCAGTGAGATTAAATTCCGGATTTTATAACTACAGAACTGAGTCTAGGAGAAAATAAGAAGAAATAATTTTAAATATCCAGGAATTCATTGTACTCTCTTGGAAATGACTAGGACTTGATATTTCAGAGAACTGGGCCCTTGTACATTATTTGTTATGGAGTTGCTTTAATGAAACGATTTCAAAAAAAGTGTGTAGGTATCATACATTGAAAACCCAGCAAGTGGGCAGTGGCCAGTCCCAAAAAGTTTGGTTTGTATGAACTGAGCAGCCTTCTCTAGGAATTCTGTGTCAAAAGAAGAAACAAAATTAAAGTTTAGCCATGAAACCAAATTTTCTTCACCTGTATAATGTAGAGTTGATAAAACATAATATATTACATTATGTATATCTCTACTGCAACTGAGCATGGGTAATAAAATAGCCTCATCCACTACATGCCTTGAATTTAGCCCCAAAATATTTCATTTTGTGTACTGAATTACACAAGGATGTTTGTAAAAACAATATTTGATCATATAATTAAGGAAAGTAACTTACAGACGTGTTTGTACAAATCAAACTAAATTCAGAGGAAATTTTTCTAAAATAATTCTTGATTCAAAAAGCCAGATTTATTAATGTCTCTTTAACATTGCTTATTTCCAAATTTATATAACTAAAGTGTAATTACCTAATGCTTAAAACTAGCTAACTAAACTAAACTAAACTAAAAATAAAAAGAGCAAGACAGCCCATCAGACTTGGAAATTTTTGTTTCCACATTGTGGAACTCAGTAAAGTAAAAAAAATAACGAGCAGCAGCAACATGCCTTTCCCATAAAACAGTATGGGATACTAATGACATGAATCTTATCACCAGACTTCACAAATACGTGCTAGCAACAACGAAGGGTAGATATAAAATTCCATACCGAGTTTTGAAGGAAAATTTTCCACAATGATCAACAACCATTTAGCCTATTCTACCACCTCTTATGCTGCCCTTTCTGCCTATTCTGTCTCTCTATTTTTTGGCCATTATGCAGCATACTTACATCTTCCTTCAGTCCCACCCTATATTCCCCAGCTTCCCATTTTTTGTCTTTTCTGTTCTCAGCTTTGCCCTAATTTATATCATATTCCTTCATTTACCCTTGCTTACTTCCTATCTCTTGTCCTTGCAACTTTTCATCTTGTTCTCTCCAAATCTGTCTATTACTCCTTTCTCACTTTTCCCATCACATCCTTTCTCTTCTCTATGCTTGCTGACTACCAACAGCAGATTTACTGATAAATGAAGACAAAGACTCGTTCCAACCCTTCTCAGTTATTTCACCCCAGACATGGACAGTAACAGCTTAGAGAGACAATCAGAAGAAGAAAACAGAAAAAAGCCTAGAAATATTATGTATGATACAGTCCTTCCAATACTTATAAAATTACATTTTCTTGTAGTTTAGGTAAGATATATATATTAAAAAAAAGGCATGTGATCACACAGATATTTGTATGTTTTATAGTGTCACCAAAGCTGAGCAAATCACATTACTGCTACTAATATGCTATTTAATTTCAAGTGGGGAAAGGGGGGAACAAAAATAAACAACAACAACAACAAAACCTTTCAACATAAAATGGAACAACTATTTTCCAACATAGATATAAGAATACTTCTTCTCTAACCTGGTTTTCAGAAATGTCAAATCTTTTTATCTGAACTATTCCTTTAAACTTTATGCTTGTATCAGAAACCTCTTCTTGAAAACATCTGATTGAATTGATTAAACTTTAACAAAATTATAAGGAGCTGAAAAGAGACATCTGTAGAAAGTGTCTGAAAAGTTTAAGTGCAGACTTTAAGACACTTAAATAAGAATGATCATATAAGAAACAAATATAAATCTGGAAATAATTCCTGATATATTTATTAGAAATACAATCAATGGAAGATCATAAATTTTATCAAGAATATTTGAGTATTAAAAATGAGATGTCAATCAGCCAAGATGGGAAAAGTACAAGCCTCTGTGGTACTTCAATCTTGCCTATATACACTCTTTATGGAGGTAGTGCAACACCTGAGAATTTATTAAGAACAAAGTAGACTGCAACAATATGTCTACAATGGTTAATTTCAAATCTGAAGAAGTTGCATAAATGAGATACACTCTAACAACAGAAGACTGACAAATGTTTGCACTGCCATAGATTAAGATGATAAATTATTAGCAAAACCCCAATGAGTACAGTTATGTAGATGTTCTGACATCTTTTCTATCTAACGTGGATCGTTTTCCTACTGATTCTTTCTCTGGGAGTACTACAGCAGCCCTGACTGTGACATTATTGTGTTCCTGTACCCTACTCCAGCTCAGCTGTAGAAGTTCATGTATTTGGGAAGGCTGTACTTTAATGCCTTGCTAGTGCAAATACCCACTGTGCTACTGAGGATCAGAGAACTTCACTTTTACATTTATAACAGATCTTATTTGACCTGTTTCTAACTGTAGCCTTTGGAGCAGGTAGATAAATAAATAAATAAATAGCTCTAAGCAGAATTACAAAGTTACAAAAAAAAAATCAGAACAACAACAACAAAAACATATACTCATCCCACCTTTTCTCAATAGAAGAGGAGCCCTAATTTATATCCTACATGCTGAAAATAATCAAGGCATTACCCAGAGAGTTGCATTTTGCAACAGCTTTCAAAATATCAGAAGTGTTAGGGAAAAGTTATGTAACAACACGATGATTCAGAACTACACCTCACAAACTACATAAATGATTACCAATACACGCAGGTCATCTACTTTCTATCATGCTTCATTTAGCTAATGAAACATTTTGGCAGCTAGTCATAGATTTGCAACACAAAACCTACTGACAAAAGATATATGGTGAAATAACAGAACATTTTATCACGTAACCGATCAGATGTGCATTGTGTTTAATACATGAGGGTTTCTCTTGACTATCATATCTTATTGAAGGGCAGTAGGTTTTATAAATATCTAAATGCCATTACTGCTAACTCTTTTATTGACAACAATTTCACTAAGAAACACCACACATATTTCTAAAATAATTTTCAAAATAGCAAATACCAAAGACACTGTGTGCTATTGATAAAGTACAGTTATGAAAGCAAAACAAATTTTATTTGTTTAGTAGATGAAAAGCTTGCAGCGATAAGCAACTCTTGCAAATAAACACCACAAAAACACACAAGTTTAAGTCATGAAAGCTGTAAGGAAGGATAGCACCAGTAAAATCTGGCCCTTCTGGTACTTATATAAATCACAGAATCACAGAATCGTCTAGGTTGGAAGAGACCTCCAAGATTACCTAGTCCAACCTCATGAAACTAAAAAAGCTGCGCTTAGTGGAGGAAAAAAAAAAAAAAAAAAACAAGCTATTAATTAGAACCCACTGTTCTGTTTCGGACTTTATAAATCCTTACTATACCTGTGAACGGTAGCATAGGAAGAATAAAAGGTCTTCAGGAATCTTGAGTAGACTGTCTGCAAAGTTATTCAGTAAGAGAGTGGTATTTAGTCTTCCTCTGGAGAATATACAAACGTCTCACAACTTCTTCTGTCAGTAGTCACGATTAACAAGGAATAATCAGTGCCACCAAGTAGGTCAGCAATAGTAGGGACAGCACTAGGGATCTTTCTGATTTTAAAAATCCAAGCCTTCAAATACCAGAGGGGAAAAAATAAGCTATACTTTCTGTGACAGAGACTTATTCAATGGGGTATTTTTTGTCTACTAACAAATATGCAGTTCCAAATGACTGCAAGCAATCCTTCACTGAAGAACAAAACTTCATGAGATTTAGAACTGTGAGATTTAGTATGTTTCTCAATCTCTGCTTGCTGAACTACATATTCTGATACGATGTCCTTCAAAATCAGCTCAAAAGTATAAAAGACCCTTCAAAATATATTTTAAAGTAGTGAATAAAAACTGAACAGGTGGCAAAATCCTTTGTGCAACATCATCACAGATGAATAACCCATCACGATGTTTGGTTGTTAATGGCCACCAGATGTCCAGCCCAAGAAAAAAGATGAAAAAAATAGGAAAAAAAAAAATCTTATCAGCCCTGTTTAAATGCCATTCTGTAAACAACTTAGTTCTGTAGTTAATAACATCAATGTCAGTCTAAAACAAACAAACACACTAAGAAAATAAGTAGAAAAAGTAGAAATCTAATCTAATTTCAAACAGGATTGTAACATTTGTTCAGTCTCACAGAAATTTGAATTAGGTGTAAAACAGAATCTTCCAAAGCTGTAGGTAATAAGCACTTATATGTATATATGACTCATAATCAGGAGTAAATAAGTCAGTATAATGGATAATGAACCATGGAAAGGGAGAGAATTTAGATTTATCTACTAGCCTTTCCAAACACCTGAGTCATACATGCAATATTGAACTAGCATGTAAATTTAAAAAAAAAAAAAAAAAGCAATTTCTTAATTATGTACCAGACACATATTCCAAAATGATTGTTGACATTCATATAAAGCAACAAGGTTTCCTGATAACAATCAAATGAGAGCGTATGAGAGACACTATACTGTTACGACACAATATATAATTCAGCTGAAAGATTTTTTTTATTATTTTTTTCTCCACACAGACAGATATCGATAGGATGAGGGGGAATTATTTTAAACTAAGACAGGGGAGATTTAGGTAAGATATTAGGAGAAAAATTTTCACTCAGAGGGTGGTGAAGCACTAGAACAGGTTGCCCAGAGAGGCTGTGGATGCCCCATCGCTGAAGGCATTCAAGGCCAGGCTAGAGGCACCTCTGGGCAGCCTGCTCTAGTGGCTGGCAACCCTGCACAGAGCAGGGGGGTTGAAACTAGATGATCTTTAAGGTCCTTTTCAACCCAGGCCATTCTATGATATCAAAAAAAAGTAAAATTAGAGTTTTATATATGCATATAAAAATAAATTTACGTGCTTTGAGTATGAATGTATACATGAATATTTTAATATATTCAAGTTTTCAACATATATAATTATCTAGTGATCAACAATTAATATTGTATTTGAAAACCTATACCAAAAAAAAATTTACCTATAAAATTGCAAACTAAAAAGTTAGGACATTATAACAGAAACTTCATAGTAGGATGAGAATACTGTTTTTTCTTTACTTTTTTCTATTCATACTTTTCTCATGTAAATCTCTGAAACCCTCTAGAGGATCTAAAACCTTCAAAACCCTGTATGTTTGTCTCCTTGCTATGTAACAGTAATATCTACTCTTAAATATAATCCAGATAAGAGGCAGCACTTGATTAGCATCCTCTGAGGAGCCCTTCTACTTAAAGCAATTATCTGTGATTGTAACTACTGATCTGAAACTGAATAGGGTCAGCTGTGCGGATTCTATGTGTATTATGTGAAAAGACAGAACTGGAGAATAGTGAC
Source organism: Cygnus atratus (assembly GCF_013377495.2). Taxonomy (NCBI): domain Eukaryota; kingdom Metazoa; phylum Chordata; class Aves; order Anseriformes; family Anatidae; genus Cygnus; species Cygnus atratus. Next base: position 101,941,304 of record NC_066363.1, on the reverse strand, counting down.
ACTGAAAACGAAAATTAGTTTGGCTATCTGTTGCTGAATCTATAAAACAGAAGTAGGTTTGTTGTTTGTTTTTTTTTTTTTCTGAAAAAAAAAACTATATGAAAAAGTGTTAATTTCATCAGATAGTCTCTGAAACCAAAGTTAATTTAAGCATGCTTCAAATGTATCACATGCTTCAAATTTCTTCTTTTTCCATCTTTTGGATTTGGTCAGAAATTCAGAATCAAAAAGGAGCAAAGTTTTTTTTAACATGGCACAATCTCTGGATAAATAGACATTTAAAAATTATCTTCATTCTTCTTTATTCTTCTGCAGGAAAACAGAACTTGATTGAAACTTTCATTATTTTAATTATTCTAACAGTTTAACTACAATAGATCATTAACTTTACGTGAGGGGAATAACTCAAATGATCCGGTATTTTAAATACAATTTATTCTATGAATTGATACTGTTATGTTCTGAAAGACTACTTCATCAGTATGAAGGACTTCTCAGTAGTACTGTTAGGTGTTTGAGAATGGAACTGTAATTTGGGAGAAAATTGTATTCTACTACTTGTAATAAAGTTATCAAAGTCATTTGATGGTGGATTTCTTCCTTATTTCTTCCATTTGTGGTAAAGTTACAAGTCTCCCACAATTTCAAACGCATTTATTCCGTATTCATTTTTAGCATGATCATACCATCGTATTCATCTAATATGTAAAAGTAATGGAAATGTGCAATGCATTTTCAGGCTTTCTAAAAACCATCTGATTTTTAATTAGAATGACACATGGAAGTGATTTTCAAAAAATGCATTGCCAAAATATCAGTAGGGTATAGGTCACAATTTTACTGTAAAAGCTATACTTATTATATATCCAAATAGCTAGAAAGAAAACAGTGAGAAGAGATAAAATGCAGACCTTGACTTCACAGTAAAGTCACTGAAACTGAGAAGTAATAAAGATTTTTTAAAGTCTTTGCTATGCTCAGAACTCTCTGTTGTATGCATGTTTATCTGACTATTCAAGCAAACTCTGCTCTTGAAGATAAATGGCTCATATTTTGTAGTGAGAAAGTGCTGAAATATGAAAATGCTATGGTAAAAGATTAATGCCCTTTAGAAAAACATAATTATATTAAATGTGAATATAGTAATTAAATAACTGGAAAAGAAATGAAGCTAAATCATACTTCATCATGAACTTAAAATTAATGGTTAAAATTCTACCTTTCCTGAGACACTTAGCTAAAATCAAGGAATTGAGCACTCAGTATAATGGTCTCTGGACTCTTCTTTACTGTCTCTTCTTCTTGATCTTAGTGGAGGAGGAAAAAAAAAAAAACACTTCTTTAAAGAGATAAGTTAAAAAATACCCAGAGGGAGTAAACAAACTGTCTAGATTTGTAAAATCACAATGACTGCAATGATATCTAATCTTCAGAAGCAAGATAAAGTATTAACAGTGAGAAAGAAGAAAGAGATGACAAAGGCAGCAGGATTTTTTCTTCCACAATCTAAGTCCAATCATGCAAGTACAGAATGAAGAAAAAAAAAAAAAAAAAGGAAACAGGCTCCCTAGAATTATATATATATGTATATATATATATAAGTATACAGCAGTATCTTTCCTTTATCCAGACAAGCATGAAATACATACAATAAAGCCATCTTTCCTCTTGCCATGGGGGATTCACTTCAAAGAGAATGTGGACACAGCTAAAGGTACGTGACCAACTGCCTCAATTAAAGCAAGTTTGACCCGTCACTCTGCCCTCTCTTTCTCCTGTCTTTCATATCTAATTAAAAATCTTTCTCTTAAGTATCTCTTCTTTGTGAAATGTAGTTTGACTTCAACAGTACACGGATTTAATTCCTTGACTTCAAAGAACTTCACATGCAGGCTTGTAGTGTAAATGTTAGTTTTATCCATATGCTATTAATATATGCCAGCATTTGCCTTCCACTGAACTTTTAGGACTTCCTTATCTTTTATTATACAAACATCTGTTTTTGAAATGGAATAGGAGTTGCTTTAGATCAATCTACCTGGTGACATTTTCATTAATTGTAGGCTAATTTTAAGGGACTTCAAGGACTCCATTTCTCAGATGCTTAATGTTACAGAGATTTCACGAAACTATGCAAATTTTAAAGACCTGTGTCTATGTCTATGTGTATACTTAAATTTCACAGAATCAGAATCACGGAATCGTCTAGGTTGGAAGAGACCTCCAAGATCATCTAGTCCAACCTCTGTCCTAACACTAACAAGACCTCCACTAAACCATATCACTAAGGACTACATCTAAACGTCTTTTAAAGACCTCCAGGGATGGCGACTCAACCACTTCCCTGGGCAGTCCATTCCAATGCCTGCCAACCCCCACCTCTCTACAGCCTCCTTTAAGGTACCTATAGAGAGCGATGAGGTCTCCCCTGAGCCTCCTCTTCTCCAGGCTAAACAACCCCAGCTCCCTCAGCCGCTTCTCGTAAGACTTGTTCTCCAGACCCCACACCAGCCTCGTTGCCCTTCTCTGGACTCTCTCGAGCACCTCCATGTCCTTCTTGTAGCGAGGGGCCCAAAACTGAACACAGTACTCGAGGTGCGGCCTCACCAGAGCCGAGTACAGGGGGACAATCACCTCCCTAGACCTGCTGGCCACGCTGCTTCTTATACAAGCCAGGATGCTGTTGGCCTTCTTGGCCACCTGAGCACACTGCTGGCTCATATTCAGCTGCCTATCAACCAGTATTCCCAGGTCCTTCTTGGCCAGGCAGCTTTCCAACCACTCCTCTCCCAGCCTGTAGCGCTGCTTGGGGTTGTTGCGCCCCAGGTGCAGGACCCGGCACTTGGCCTTGTTGAACTTCATACAGTTGACCTCAGCCCATCGGTCCAGCCTATCCAGATCCTCCTGCAGAGCCTTCCTTCCCTCGAGCAGATCGACACACGCACCTAACTTGGTGTCATCTGCAAACTTACTGAGGGTGCACTCGATCCCCTCGTCCAGGTCATCGATAAAGATATTAAAGAGGACCGGCCCCAAATTTATATTTCCCAAAAATCTGCTTCTCAAGTGCAGTTGGATAATTTACAAATGCTTATACAAATGAACAGTTTAAAATTTCTACTGAATGGGTAGAGAAGATTGAATTTGCAAAATATATTATACATTAAAAAATATTTATCTTAACATTTATATAGGTTTTACACAGATTTTCATAGTTCAGGTTTTAATTGCATTTCTTTCCTTTAACATGCCTAAGGTTTATGTTAATTACTAGAACAAATATTATAAATCAAGTTTATGTGAAAATGCTATAAACACTAATAAACACAAAAGCACTTTTTTATAATTAAACATAAATTAAAGTTGGAAAAGTGCATTTTATATTGCTTTGTTTTGATTTTCAGGGATTTTGCAGTATGTGTTTACTTATCAATTTCCAAAATTCTGTAAAACAGAGGATATCTCAGTATAAATGGCTTGTCATGAGGATAGTACAAATTTTCATAGAACATCATACTCTTGAATAAAAGACTTGTATTTTCTGTGAAATTGAAATTTAAACATTAGTTAAGCTATCTTCAGACTATTGTATTTAGCTCTGCATTTATGCCTCTTGGAAAGTGTAATACATCTTGGTTTTAAGAGCATCTAAAATACATTTAGGATTAAGTATTTTCCTGAGCAATGTTTTAGTTTTAAGAAAGACTGAAAAATTCTATTTAATTATAGTTTAATTAAACTCCAATTTCTATTTTAACTCTATAATGCAAGAAAAGTGTTAGAAAAATACTCAGAATACAGTGAAGTTTCTTTTAAAGTGCTTAAATGATAGGCTTACCATTGGGCTATACTGTGAGGCAAAAGCTAACACTGTAATTAAGGTGAAACCTAAGATAAAAATGTTTTTAACTACAGGTCATTAAAAAAAAAAAAACTATTATTAGCCAAAAAAAAATTATTGAAGTTATTTCAAACATGTATTAACGGGAAAATATTTTAGCCAGCTCATTTGATGTGCTTATTTCTCCACTGAAATCAAAGCAGAGAGGACTACGTTATTCTGTCAGCCAGACAGCCTCCTCTCCCAAAGGAAAAATTAGTAGCAGATAAAAAGCAGGTAATAACGCTAGATAGATGTCTGCCTACCATGGGAAGCCTTCTGAAAAGTTTAGAGGCAACAAAACCTCTCTTACTCCTCACATAAGGCAATGAATATTGTGTCATACACCAAGCCCTCGTTATTCACATGGATTGGTTAGGGACTTGAGGCATGCTCTAGCTGCACTTAACCATCCTATTTTCTGGAAGCAAATCATCTAATCAGAACAATATTTTATCCTACACTGAAATTATGTTTTTAAAGGACATAGTTGATGAACTGTGCCATGAAACATAGTCCTAAAAGTGCTGTGAGAAAAGGGAGATTGAGAGAGAGAAACAAAAAGAAGTAGCAAACCATATGGAGCTGAGGATATACTTGTGCTGTTGTCAAAACTCTTAATTTCACCATCCTTGTCAGGAAATGGCTACCAATAGAGACAATGCCTTTGTCTGTAAATGTTTGTAAACCTGACAGAGCTTAATGATCAGAAGTATTTTTCCAGTATTTAAAGACAGTAGGGTCTATAGGAGCTTAAGCTCAAATGAGTTTTTAAACTACAGTATAAGCATTGCAGAAATGATAACAGAAGAAGGCATTAAATTTTCATTGTGTATCTAATATAGTTGTTTTGATATCCTTAGGGTTAATATCTTGCTACAAAATTCAAGTCAACAAAAAAAGTATAAAAAGATTCAGGTTGATGTAAGGTGAAATGGCTCTTGGTCCCATTGATGTGGCTTCATCAGCACTGAGTTACAATATGAGCCAGGCCAGATATAGGTGAAGTACAAGTTCCTGGTTACATGTACTTTAGGAAAAGCTTTTTCTAGCAACTCATCTAAGCATTTAATAAAACTGAGAAAGAAATTGAAAGCATAAGGAAGAATTGTAAGCATAAGGAAGACCTTCAGATGTCAAATATGACAGGAATACCTTAGATGAATATCATTTTTATTTTTTATTATTATTTTGTTTGGTAAAAACAAAGATGTCTCTACTCCAAATCTAAGGGGAAATTCATAATTTAGTTTCTGATGCTGAGTGTAAGTAATGTAACTTCTAAGGAAAGTTATGCACCTCAGAGTGTGATTTAACAAGCTTTAGAACTAGACATTAGAAAATACTGGAAAAAATGAAGGGTATTGCAATTCCACCTTCTTTCAGGAAGAAGATGAGAGGGCTTCAAGCACATTATTAGGATTCATAAAAACCTAGTCATTGTTGCCTAAAATTACATTTTCAATTGAAGATGATGGGATTATACCCATCCTGATTGTAATTGGGTAATAGTTGAATGTCTCAAAAGTACTCCACTGACCAGTGCTATGTTCAGTCTGAAGGCACTCAAACCCATATCATCATCCTCTGCTGACTGTCCTAGATACTTGGTTACAGATGCACCCCTCCCTCTGTACAAATTCTGCTATACTGAAGGAAAACAAACAAACAAAAACTTCAAGAGTTATTGTAGGAGAGGAGTAAAAGGGTTGTCACTCTCCTGTTCATGACTAGCCTGCTCATTCACAGGTTTGAGAACTAGGTTTGGATAGGATATGTCCACATTATTGTCCAGTGTGGTACCAGGGTTATGACCGTGAAGTGAAACTCTGCTCTCTGTCTTACCATGCAGTGGTTCACATTCTGGAGCTGTCTCTGATATACAGACTGGATTCCTTTTGCCTTCCTCTACAAATCTGCTCCTACTCTGCTGCACTACTTGCTAACGAAGATGTATCAAAATGCTGTTCAAAAGTCAGATTAAATATTCATTTGGAGAATAGGTTTAATTCCAGCCTGTTAGGGAGGAAATTCCCTTAGAGGTGGAATGTGTGTGTTTGAACTCTTCTGTATGATGCAGTGCTTGCTCTGAATTCCTTTGCAGTCTTATGCACTCTCAACTTATTTATGAAAGAAGAACAGCACTTCTTCAAAGGAAAGCAGTGGTGGATACAGTGTTTCAATGGAACTTAATTTTGTCAGTTTGCCCTGGTACTGTACTCCTCCCACCATGACAGACATAGCACTGCCACCCTAGACCACATCAAAGATCCACATAGACAAACACTCCGTCCCCAACAGAATATTATATGAAATGCCCTGGGGAGGGTATAATTATAGGACAGAAGAATACTAGGTCTTCACTCACTTTAAACTATTTCATACCTTTGATTGTTCTCACTGCTCTTCCATGGACCCTTTGAAGGTATAATATTTTTGAGGAGAAAAAAACAAAATGCAAGAGTGTAACAGATGTTGGTGCACCATGTTTTAAATAAAAACATGAGTACATTTTAATTGTGCTTCTATTTTAGAAAGAGAATTTAAAATACCATGTCTGCTTCTGATCACTATTGGGCATGTAGTTCATTTAAGATTTTCACACACTATTTTTTAGCACTCCAAAATCTCATTCTTGAACGATAAAGCTAAGCTACATCACTGCACAGGTAAAGTTAGAGGTTGGGGTGGGGCCTCTCTGTAAATCATTTCACATTCACCTATATTGAATTTCTTCTGACATTTTGTCCCCAGGTCACGCTGGAAATTCTGTTGATGTTTAACACAGTTGGGTTTTTTGTTTGTTTGATTGTTTTATTTTTTTGAACACTTTCCATTGTCAGGACACTTTTTCACCTTACTTCCCATATTTCCCGTTTTCCAAATCATAACTGAATACGCCAAAAAGCACAGTGAAAAGCCCTATTGGGAAACATGAACATTTATTCTTATTTCTTATTTTTAAGGCTTTTATGCTTTATCCATTTAAGGACCTTTTCTTTTATTCCTAGAAGCTTAGGTTCGTAAATGTTAGTAGCTTCCTGTAAGGTAACATTTAATTTTTATTGTCTTCCTTAAGATGAAGCCAGTCTTATCTTTATACATAGAAGAAGAACTTGGGGAATTGAAATACATTCAGGGCTGGCTCTAGACGTAATCAAAGGTAAGGGACTGTGTTTGTCAGCAGACTCAACCCATTCTTACTAACAGCAAAAGCCTGGAAGTTAAGCTGGTGGCTGCTGAGGGAGTAAGAGCAGAAGCCGTTTTGCAGTAGGAGCAAGTAGAGTTGTCTTTCAGTGGCAATATTCCTCAGCCCAGGGATACAAATGAAATCTTGACACTGCCCAGAGCTTTCTCTTGAAAAAAAAAAAATATATATTTATTGATTGATTTTAAATGTGGCCAAGCCCTGAGGCCTAATTCTTGAGGTAGAAAAGTTCAGTTTTATTGACCTTTCTTATTACTTTCATGCTACTCCTGCATCTATGGGAAAAAAAAAAAAAGACTAAATATGAATGCACTTTGGATATTTGTCTGGTCTAAGCACCTTATATAAGCCTTTTTAAAAAGACTAGCAGCATCTCTTGGTTTATCTAGACGTCTCGATATTATCACAATAAACTCCACTTTCTAGCTGTGCCACTGAAATTGCATTTCCCTTGACCAGGTACCTCCTTAAGCAAGACTACACACATGAAAATAAAAGGCTCAAGAAATGCCAGAACCCTTGCAGAGTTCATTCTAGTTCAACTTTTGGCTAATGGTTTAGATCTTAACATCTTTTTAAACCAAAAATGATTTTTCAGTCCTCTATGCAGATTGGGCTTGTTTTATTTCAGAGAGAAATACAGAGTTTATTTTGACATATAATCTTCTAAAGCATCCAGATTCATCTGTAGTTCCATTAGTATCTAACTCGCCTGTCAAACAGTCTGTATCATTAGCAGCCACAGCATCTGCTACCAAACCACATAGAGAGTGCTACAGATTTAACGAACAGGTGTTTATTTAATACTGAATTTATTTTAAAGGTGTTCTATTATCAATTGATATGCTTCCAGGAACACCAAGATGCTTCAGGAATAAAAATATCAGGTACTTAATGAGAATTCTGTCTATAATAATATAATATAATAACATAAAAAAGACTATGAAACAGGTCAAATTCTCCCCTTGGCAACACTGGTTAAAAAAGTTTTCCTATCAAATACATAAAAACAAGACAACAAAAGTTACAGCTGCTAATAACAATAACACTTCATTGCACACTGTCTCAATATAACTCAAGCACTAAGAATGCCAGGGGAAAATCTGAACTCTTTCAAGGGTTCAGAAGAAGTATAGAAAGACAAGACTATTATTAGCCTCTGTTTACCCATCCCTTATGATTGACAGCAGAGAATATGCAAAACCATTAACTCAGCTTTATAATCAGATGAAACTTTCAGGCTAAACAACTCCAAAATAAAAAGAGAAAATGCACAGATTGTCCACATTAAATTTTGAGGCAGGTAGTAGCTCCAGCCTCACCAGAATTCCATGTGCTATATCACCCTTTGTAAACAAGAGTTTGTTTTATACCTCTCTTAGCCTTATCAAATATTAACATTCATCTCATGTAAGAAAATTACAATAAAATGTATGTTTGCCATCAGGATGATCTAAAACTGCTTCTGTTTAGCACTGTAGTTGATACCCATGTCTACAGGGATGACATACATAAGTGCAATATTATTTCTTCTTTCTAGTATATTGGAGAGCACAAATCTGTAGAATTAATGTGTGAAACCTCCACCTTACATGAATCTGTGCAAAAAGCTGTAATCAAGTGTTGCACAAAGATCCTGAATTAAAGATAGGAACAACAACCATACTCTACTTACATTTCCTCTGATGTTTAAAATAGAACGGCCATGCCATTTTCTGGCAAAAAGGCAAATTGATAGGTAAGTATGTTGATGACTGCAAGATAAAAGGTAATTTCACATGGTAGTATCTCATGGAGTTCTTGATTTTATTTTATTTTTTTAATAGGGATACAAAGGTCTTTAGTTAAAAATAACAATACTAATTACCCATTTGAAAATTTCCTGTTACATCCAGAGTTTGTCACAGAGAAATTTACTCATTACTGATGTACCTGAGATAGCATTTATAACAGAGTGGGGGTAAGGAGGAGGGCAGAGACGGTAATATTTTAAGGTTTCTGGTTTTTGTATTTTTTTTTCTAACAATATTTAATCCTCAGGCTTTCTTTTCTTCACATCTGCTTCCTTATATGTTTTCTCAATGCCAGCCCAGAAGATAATCAGTAACTAGCTTTCTTGCAACAGGAATGTTGTTCATAATTTATAAAGTAGTGACACAGAAAGATTTGGGGAGAAATAGATGAGAAGGAGAAGAAGAACATTGAAAAGAGAATGGTAGCCCCCAATAAAAAGTCATTCTTCTTAAGCTAATGAAAAAAATGTGTCCATGAAATAATGATGATCCTTGGAGCCTATTTCTTGAAATTTTGAAATAAAATATAGTAAGCATTAAAGAGCTAATTTAAAGTATTAATTGTAAATGGGGGCTTGAAGCAAAGGAGAGCATAAGAGAGACAAGCTCAGAACTCACTGGTGAAAGGAGCAGAAGGGAACTGACAGCCGGGATTGAGACGAAACTACTGAAGCCACATCAGCACAGCCAACTCTGAAATGAAACTCTGTCAACTTCACTTCATCTCCTCCACTGTCAGCACTGTGCTCTGTCCACCCTACAATAGCCCCTTTTCTCTCCTCTCTTCTGATTGCTGCCAGAGTTTATACCTCAGGGAATAATGGCACATTATTTTTCACTTTGTGGGTAATCACCTGTCTCTTTAAATCGACATCAGGTGACAGCTCAGGACCTTCATGCCAAAAAGCTCTTACTGACTTGGTGGAAAGTAAAGCTTATAAACCACTGTGTAATCATTTTTTTTTCAGCAGATTCTTTATGAGAGCAGCCTCAAAGAAGACCGTGTTTTCACTCGCTTCCATTGTTTTCTGTGTGGAAGCATGTTACTCTGGCTTAATTTGTTTTACTAGCACACAGTGCACTCAGTGCACTGGGGCCTTAAGAAAAGCAGTTGCAGGTAATTATTTCACAAGTCAGCAGCAATGACATCAGTGTCATTTTTCTGTGGGTTTTTGTTTGCTTGTTTGTTTTCCCTAGAATGCATGCATAATTCAGGTTGGACATATTGTTCAATATGTCCAATCAGACAAGGGGAAGGAAAAAAAAAAAAAAAGAAGAAAGAATAATAAGAAGAAAATCATACCATTCCTTTTAAACAGTACTTTGAGGATTATTATTCCTTCTCAGAAGAAGGGAAAACCAGGAAATTGAAATATGACCACTGAGGAAATACAAAATGAAACTCTTTAGGTGCACGTAGCTAATGAATGTGCAGAGGGGAACAGAGTTCTGCTGGCTAGAGAGTGTCATGCACCATGCACTGCCCCTGCCCAAGGAAATTCAGTTAATCCAAGGAACTGGCCACAGCAGCAAAAGTTCAGCCAAGAAGATCTGCATTAAAACCAAGTAACTAAGCATGGGCAAAATTCTTACTCTCTCCAGGCAGACAGTGGAACCTCCTCTAGATCTGTATTGCATGTCCTTTTTCCATTGAATGTCACTAGCTGGTATTTTACATATTCAGATCCTTCTATAGTCAACCCCAAAATAGGTAACAAAGGTGAAAGAGCACAATTTCTGCCTTTATTTTTAAATCATGGAGGTTCCTTCTGACAAAGCAAAAGGGGGAGAAAGAAGGAGGAAAGCAAGAAGCAAGACAAATGACTAAGAACAGGTTCAGCTCTATCCCCTTTAAAAGGCTCATGATGAGATGTACCTGTCCCATTTCCAGCTAAGGAGCATTTGAGGAGTCTGAGAAGATGAAGGGATTGAGAATGAAGGTAATTTATTTTATTTTTTAAAGTACCATCATTACTGCAGATAAAAGGGAGAGGAACTGGTGATAGGGCTGAGAAAGGAAGGAAGGAATTGAAGGGACATAGCTGGTATGGATTAAGGGGAAGAAATCTGCTGGTAGACAAGAGAACTGAGAATAAGAAACAGAGAGAGAAAGAAGGGTCAGAGGAAATAAGCTACATGTTGAAAGGTGAGAAAGGAGTAGCAAAATAGGTGGATTATGGCACAACATGCCTTTGCTGGAGAGAGATTTGTCTGTTGTGTTAATCAAAGCACTTGTTGGCTGTGACCCTGTTCTGTCAGAGACAATGGGCTAGGTCTGTGTGGTCTGTGGCAACACAAAAAAAAAAAAAAAAAAAGGTGATTTTTGAAGTCAAGTGTTTCCAGTAATTACACTTGATCCTGTTTTTGTATGGGGACAGGAAAAACCGGGTGCAAAAATTAACTGTTCTGTTTTCGTGGAGAGGTTATTAGCACCTTTTTTGGCCTCCTTTCTTTTTGCCCTATCTTCTTTTTCTTTTGAGGCAGACAGTATCATGGCCAAAACAGTACCAATTTGGGGAGTTTTTCTTAATTTAAATTACTGACAGTTAAAAAGACATTTTTAACTAACTGATTCAGGTATTGAGGGAATAAAAATAATCCAACAACGACACAAAAAAATAACCATTTAGGGAAACAACTTTTGTGCCCCTTCCCCTGACTAATTTCAGTCCATCACCCCTCCCCCACCTTGGGGGTGTCCCTTCACACAGTGTGTCTCCAGCCATGTACCCAGCAACAGCCCCTCCACGTCCCCTCCACTTTCCTCACCTGTCTCCTCACAAGTCCCCTCCCTGCAGTAGCTTTGGCTCTTTCTTAAATATTTCAGGGACAAGGCACCAGGGAGACCCAGTGGGCTGCAGGGCTCTTCCCATTAGCATCAGAGCTATTTGGGGCTGTTTGTGAGTCACAGGCATCTCGTGGCATCCTCCCATGAGGGTTACCCTGCAGCTCCCTACCCAGACCCTGCCAGCTAATGCCCCATGCAGTTGGCTGCACAAGAACTAGCACAGGTCAGGCAACAAAATAAAGAGGTTCAGCCAAGGCTAGACCTTTGCTAGCATTAAGCAGTATTCATATGTAACTCACCTGATCTCCCAAGATGTATGTAACCAAAAGCACGTATTCATAAGGAATAAAAGCAAAGGAGAATGATTAATCAAGCCCACCCCAATAGCAATCATTGCAAAAAATGCCATCAAGAAGTCTTTTAGATTCCTATACAGTCTGCTGTTAAGTACAGGCCTAAAATTATCAATGAGAAGAGTCACTAGTTGAAACACTAAATAAAGACTAAAATTGCAGGTTTTGCTGCATAAACAGTAAATATGTATCATTGCATTCTAAGCCTGTGTCCTTTGTTTAACCTCCAATTAACTAAAGTAATTATGATTGCTTTCATCACCTGCCTTTCCACTACAACTAGCATGAATTCTTCCACTCTATCCTCCTTAGTAAACAATCTTTTCCCAGTATGCTTGAAAAGATTTCCATTTGCTTACATGTATCCGTCTTGACAGTGAAGATGGGAGTTAGTTTTACCATTGTCTTTAAACAGAATGCTTTATTTTTGTCCATGTAGGTCAACCTCAGAGGTATTGCTTCAAAGAATTATGACACCACCATTAACCTCTGCTTGGCACAAGCATCCTCAGAGATTATTTAGATCCCTCTCCTCAACATCCAATTGCCAGACTTTTAAAACCAGTTACTGAAGTAATGAGAAAGCAGAGGTTTATCTGAGAAACACTTATGTCCAAACTATGGACACTAATTTTTACAATCACTAAGTAATTGAAGAGAAGAAGCAAATACAATGTCCATGGGGGCCTTTTCTTTGAGAAGAAATAACAAGTTGTTTTTGATGCTATACAGTAGCATGAAAGTGATTAAAAGAACAAAATGCTCTTTCAAAATGACACAGTGCCTTCAAACAAGCCTTGACCGTAGGACTACATGATGGCTAACGCAAGTAGAAGTTCAGATCCTTTACACTCCAAATTTCCCCTGAAATATTGCATTTCACTGAACTAACATAACTTCTCTCTCCTTCCTTTCTTAACTTGTTCCCATAGAGAAATATGCTTATAACAAGAAGGGGCAGAGGTGAAAGGGAAAAAGGTGCTCCGCAAAAGACAGTTCAGAGGAAATATTTTAAAATCCAACTATTTATGCTGTGCAGTGTAGTTCAGTGTAATGTATATGATTGTTTTCTGATCCTGGAAGATAAAAGACATCTGAATAGCATCACAAACATAGAAAGAAAAAAAAAAAAAAAAACAAGAAACTAACCTACTGCTGCCTGGGAGCATTGCTAAGGTTTGGAAGAAATAGATTTCTTTGCACAAAATGTTGCTGAGCTTTCTTAGCAACAAACATCTGATCCAAGAGGAAAGGAATTATACTGAAACCAGAGTAAAAAGGGGTGAAGGAGAAAGAATATTAGAATTGAGAATAACTTCAGGGTTTTGTCTCATGCTTTGATTGTCTGAAGCAACTTACCCCTTACTGGATATACTTTGAGCTACTTAGGAGGGAAATATCATTGTGCTACCATTTGATCCTTAAAGGCACAAGGTGTGCTTTTAAGTTAAAATGCAGTATAGAAAAACATAAACTCCTGCTTGCCAAACTATTGCTGTTTAATCAGTTTGTTTACAATATCACACACAATGTACTGAGCATGAAAGAAACAGCTAAAGTACATAAGCTGTCGGGTACCCAGACAGACATTCTCTAGATATAAACAACATAAAATATAACTTTAGTTATAGAACCATATTAGTATGGTCTTTTGGTACAAAGCTTGTAAAATTAGTAGTCTTTTCAATATCAGAGTTATTCTTTGATGCACTGTTTTGAAGAAGTTACAAGAGGCTCACAGAGTTAAAAATAAAAAATAATAACAATAAAACTTGCTTTAAAAGTTCTGTGATGTCCTGCTGACAAACAGTACAGGTCAACCTTATTTGCTAAAGTACAAAGTTGTTTGCTAAATGACCAGGGGATAGAATTAGCTATAATTTTGCTTTAAAACCTGACATACCACTGTTGCCCTTTAATTATCTTGACACAAATTATAGATGTTTTAATTACAAATTTCTTAACAGCCGTCCTTTCTCTTGGCTCACCTACACCACAGATTAATAGCACAAATGTGTACCCTATCTGCTGAGAGACATTCAAGTTAACTAGAACATCTTACTAGAACATCTGTAGCCACCCAGTAGTGAAATTCCTCACAGCCCCCATCAATTTCTTCATTCTTACTGTTTGCTCTAACCCTCCAATTATCCATTAACAGTCACTTTGGCAGCTTTAAAATGAGTCTAAGTTCTGTAGATTCATATGCAACACCTTGTTTACAATAATATCCCCTTCTGCTTGAGTTAAAATCTTCCGTTTATGTTTAGAGTGTGATTAATGAATTAAAAAACCCTTTAGAGTTTATAAGCAAGACAAACAAGGATGCAAAACAGAGTTTCTCTTGAAGGTATATTCTCCTTTTTTTTTCTTTTTTTCTTTAAGGTACACACATTCTGAGCTAGCTAGTTATTACACAAACAGAGATGAACAAAAAAAAAAAAACACTGACAACAAAAATACAAAATGTCACCCACATGCACGATCACACCCAGTTTTAATAATAGCTGCCTTTTGTCCCCACCCATTGCCCATGGCTTTTTTTAATGTATAACATTGACAGTCCATCTTAAGTCATCCTGAGGAAGAATAGAGCTTTTTATTTGGCATAGAAAGTCTTGCAAAATGAAGGTTGAAAGAGCATTTGAAAGTCTTTCAGTGTCTGCAGTATGATTTTCAGAGCCTTTCTGTTTTCAGGGACAACAACAGCAGTCTAGGTTCTGATTCCTAGACCTTATGATAGTAGGAAAAATCATCAAAGTGTGGTATATATTTGAAATTTCAACAGTTCTTAAAAAAAAAAAAAAAAAAAAAAAAGCAACAGCATACAAAGGAATATTATGTTCCTGATCTGCCCATTGAAGTGCCTTCGGTCCACTATTTTGACAAAGTTAATCTATTACTAGGAATGAGAACTAGAAAACTTTTTTAAAAAATGTTATTTTTTAGCTCAAGGTTTCAGTGCAAGCACATTTAATGGTAGGAAGAATTCTTATATTCATACTTGTGTTAAAGGTTGAAAATAATAATAATAATAATAATAAATCAAGCAGCTAATGCTTTTGACTTCTTAACTTGAGAATCAGGAAACATATTTTTTAGATTTTCTGATGTCAAACCAGCTCCTTAGAGGTGTTTAAAGTGAGGCAGTCAACACTCTGGAGCTCTAGATGGGCTTGTGAAAATTTAAGCCCTAAATTTTTCTATGATATTACACGTTATTACACTTCAGCACTGTTTTTTTCCTGCAATATTTACATTTATATTTCAAAAAGGTGCAATGCTATCTGTTATGGTATTTGAATATCCCTTAGGCCTATGTATTGACAGAAGTACTGAAGTTCTGAGAAGAACTCATGAAACACAGACTTTTCTCACTTTTTTATAGTAAATAATTCCACTTAGCATAGTGTTTGTTGTGTAGCTTGGAAAATATTCTAAGGGTGTATTTTTATATAGCTTATTTTTTAAGTCTTTTCTTATTCAGTCCAGACAGAATATTTTGTTTCCCAAACTCTGTTCTTCTGATTTGTTCTATAATCTACATAAATAGAATAACAAATTTTCTTTAATTTTATTCTCTGCATGCCTCCTAAGAGGTACTCTGTATTTTATTTAGCACAATTGTTCAGAGAGAAACAGCAGTACTTTATATATAACTCCCATAGAGTCTTACTATAAAAACACAAAAATTACATAAACCTCTTCCTCAAGTGAATTACAACTACCGTATGCAAAATATTTTCCTTATCTGTTTGTGTTTTATTTTTTCAAAGGCTTCTACCTACCTATTTTTCATGTGGTGGCTTCTGTTGAAGCCTGATTTCTGCAAAAACCATCAGAATTAAAACAAGCACACATACCTTCACAAAATGTAGTAACTGTCAAAAGTTTCTCATCATTAAAAAGGACCATCCAGATGCCAAAGCAATGGAACACAGTCTACCAGAGGTAACATCTGGCATTTTGGCAAACTTAGCTGGCAGAAGGTTTTACATCTGCTTCTCCTGCTGTTCTTCTTACTGCCATGCTTTCCTTTTTTTTTTTTCTTTTTTTTCTGTAATACAACTTCATTCTAGACAACTAGCTACTGTCCACTTAGCTATTCTGTTCTATACAAATCTTTCATTACATTTTACTAAATATGTGAAATAAAAGAATAATTTAAGAAAAAAAAAAAAAACAAAAACAAAAACTTGTGTTTCTGTGCCTGAATCATGCATGTACATTTATAAAATTCTGAACTCAGAAGTCCTGTCGATTTTTTAAAAAACAGAAGTCGTATGTGTGTTGTAATTCACACACCCTGTCACAGTAACTTTATAACTGAGAAAAACAAATCCTAAAATGGCGAGGAAGAAAGTCTATAAACTTCTAAGTTTCATACACCTGTAATAATTATTATTAATAATAATTAATAAAAATAATCTTTCTTTTAAAGAATATGCTCATTTATAGCTAAGATTAAATGTTCTAAACCAATGGGTTTGCTTTTGTCTGACATTTTAGAGTGAAAGTATTACATACCTGTTACTTCTGAGCTCTGGTCTTGCCACTCAACATGAAAAGAGAAAAACAGTGGGTCCGGATTTCAAATCCAAAACTTCATAATCAAGTTCCTTCTCTCTCAAGGAAGTAACGGCTAAGCCAGATCCCAGAGATGGAACAAACCCATATGTAGTTTAAATGATTCTGGATCTACCTCACCATCCAAACAGCTAAACACTGAGGTCTGCATGCATCTTTAATATCAACCAGAAAGTCACAGTTGTTTGCATCTGCATAATGGTGTGGCATTATTGACCTATCATTGATTTATCAAAAGTCGTTGCATGATGTGTAAATATGTAACCTTACTACTTGACTGGTATTGTCAAGTGCTCTACCATCTGTGCCATTATATATATGTCTCTACTGCCACCTACTTGTGATAACACTAGGAAAGTTCTCTTTCTATTTTGAAAAGCTGTGAAGAGAATATCATGAATTGCATATGTCTTTTCTGAACATTTTATTTAAATTTCATCTCTACTCTCTTAAAAACAAACAAACAAACAAACAAAAAATCTTAACAGAGACCATAGAACCAACAGAGGCAGCAATAAAAGATATGCCAGAGATCCTCCAAAACTGTAAAAAAGGGCAATGTTTTTCTAATTCTTGGCAGGCAGAAAGTACCTGCATCTAATCATATTGTTATATAAAGACAAATTTATCTGTCCTGACTTATCATAAGCCTACAATGGTACAACTCATCTACTTTTCAGTCTTTCAGCAAAATCATCACTATAGGTAGGAAAGGTAAGAAAGCTATACATACAAGTAAAAGGTGCCCTCAAATAGGAATGAAAAAAAAAAAAAAAACAACAAAAACAGCTTTGCAGAACCTTAGATATGCAGCATATGAAATGAGTAGGCGATTGTGATTCTCATCCTCTCTTAAAACAGAAAGCTTGAAAGAACAGAGCGCACTATTATAGCAAGGGCAACAATGTGACAAGTAAGAAGATGAAGTAAAATTCAGGAGAGAATTTGGCACAGAAATGAGGAAAGCAAGTGAGAAAGTCCTCCAGCCTTGAGGGAAGTTATTGCCATGATAATGACATGGCTTGGATTCACTACAACAGTTGTCCAATATGTGCTGATTCACTTTAGCTCATGAAGTCCTTGACAAGACCCTGATAAAGTAGATTACAGTAATGGCAGAAGCACTTGAGAAATACTGTCTGAATTATGTGCTCAGATACACAAACATGATGTGGTCATTTGCCAAGGCCAATGCCAGCATGATATGTTTGTTCAATACGTTTGCAGCATAGACTTTTGATCACCTTAAGAATTTTGATTTTTCAGTAAATAGGAGACCTCTAGGTCCTGAAAAGTTGAGTGGCTTTGAGAGTTTTGCCGTCGTTGTGCAAAGATAATGACTATTCTACTGAGGTTTCTGCTAATATCTTTCTTGTAAATAGCTGACACAAAATGTGCAATTTCAAAACACAGCAAGAACACCAACTACAGTAAATGGTTTGTTCTGCACAAGTCTTTTTTTCAGTGTTTTCCCATTTCAGTGGGGAATGAATTCAATGACTGTGCTAAAGAAGAAAAACCATGAACAAGAAAGCATAATAGGTCCTAAGAAGACTGAGGCTGGCTGCAAATGTTTCTATGTCCTTATGAGATCCTACAGTCTTTATGTCATTAGATAGGTGCTCTATTTAA
This sequence comes from Cygnus atratus, assembly GCF_013377495.2. NCBI lineage: Eukaryota > Metazoa > Chordata > Aves > Anseriformes > Anatidae > Cygnus > Cygnus atratus. The sequence goes on along the minus strand of NC_066363.1, from coordinate 101,923,063 downwards.
AATAATATTCCTATATTGCTCAACATATTACTATAATATTGACTGTAATTTGCTTCCCAATGTACGTGTAATGCTAGTGTGGAAGGCTGGACTCCTAGCAACTGTTATTTGACAGATTTTCACATAATACCATGTTATCACACAGAATATGTGGAAGTTAAAGTCTGACTTTTTCTCAAAAGACTCTGATGAGGCAAGGGAAGAAAACCTCTAGGCCACACCTGAAGTAAATTGACAGGGAACATCAGTGACAAAGTCAGGAGAACATCATCAACCTCCTCCACTAGCAAGGAGAGCACCACTGTTTAGCAAGGATTACTAATCCAGCATTGTATGAGGCCTCCTTCAAGGGCAAAGCAGCCAACATGAACCTGAAACAGAGCTCTCACTCACAGGAGAAATCCACTATCCAAAGGAGGGTATGGTCCCTACATGGAGCTGAACAGCTGCCAGAACTTCTCCCCAAAAGCTTTAGGCAGTCAGCAGTTCAGCTGCCCTGGATGAAGAGAAATAAGCACTACTCTTCTGGGAGATAGGTACCCAGAGCAAGACCAGAGTGCCTCAGATACATCTGAACACAAGTGCATGGTAGCAATCAGCTCATCTTGGGATAGATGGGATTTGGCTAATGCATCATAGGCTAGGCTCCAGGACAACTCTCTCAGACATGAATTTCACACACACACACACCAAAAACGAAAAAAAAAAAAAAAAAAAAAAAAAGTAGGGATTGGGCATGTTCCTGAGGCCTAAATCACATCCCAGAGGTCCTGTAGGTTTCCAGCTTCCCGACCTAATAAATTTAAAGTTGTTGAAGTTCACTTACTTTGGTGAGTGATATAGAGTACCAGGGACCAGCAGGGGTGAGTGGCTTTGCAAGGGAAGGTGAATCAGGACCTCAGGATAACAGCATGGCCAGCAGGGAAGGACCTCACTCACAAGAGGCACCAGATGAGGCTTCCCATAGCTCTGTCTTGCATATTGGGTGTTTTCACAGCACTATCTGATTCAAGGTTACACCTACAACATCCAACCCCTACAATTCTGTGATTCTGTGTGATTCTGTGATCTCTGAGCAGAGCATGAGCATAGGAAGGAAACCTCCTTTGAGTGGCAGGGGAAGAGGCTACAAAAGGAGATTGCTAAGAAAGATGTTACAGACCAGCCAGGGCTATTAGAGCCTGTTGATGTCCCAAGGCTGCTGACAGCTCGAGTAATACTATATATTTACAAGAAAATTTGGGGTTGGGGGGATGGAGGTCACAACATGTGAGCTGCACAGACAAGGTGAGATGAGCTAATTCTTATGAGAGCTTTGGTGTCACAAGTAGGCCTCCATACACCTCCACGTCACCTGCCAGGTGATACCCTCTCTAGGGTGGACACTGTTAGGGTATTTAGGATGTTGCAGTTTAGACACAAAAGCATTTTTCCAGAATGGGCTGTAACTGACAGATATATTTTGGAACCACACAATGGTATAGTAGCCCAGTTGGGGCAGTTAATTACACAAAGATACAAGATGAAGTAGTTGCCTTATTCTGCTCTTTCTGAAAACAAAAACCAAACCAAACCAAAACAAACAAACAAACAAAAAAGTTATGCCTCCATGTGGTTTAAAAAGCTCATCTGAAAATTGAAATATGAAGTCATAGAAGTTTCTTTTGATTATGTATATTCCTGGAGGGTATTTCTGTACTTTTTTGACAGAGAAGCCCTGCAGAGGAGGACTTGGGGGTTTTGGTGAATGAAAAGCTCGACGTGAGCCAGCAGTTCACACGCACTGCCCAGAAAGCCAACTGCATCCTGGGCTGCATCAACAGAGGAGTGGCCAGCAGGTGGAGGGCGGGGATTGTTCCCCTCTATGCTGCCCTTGTAACGCCTCACTTGGAGTGCTGCATCCAGGTCTGGGAAGCACAAGAAGGATGTTAATCTGTTAGAGCAGGTCCAGAGGAGGGCCACAAAGATGATCAGAGGGCTGGAGCACCTCTCCTATTAAGACAGGCTGAGAAAACTGGGACTGTTCAGCCTAAAAAAGAGAAGGCTCTTTGTCTTGCAGGCATCACATTTGTGGACCCCAAATGCAGGCTCTGCTCTGTGGAATCTCAGCATCCAAGAGCAACATCTTGGATTTATGAAGGAAAGGGTTACTTCCATTTTTACTCCTTGACTTCATGAAAATATACTGGCACAACAAACTTGTCTGTCTGTTTTAACTGAATGTTATTATTCATCTCTCAAGGAAAAAGTCAAATAGCCCAAACAATATCTCACAAATAATAGGCAGTACAATGAACGTATATATATATATTTTTTTCCAATGAGATACTGACTGTTATATTAATGGAATGTATGATTTTCTTACCAGCTTAAATTGCATTGAAGGTTAAGTCCATCTCCATCTTTAATACATCTCTGTTAAATTTTCTTGAATGTTATATCTCTTTTAAAAAAATGCGAACATTTGATCATGTTTGAAAATCTGGTTAACTTTGTCTTGCACTTATGCTCTTAGCTGCGGCTTAGCCTGTCCACCCAGCTTAAGCTGGTTACTAAATTACAAAGAAAAGATAGCATAAGAAAGGATCAAATGTTCCAAATTCAGGATTCTAGATCAAATATAACAGTAACATAAACAATACTATTATTCAGTACAAAACAAAACCCCTTGCTTACCATACTATATTAGATAGTCATCAGAGTCAGAAATACCATGTTGCAGGACCTATTAAGTCTTCTACAAGCCACAGTATCATAAAAACACCACGTGTCATATGCTAAACTAGTAATTTCTATTTCATTCATGGCTATAGTGTTTCACCAAAACATCCCACTCATATCAAATGTGCAGAAATCTCAATACAGTGAATACTGGGGCTATCTTTGAAAAACTGAACTAAACGTTGAATAAACCACTGAGCAGATGTTCCCATTTGTTCCATGGTTATTTTACTGGTCTAAAGCTGCACAAGGCTAGAAATTAGTTGATTAAGGCAGCTGTGAGTCCCCCAGCCAAAGGGAGATCTTAACATACAGAATAATGCATCTGACCTCCTTTACAACAGATGCACTGGTGATGCTGCAACTATGCCAGGCTGCAAACACTGACTTCAGACTCTCTCTAGCTGCTGAATAATCCCATTGCAGAAGCTGCCAGCTGGCATGAGCTACAGCAACTAAAACCTAAAATGTCCTAAAGAACACTGCAGATCTACTGTTAGAGTTGGAGAACCACAATGGATTCCTTGAAGTGGGATTTTTTTTTTGTCCTAATTAAATGTTTTCAGAATACAAAAGTAAAACTTTCAGTATTTCTCTTTTTTGTTTGTTTTCCCTATCTGCAAAAATTTGAAAAAAAATAAAAAATAAAGGTATATTTGTCCATTTGTCCTATATTTGGCCAATCAGGCTTTTTTTTTTTTTTTTTTTTTTCTGAGAATGATATGGCAGCTGTGGCTAAAAAAAAAATTAGAAAAATCCCACTATTAACTCTTCAGGATAGAAGGTAGATGGGTATTATAGAGGAAGGGGTGATATCATATCATCTAAACTAAGTGTCCGAGTTAATATGCAGCAAAAAGTTCCTTCCGAGTGTCAAGTGTGTCCTCTCATCCCGTTGTACAATTAGATACATAAGGATGGTACAGATGGTAAATAAACATTTGTCTCAACGCCTTACTTCTTGTGCCATCCCAACCACTCTCTTCCTTTCTTTGCACATAGCAGCATTTGTCAGCATGCCAAGATAAAGCTTGTAGAAAAAAAGGGCTGCAGAAGCCAATTATTTCTGTGCTTTCATCAGAGGAAAATGAAATTTTAAGAAGCAAAATTATAGAAAGGAGGGCTGCAAATTTCCATAGTTAAAAGCTGTATGTTTGTACACTGACATTTAGAGGGGTTTGTCAAGTACAGAATGCAGTAAATCTTTTTGATTTCATATTCCAGACTTCGATAACTTTATGTTAGAATCAGATTTACACCTTTTCCTTATTGGGAAAACTGAAAGACTGAATTCTGTATGTTCACTAGTTGAAGTTGCTTTCCATTGTTAGCATATATACTTGAAACCAACTGATAGCACCACAAAAGAGAGAGGTACAGTCTGCATGTGGTTCCCGCACTGTGCAGTACATAAAGCCCATTTCTTACGCTCTGCAAGGCAGAGACTATTTCCAGAGTTCCCAGCTCAGTCCCCCGTCCCTCCAGCGACCTTGTTGGCAGCCCCCTGCTGACTCAGTCCCTCAGCCTGCACTCCCTGGTCCCTCTCTCTCTAACAAATAACAGGTAATCTAACAAAACACCTCTTGTACACCAGCAGGGAACGTGAAACATTTCTTGTTTTCATTTTGTGCTTTAAACACATCGTTTGTTTCACTGTTTTCCCTCTCCTTCCCTGTCATTACCTGCTGTCATGTCATCCTGTCTCTGCTTTTCCCTGGTGCTTTATATTTCATTGCTCTCCTGTCACTCTCTCTCCATGCTCTGCTAAGCCTTCTTGGCCAGAACTAGCTTAAATAGCTGCTTTCCCCTCCTTTGTAGCTTAATAACCATTACACCAATCCCTGTCCAGTTTCATAAATTACACTGGGACTAAAAATTATTTGTTGCCTCTACACCTTTTTACTACATTACTGATTTCATAGAGGAAGATCAATTTTGACTGGAAGACAGAAACCGCAGTAGATAACATACTTTTCTAGGTGTATCAATTCCATTTTATTCTATTAACTCAAAAATTTCATGTCTGTGCAAAATACTCTATCTGAATGTGCCTTAAAAACTACACTGTTCTTAGGCTGAAATAAATGGTAAATCAAGTCTGAATATGACAAATGTGGAGACCGTTTTGATAGGAGTGGATATAGATTTTGCCTATATACATGGAGAGACAAAAATGAAGTGATAACTCATTTATCACCCTTTTCTTTCCACCATATTTCCACCTTCACCTTCTGCTGGCAGTACATTACACTTAAAGCAGGAAATACAGCTGGTTCAGTTTCTCTGCAGCTGTTGCTGATCATCTGTTTGATGACTCAGCTTCAGCTACCAGTCTCATCTTAGGGGTATTTATGTTCCAAAATAGAAGGCTCTAAATGTATGTCATGTCCATAAAATAAAAATATTTAGAGTGATGTTATGCCCTGTGCCTGCTAATGCTCGTAAACTTGCCTGAGAGAGTAATGTTGTGTCTTGCTGGTAGGGCAGGGAGGGAATTTTGGCACAGCTTTCTGCATGGATTGGCAGGGAGTTCCCAGTGGCTTAAATACCTGATCATTACACTTAATACTTTCTTGACATCATTGTGTAGGTTTAAGCTGTTCCAAAATGTAAACCATATGTGGTGTTGTTTTTTTTTTTTTTCAGGTTTGCAGCAAAATGGTGTGTATAAGAAATACTTAATTCAAATTCTTTCTCTTAAAAAGCATCTAGAGTAAGGAATTAATCCTGACAAAAAGTTGCACAGGTAAGTGGTTTGAGAGACTAAGGAATTATTGTGATTGACAGGCCCTTAACTTGACTGAAATCATTTTCCCTTACTGGAGTGTGAGTTCAAAGCATGGCATATGCAGTATTTCCAGCTGGTGAATGCATATGTTTGTAGCACTTCTCAATGGTATGCCGACAGGACACAGCATGACATAGTCTGCTCTGTAAAGAATTGATAGGGAAAAATCATATCTATTCAAGCAGCCACAAACAATTGCTTCACAGTCAAGGGAAGAACCTAGAAAGTATTCATGGAAATATATATTTCATAACCTAATATTTTAACATGCTGTGAAACTAACAATGAAACCAAGTGCAGACAGAAGGATGCCCATCTGGCTGCAGGCAGAGACCTTAGTGAATGCATTGCACAGCAGTGAAGTTAATATTCAGCAGTGCAAGACCGCTATATGATACATACACATTTATAGTATTTTGGATGCATCTATTCTAGAATTATGAATCAGAGGTATTCTTTTAAAGCTAACCTCTCAAATTTGAATTATGAGCTTTGGTTTACTTTGCCAAGTGTTACTGGGACACATGAAGCATCTATTTTTGGGATATTGGATCCTCAGCATTAATTTTTCACTTTTACAAATTCACTTTTATTCACTTGCGTTGTTTGATTACGTAGACAATTTCTGGAGGCAAGGGCACAAAGAATGATCTATATAGGCTGTACTCAACAATGCTTCTTCAGTATCCAGTGAGGTTAGTATATGCCTTAGAAGGCATACCTATGTCCTAGTACTCCAGTACAGGTCCACCTAATATAGGAAAAATGCAAAGCACAGGCTGATTCATAATTATTATTTATTTTTAAATTCAAAATTGTATGAACGTGGTTGAGTAGAATGTCTCATTTTATGAGATATTTTTAACTTACTGTTACATGTACTCTTCATTTGCCTTAAATAAATAGCATTTTTCCCGTACTGGACGACTGCAATATTTATCAGCAGAGGAAGGACCCTGGAAAGGTTCAGAGATCACACAGACATCTGAACTAAGTTTTAAATGGCATGGGTATTCACAAACAAATTCCATCTTAAATATTCTAAGGATTCTATGATTAAAAAGTGCTTGTACTGTGGTTTTTTTTTTTGTTTTCTTTAAGATGAATGGTTTCAAACATTATCCAAGTGACTCAGACTGACTTACTCAAATAAACATTTGCAAATGCCTTCTGCTCTCGCTTACCCTACATGTCTTATTAGAGAATGCATTCTGATTATTCTGACTGCTTACCTGCATATAAAAAAAAAAAAAAAAAGCATTTCTGAGGAATATTCTTTGGAGTTTTATATATTCTACACAATAAAATAGGTGTATAAACTTATAACTGCATATTCACATTTGCAATGAAAGCAATGTACTTCCTTGAGGGAGGGCGGGTTTCTATCTTTCTATTCTAGTCTTTTTTTTACATATTTTTTTGTAAATAAATATTCTATACTATTCAGCTGAAAGCCAAGAAAGTGAGTCAGACTATGAGGAATGTTTAAATAGATGTTATGGTAGTAAACATACTCATTAAACTCTTCAAAACACAGAGCAGGTGTTACCAACCTAATGAACAGGAAGAGGGGGAGTTACTAATTACACAGGTATCCTGCTGGAAAAAAAATAATAATAAAAATCTAAGTTTGAATGAGAAGTTTTACTAAAATTGCAGGTATTCTGAGACAACAAAAGAAAACAATTATTTGCCTGCTGAACTTCAGTTCGTGTATCTTACGTATGTCTGTCTATTGACCAAAATCCATTCAAAAATAAATGGTGGGATCATTTTATTGACAACTACATTTGTGTAACTGAATTCCTTTCCTATACCTGTTTTTACACATTGCTGTTGTAGAATCTGACAAATTGTAGAAAAAGACACTGGTTATAATGTTTAAATGGTGCAGCATTACACTGCAGTTTCAGAACCAGTTTAATATGACATAAGCCTGCTCAAGCATCAGTCACCTCACCACCCCCTCAATCCTGGCTGCTTATTTCTCCACCCATATCTGCAGGCACATGCAGTCATGCAGCTATGTGATGTACTACCTCAGGGAAGTGATGTGATGTTTTCCCATTAACCTGGGAAAAAATAAAAGAGACATTTTAAACCTCCCTCTCCCCTCTTGGTGTTTTTTCAAGGACACTTGTTCACCTAGCTAATCTTTCCTCTCCTCTCCTCTCCTCTCCTCTCCTTTCCTTTCCTTTCCTTTCCTTTCCTTTCCTTTCCTTTCCTTTCCTTTCCTTTCCTTTCCTTTCCTTTCCTCTCCTTTCCTCTCCTTTCCTTTTCTCTCCTTTCGTTTCCTTTCCTTTCCTTGACAGCACAAGAAAAAACACTGAGGAAGAAAAGGCTTCCAAGACTTTCAGGTAGTAGTGACACCTCACTTGGATTTAAGTTAACATAAAACGGTGACATCATCTCTCAGTTGATTCCACACTCTCAAGGAGTTAATAACTAAAATGAGTACAATGCTACTCAAAACAAAGAGAAAATAGTGTGGCTTGAAGTAAGCCAATAAAATCTGAAGTTATTAAAATGGGTCATATAGACTCCTTGTCACATAAAAGCAGTAAAATGCTATGCAATGTCAGCTTATATATCTATAGATAAAAATAATAATAATAATAACAGGTTGCCCAGAGAGGCTGTGGATGCCCCATCCCTGGAAGTGTTCAAGACCAGGTTAGATGAGGCCCTGAGCAACCTGATCTAGTGGGTGGCTTCCCTGCCTATAGCAGAGGGGTTGGAACTAGATGATCTTTGATGTCCCTTCCAACCCAAGCCATTCTATGATTTTATGAAAAACTGGTTATGAAACTCCAGCACAGAAGCTGGGAAACTGTAAAGATTTCATATAAAGAAAAAAAAAAGCTAATTAGCTGTGAGATTTTGCAATCCAGACTCTGTTTCCGGCGTAAGTGAGGAAACAGTCGGTTATCTTCTGTCATAGGAATTGTCCTCAGCATCAGTTGTTTTTTTTTTTTCCTGAAATGAAGGTGAATTTCACAACGGGTTTAAGCTATTAAACTGAGACATTGACAAATACATGCAAAGTTCCAAGGACTTAAATTTGGAAGCATTGCAGTTTCATACGTCTAATCTTTTTTTTTAAGTTCCCCAGACCTTGCAGGCACACTTCTGGGCACATCCCAATCTTGCCATACCTGAGCAATGTAAGCAGATAACTTGCGCCAACACCAGGTCAAGATCCACAAGCAAAGCATTCTTCAGCACATTTGGCACTGATGGGGTTGATCTTCCTATAACGTGCAGCTACTGTTTTCCTTTAAGGAGGAGGAGATGGTGTTAGATCTTTTAGTCCTTAAACTATTGGCTAGCTCATACAGGAGATGGAAATATCCTTAGAATGAAATAGCAGTTCATCATAGGTTCTTTTGTGTGGCATACATTTCAACTCTCAATTTGAAGCTGCTACCAAAATGAAAGAAATGCAAGAGCTATGAATTTCTGAGCTATAAAGTGGCAATGAGTATGTCTAAGTAACCAAACGTTTAGGGAATTAACATGGGAACAGAGAAGCCTTGTTCTCCTGTCCCCACTCCAAAATCATCTTATGTTTTCACTTTTTTACACGTTTTAGAAGATACTGGGTAAAATATAGACATGGTGCTGAGCACTAGATGCCTTCTCCAGCTCAGCCTTTACACTACAAAATCATACTGTATCTCAGGCTGAGTCATCTGTAGTCCCCCATAATTTGTTATTCTACTTAGTATTTCCTACTAGATAGTTCCAGAGTCATTTGGTATGCTGAGCTTGATGGGATAATTTTGAGACATGTGATTTCTACCTTCCATTGTGTGGTAAATTATGTTATTGTTTAGTGTGTGTGGTTCCATTTGGGGAATCAGAACACTAAAAAGTCAGCACTGAACCAGTCCGTGTATCTGAGAAGCACCTGTCTTTATTCTTGCCAGTTTCTGTAAAACATTGGAGGGGGGGGGAGGAGCTAAACCTCCAGATCAGACTAAATAATAAATATTATTATAGTAAGAATAATAAAATAGTAACTGATTCATAATCAAAAAGCCTAATTTGAACAAAAGAACAAAATTCTGGAAGAAGAGGAAAAAAGATCTCCTTAAAAATCATTTCTTTCAAGAAGATAACAATATTTTTCAACAGAAGATGTTTGTTATGCAAGTATAGATCAGTCCAAGTTTAAAATCAGTTTATTATTAAATCTCTACTCCATTTTTCAGAAGTTCTACTACGTACATATTTAGTTTGAGGCACATTGGCTTTCTCAGTATTTATTATGAGCAAGGCTCTGACTGATATTTATTCTTCACAGGCACATACCAAAGCTGGAAATTTATTGGAGGTAGGGATGCTAACATCTCATTGCCAGAGCTCTATGTTATCCCAATTTTCCAGGAATTTGTCAGTAATTAGTATATTTCTGTGTCAGTAAATCATTTGTAAAAGATAATTCCAGCCCAGAGAGAGATTGTAATAAATATTTATTATGTACAAGATATATTGCTAATGACAAAATTGATATATTGCTACTGAAAAAAAATAAATAAATAAAATAAAATTGTGAAAGCCTTGCTGAAATGTGGGTAATGAATACTAAATTCAGAATACCATTGCTCAGGTGCTCAGACATTATTATTAGGTTTCATATCCCCTTCATACACACTGAGCTCATCCTCCACAGTTACACAGGTTTCTTCCTGCTCCACTGAATCCAGCAGGACTTTGAACACCAACGTCTGTAGAAAACGTATCATACTGTGAATTAGTTGTGGAAGAAGGACATCTAACATGATTTACAGTGTCATCAGCTTGCACTATATGATGTCAGGTTCGAAATAAAAACAGATTGTCAAAGAAATATTTGGAAAAATAATCTCTAAGAGAAAACGGGAGGAATTAAAATTCCATACTAAAGTCTGCGTGCTTGTCAGGGACCTGTGGGGGAGGAGTGTCAGCAGCCCAGCGTGATAGCACTGCCAGCAAGGCAGGGACATCACCAGCATGGGATCTGCTTCTGAGCAAGGGGGGCAGAGCAAGACCAGTGAGGGGAACAGAGGTACCCACTGCCAGGGATGGCCAGGCATGTGGACAGAGATGGGCTCAAGTCAGGCTGGGACATCAGTCTGTGTGTGATAATGGTCAGGATGAGGAATGGGAGTTAGGAGGCTCAGGGGTACCTGCCATGTAGCTCAGGTGATGCCAAGGGCAAGACCTGAAGTGTTAAGTGTGGTGGAGTAGGGGGAGTTGCACACAGGAAGGTTTTGAAATTTTGTGTTATTCTTGGGGGTTTTAGTCATATGGTCATAAACTATGAGATAACATTTCCAAAGTGAAGGACTAGATACCAAAACAATTGCAAAAAGATGGACAACTAACATTACCACATATACACTACACAAGTTAAAATTTCTTAGAGTCTTAGTAACGAGAATTATTCCCAATGATCATCTGTCAAAAGAATAGTTCAGTCATCTTGGAAATGAATAAGACAAAATGAAGACTCATTATACTTCAAAATTCATAATCCAGCAAATTTAAAACCATGGATTTTAACATCAACAGACATTAGCTGAGATCAAAAATTGCAGTAGCAATTCTGTTTATTAAAAAAAAGAAAAAAGAAAAAAGCAGATTTTCTTAATGGTAAATCAAGTATTTTCAATTTTTTAGAGTATCTACAATCTACCAGACACTGAAAAGCAGAAGCCAAAATTTCTACATTAAAGGAGGTTTTATTATATTTTGATTTTGGTAACTAGGAAAGCCCATGATACAATCTCAATTAGTTCCTCCCAAATAGTTTGATTTGATTATTTTGATAAGGCTTAATTTTCAGGTCTTTCACACTCAAACTCTAAATATTTTAATATTGTAAGGGTATGTAAAAGGAGAATGTTTGTTTCTTTGAGGGTACCTGATCAAGGACTTTTTCCAAGGCAACAAGGGATAATAAGAAAGGGAGGCAGCAAAGGGACCCAAGTCTGGTCAGTCACATTAATTTATGAGAGTATGTGAGAACGTGGGAATCTTTATGTCAACAAAATTATCCGATGGAGGACTTCTAAGGTGGGAGGCGATAAACCAGACACAAACCTCCCAGACTCACTAATTGGTGGGCTAACAAGCTTTTCAAGCTTTTCATCATTTTCAGGATGAACCTTGCAGCTGACAAGATTGTGAATGAAGGAGCTCTGGACTGGGAGGGTGCAGAAACTGCACAGCTCTGCAAATCCATGGAGTTGTACTGGGAAAAGGGGGAGCAGGAGGAACAAAGGGGGGGGGGGGGGCTAAGTATAAAAGGATAGAAAAGGGCCAGTCACATGTAAAATAGGGCCAGTCTGCACTTGTCTGCTTGAATCCTGTGCTAGATAACCACAGTCAAACCTACCTTCTTATATTTTCTCATTAAATCACTTCTTAACTCTCTTTCTGTGTGTTCTCACTCTCTCTTGTGTGCATGTGTGCTGAAGGACAACTTGCCAGCTACTGGTGCAGCCTGAGTGAGTGTGCGTGAAGGCTGGTGCCAGCTACAGATCCAGAGCCTGGGTTGTAGTCCCCGTGGCCTGTGGTGCCAACTTCACAATGTAAGGTGAGGTGAAATCACAATGTGAGTGAGGTGAGATCTTCACAATGGTGGCTGGAGTGGTGCTGCAGGTCAGCCCACATGCCTGGTGCCGGCTGCTGGGGTGGTGAGTTTCTATATCTTCCCAAAACCTGGTGGGTGTGCGTGTGTATTTGCTAGCACACTGTAAACTGGACTAGCTAGTGAGTAGCGGGGGCCTTGGGTCCATGACGAGGTATCAGGCAGGCAGGTGGACCATGCTGGTATGCCCAGGGGGACTTGTGAATATGGTGTTTATGAGGGACAAGTGTGTGAGCCGCATGTTTACAATGAGCTTCAAGCTGGACCAGCCAGCAACTGGACAAACCGTGAAGCAGGTAAGGCAGGGGGGCTGTGCATGGTACTCAAGGGATCTGCAAATGTATGTCTGCAAGTGTGCCTGGAGAGTACTGTGTGTGTGCCAGTGGACTCCCATCTCTACCAGACAGAAAAGGAGGAAGGGCACTCTGCTGTTTGTGTCTGTTTTATTTGAGTCCTGTGTGAAAGTGCTGTTGAAAGAAGCCCTTGGCTGGGTCAGCCTGTGTGACCAGTTGTGTCAGTGTCCTGTCTCTCTGTTTGTGTCTCTAGAATATGTGCTCAGCTTTGCTACTGGTTGAAACCACGAAAGGGGAAAGCAACAGCTACCTCCTCCAGCCTGGGCAGAGACCCCGGGTCCCTGGGCACCAGGCTAGGTCCCCACAGCTGTGCAGGAGCAGTCCTGGGCTGCAGCAGCTAGAGGAGGCGTTTGTGACCTTGGCATCATTTCACACATATTATATTGCTACGCTTCAAAAAAAAAATTTAAGACAAAAATACATATCTTGTTATTGTCTCCCAAGTCCATTGGACTTCTGAAACAGCAGAAACCATGTTTTCTAGTTAGAGCAGAGTAAAAATATATGTGAAATATATGTGTTTATGTTGACATTTTTCTTCTTAGTAATTATTTCAGTCAGACTTCATGCCATAAAAATACTCAATACAGAGCATTTTTATAACAGACTATATTGTTTTTAAACAAAACCAAATTTTTACGTTCTTCCAATCCAGCATTATGAACCACTTACTAGTGATTTTTCTTTTAATATCTGAGGCATATGGTTTATAATTGAAATGCTGTTATTTCACTTTCTCTTTTATGTTGCAGACATAGCATTCACACCTTATTTACAAGGTATTTATTAAGCCATGCGGTGAATAGTAGCATTACATTATGTAGGACTCAGTCAAATAATTAAACAGTTGCTGTATTTTAAATGCAACTTTAAGTCCAAATGAGAGATGAAGATAGTTCTTGCTATCTTAAACACTATCTTAGTTAGGTGCACTTAACAAAGATTTATAAGACAGGTATCATGATTTGTAATAGCAACTCAAATACAAATAGATTTTTTCCTAAATCTCATTATTTTTTAATCAAACACAATACTGTGACAAATAATGAGGCAGTACCCAGAGCTCTCATTAAGGAAGAGTTCTTTTTCTCAGAATAATAATATTAGGGGTTTATTAGCTACAATTTACACTTTAATAGTTCCTGACAAAACTATTGTGTTCACATAAAGGCTTGGCAAAAAGAATTTTAGTGTTTGGAATGCAAATTAAGATTGCCTCTTTAATTTTTCCATTAATGCAGGAAAGTCTGGTTTTGTTAAGTATAGGTTGTCAAATTTTGAGTTATTCCTACCTGTGTCCTAAGACAACAAACAATGTCTTACGTTACTTTTATTAGTACTATTAGCAGTATTGTTCTCCCTCATTTAAATTATTTGAATCAGTTATTCTACTGAAACAACAAATAACCAGGAGAAATAAAGTTAATTATAAGCGCTTCTCTATAACCAAAATAACATGAGTATAAACTATTTAATATTTCTACCACTTCATCTTAAATGAAGATTTACAAATAATTTCAAGTCATTATCCTCAAGATTTGCCTGTTCTCTAGATAATAACACCTCTCTGTCCATAAACCTGTGCATGTTGATCATTTAGCCATGGTAGTAGCAGGACTAACGGAGCTGAAGTCCCTTGTAAATGACTGAGACTACTCTGCATCGACTGAATACCTGCAGACTGATGCTGTGAGGAATTGTTATATATTTAACAGTTATCTATTGAATTTTTCATTTTATGCAGATGGAAATACTTTTTTTTTTTTTTAGTAGTAAAAACAATTTCATCATGAAAGACAGTATCTGGGAGATGTTTTTTACCATGATTTCCCTTGTCAGCTTTACAAAGCTCAGCCACCAAGATAGAGAATCTAAATATTACATCTAAAGACAACTCAAAAAATGTACATACTTACAAACTAAAGCTTCCAATAGACAATCTTGTCACAGAATCACATACCGGGGTGGCCAGAACTGGACAAAGTACTCCAGGCGCTGCCTAACCAATGCTGAGTGGTGGGGAAGGATCACTTCTCTTGACCTGCAGGTGATACTTTGCCTAATACAGCCAAGAATATTGTTGGCCTGCTTAGTGGCCAGGGCACACTTCTCACTCATGTCCACCAGGACTCCTAGGTCCTTTTCTGCAGAGCTGCTTTCCAGCTGGGTGGTTCCCAGCATGTACTGGTGCCTGGGGTTGTACCTCCTCAGTGCAGGACTTTGTACTTCCTCTTGTTGAAGTCCATGAGGTTCATGTCAACACACCTCTCCAACCTGACAGGGTCCCTCTGAATGGCAGCATGGCCCTCTGGTGAATGAACCACCCTCCCTCTGTTTCATGTCATCTGCAAATGATGACGCTCTACTCCATCATTCAGATCATTAATGAGGATGCTGAACAGGACTGGACCTAGTACTGACCCCTGGGGTACTCTGCTTATTACTAGACTTTGCACCACAGACCACTCTGGGCCTGGCTATTCAGCCAGTTTTCAATCCACCTCACTATCTGCTCATCCAATCTTCTCTATGGGGAGAGTCTTCTTGTTGTCTCTCAAGTCCATTGGACTCCTGAAACAGCAGAAACATGGGGAGTCTTCTCTATGAGGGTCATTGCTAAAGGCCTTACTAAAGTCCAGGAAGACAATATCTGCTGCTCCCCCATCATCCAACAAGCTTGTTAAGTAGCAGCATGTAGATCAAGCTTTTAAAGGAAGTAACTGAGAGATGAATATATTTGTGGAAGAAGAGTATTTACATGTTTATATTTATTATTTATATTCATATGAACACTTGCATTTGCTTGAAAGTCCTCACTCCTTTCATACTTCATTGGCATAAACTTCCTTTCAGACATCAAAATAGTTACCATCTTCATAAAAGGATAGGTGACAATTTCATCTCTTTGGGGTAGCCATGGCTTATAAGGAAAACGTTCAGTAGTTAAACCAACCCACAATGACTGATTTGGACAACCTTCCTTCTGTAAATTTCATTTGCTACAGTGCAAGTAGCTCAGTTAGCTCATACTACAAGGTTTGCATCAACAAAATACTGACCTATTTTTTTCCTCACTGAGTATGTTTCCTGGGAATTAAGGAGGAAAGTTCCAAATCCAGTTTGTATGGGAAGAGTCAAATAGGAAAGCTCTACCTAGCAGGCAATGTCTTTTTTTTTCTTTCATAAAAAGTACTTCTACGTAATAGTGTAGCAGTTAATGGTTAAACTTTTTCCCTTTCAATCACTCATTTAAAATAAATCAAAAATATGATGCTACATGGATAGTGAGAATGTTGGTGGCCCACACCAGAAGCCAGCAAAGGATGGCAGGTAGCTAGAACAGTTTGAATTCACCTGTTTAGAGGCAGTCAAGAAGAAACCATTTAGGAAATCTTCATGTGTAAAAAATTTATGCTATGGGGATTATGCACCTCTCTCAGAGGAAAAGCCACATCCATTCCTCTGAGAATCATCAGAACAAAACTAAACTTTTATTTTAAATTACAACCATCACGTGTCTGGAACATCTCCATCACGAAGCTGTTTCCCATTTGATTATTTACTTACTGAAGGTGAATGTGTCGTTCATCCCCAGAAATGCCCTCCCAAGACAAAGAAATTTACTGTTTGGGCAGTTAGTGCCTAATTTTTGCCTCATGTATCGGATAACCCTTCTACATCTTATTTATGTTTGATCCATAGTCTTTGTACCTCATTTTATGAAGTTTCTTTGTGAAGTTGTTACAGACCAGTTCTCAATGAATCCTGTTTATCATTCCTTCTGTTTTGACATTGTCCTTGGCAAATGGCCTCAGTCAGTGTTGCAGAAAAAGCATGTTAGTATTCTGCTGATGTGCAGTCGGACCCCTAATGACTCACGCTATTATACAATCAACTGAGATCACCAGAGGAAAGAAACAAGATCATTATAAAAAAAAAATCAATATTCTTTCTCTTATAATGTTTGTGCTCCAAAGACAGAATTCCGTATTAGAGACTCAAATGTCCACTGAAAGCTGTTGCAGTGATTTTGATATTTGCATCTGAGCAGCTTCTAGCTATTCTAATTGTTCTACCTGCATGGAAAAGGGAGGAAAGCTAAAAAAGGCCAAAATGAAATTAGAAGATAAGCAAAAATTAGAACATAAGAAAAAAATAGAAAATCAAGAGGCAACATTTAGCTGGAACAAAAATATTTGTAGGTCAGAGTTAATATCCCATCTAAAGTCTAGACCCAAAGACTGCTGCAGATGATGGATTAGGTTCGCTGGCATAGTTAAATATATTGGAGTAGCAAGGATTCCTAGTAATATTTATCTCAAACATCAACATTCCTCTATTTCTTATTAGTCTAAAGCTAACATGAAATTCTGTTACAGCTTAAATAAAATTTGAGGATTTGATATTCAGTACAAGTAATCAGAGATCACCAGAATCACAGAAGAGATTTGCTAAAAAGAAGTGGTGCATAGTGATAACATTTCTTTATACAGTAAAAGTTTTCCCTTCTTTCCAGATTACTCCTCTTTTTCTATATTTTATTTTATTTTATTTTATTTTATTTTATTTTATTTTATTTTATTATTTTTTTGTAATTGATTCATATTTACCAGTGACTGTTCTTTATTCAAACCAAGTAACACTGATAGATAGCCTGTACTAAACATACATCTTATGGAGAAAACACTCATGCAGTTTAGATATACGATGGTTGGAAGTGAACATATGTAAAAATACACTTTCAAATAGCTAATGCAGTCTACAAAGCGCCATCAAATTCAACTTTTCTCAGGAGAGCATAGCAGGGAAAAAATTTTGGTTAGCTGAAAAGTTGGACAGGTGTGGCCAGTTAGTGTAATTCAAAGAAATAGATTAAAAATCCAAATGAATGTGGTAGCAGACCAAATTATTACTATAAACTAGCAACAGAATAGTAACAAAGGCTCAGTCATACACGTATTTGATGCTTGGGCTGGGAGCACTTTGTTTTAAGTCTTGCATTGGTCTCCTGCACAAAACTTTTATTCTGATGTTAGTCACAGAGCCAGATAATTATACAATACAAATAAGTATACATGTGTGATTATTGCATAACATACCTTGCCATTCAAAAATGAAGATTTTAAAAGCTTTAAGATCATCCAGGAAGAACACACAAAGGCGTGAAAGAAATTCCTCCCATCTTAGACATCAAAAGAGAAAAAGAACTGGGATGCCTGTAAAACATTTCAGTAGGATACACTTTTATTATAAGGGATAGTCTATAAAGTGTTTGAAGACTTTCTCTTAAAAAAAAAAACACTCCTCCATATGCAATATGAAAATATAGTTTTGAAATTTCAGATATAATGGAAATGTACAATGAATGACACAAAAATGCTGCATAACAAAAAGAAAATAAAAAAGTTTTTCTTTCTTTTGCATTTTGAATATTCTCACATTTTTTCCTGGTCAGGATGCTTCATTTCCATTTTTTTAGACACTTCATAGTCTTATTATCCAAATGATTTTGTTTGTTTTTAACACTAAGTGAAATGAATATAGTGTTTCCCTAATTTAATCTTTGTGTCTGATACAATATATCAAATTTAATTTACCTTTATAAATAATGCTTGGTAGGAAATTGGTTCATTGAGTTATAAATTTCAATATTGTTCTTGCAGGTAATGGAATATATACAAATGAATCACATTTCACTCCAGCATTTTATGCTATGTAACTAGCAAATGTCAAAGGAAATAGAAACCTTAAGCATTTAAGGTTTGAAACTATTAAGTTGCAGCTAAATCTTCATAACTTCTCATCTAAAGACTTGAGAAGGTTTAATGAACGGTTAGTGATGAAAACTAAAAATTATTGCTTACTAGATTCTTTCTCATCTTTGAAAGAAATATAACTCTGTTTTACTTTTGCACAAAAATAAATTCTGGTACTCCTGTTTATTATATTAAATCAGAAAGGGCAGCTATAGTAATGCATGTGAAATTGCCTTTTTCATCTTCACTGGCCTAGAAACAAGTGAATAAATTTTGCTCAAAAACATAAATAAAACATGTCTGAATTGAGTTTAAAATTAGAAATATTCCCCTGAACATTTAAATAGTACAGTACTGTATTCAATATCTGATTATGATAGTTATCATGTTTGAGCTGGCCTTGCAATGTGTTTTACAAAATAAGGAAAAAAAAATTAAAAAAGACATTATACTACAAGAAAAATTATTTCAGACAGCCGAATATGTCAGTTTTGAGGAAAAAAAAATAAAATAAAAAAAGTGTGGAAATTTAAAACAGGCCTCTTGTGATAGGAGATACCTTATAAAACATAGGTTGGAGCCCTTCACTCAAACTTTTAAGAAAGAGGTAATTTAAATCCAGGGTTTGCGTGCTTTTTGTAGTTGTTTTTGTGTGAAAAGTTTTGTTTCTTTCTTTCTTTCTTTCTTTCTTTATTTATTTATTTATTTCTTTATTAATTTTGTTCTTTCCCTGAATGGATATGTGGCAGTAAAATGGACTTTCCTAGGAGACTACATATTATTAGTTATTACAATAACTACCTGTTGTTATTGCAGGTAAATATCAAGAGAACACTTGATAATTTGGTTAGTGTTAGAATCATTTTAAACTTTTCTATTGGGTTCACATGACAAGGGCTTGGTAGCTGGGGGGCTGCAGAGATGGCCTCTGTGATCAGAGCCCAGCAGCTGCCCCATGTCAGATCAGAGCCGGCTCCAAAAGGGACCCACCGCTGGCCAGAGCCGGGACAGTGAGCAATGTTGTTTATGCCTCTGTGAGAGCAGATTTAAGGAAGGGGAAAAAAATGCTGCATAACAGCATCTGGGAGAAAGGAGTCAGAAACAGCCCTGCAGACACCAAGGTCAGTGCAGAAGCAGGGCAGGAGGTGCTCCAGGCACCCAGCAGCAGTTCCCCTGCGGCCTGTGGAGAGGCCCCTGGTGGAGCAGGCTGTCCCCCTGCAGCCCGTGGGTCCCACATGGAGCAGATCTCCATGCTGCAGCCCATGGAGGAGCCCCTGGTGGAGCAGGTGGATGTGGCCTGGAGGAGGCTGCGGCCCATGGAGAGCCCCCGCAGGAGCAGGCCCCAGGCCAGAGCTGCAGCCTTTGGAGAGGAGCCCACGCAGGAGCAGGGGGCCTGGGGGGAGCTGCCGCCCATGGGGGACCTGTGCTGGAGCAGTTTGCTCCTGAAGGATGGACCCCGTGGTATGGAGCCATGGGGGAACAGTTCTTGAAGAGCTGCTTCCTGTGGGCAGCCCCCGTAAGCTCAGTTTGGGAAGGACGGCATCCCATGGGAGGGACCCTGCGTGGAGCAGGGGCAGAGAGTGACTGTGAAGGAGGGGTGGAGAAGAAGCGTTAGGGACTGAATGCAGCCCCCATTGCCTGTTCCCTTGCGTCGTTTGGAGGAAGGATGTAGGAGAAGGTGGATGGGGGGAAGGTATTTTTAGTTTGCTGTTAGGTTCTCACTGTTCTAGTCTGCTAGTGATAGGCAATAAGTTATGTTAATCTCCCTATGTTTTGCCTGTGACAATAATTGGTGTTCTCCCTGTCCTTATCTCAACCCTTGAGCCTTTTCCATAATATTTCCTACCCCCTTTTCTGGTGAGAAGGGGTAGTGAGAGGGTGGTTGTGGTGGAGTTCAGCTGCCCAGCAGGGTAAAACCACCACAACTTTAAAGGATTTCTGTTATCTTCTATGGCTTTAGTTATAACAACTTGCTACAGTTTTCAGAAGCAGTGATCTGGTATATATAGCAAGAAGGGTTGGGGAGTAGTATTTACACACGCTGTATAACTCCAGTGACATTAAAAGGTTGGGAACAAATCTTTGGAGTTTCTGGCATATGGAATCATGCTCCTTCTCAGAAAGGGGAAAAATCAGAGCAGTCAAAGCACAAGTGGAACAAGAAATGTGAAATGTTATTTCATAATAATGTAGTTGTCATTTATTATTAAAACTTCTTAAAAAAAAAAAAGTCATAAGTTTTGGTATCTTTTATCTTTCTTCCTCCATCGCTGAAAGATTTGTTCAGTTTGGCACTTACGTGGATGATAATTTTCACAGACCATGAAAGCAAAGGGAAAAGTCGTGCAGCATGTGTAAGTGGAACGTTTTACTGTGAGCAAAGAAGATGGCTGATTTTTTTCTCTAAATACCAAACTGAGTATTTCAAATAAAATAGGAAATCTGTAGATTTCCCCTAACTTCACAACCTATTTTGGTGCCTTGATTTCTAACCAAAGGTAAATAAAGAGGACATACAACAGAAACAGTGGAAGGATGATTTCACGCTCTAGTGCCTCTGGAGAATATTTCCCCCCATTTTGAAGAAATATTACAAGAAGAAAAAAAACACAGTTACAGGATTTTTTTTTCTAAATTTCTATTTTTATTGTCAGTCAGGAAAAGAAATTGTCAGCAAATACCCAATAGGAACTACGGAAACTGAATTAAAAAAAAAAAAAAAAGTGACAGAACTGTGCCACAGAATTGAACACTGCACTACAATATCCAGGAAAAGACTTCTACAATACTCAGAATTATTATGTATTGGCACAGTTGGTATATTCATAACTAGCATCTGACACCTCACCTTTTCAAAATCCCAGAAGGTTACTCAATCTCATCACAAAACACAGGGGTGTGAACTACAGTGATACTACTGAGATACTACCACTACATTATTGAAGATTCTGCAGCACCACCAAAATTATTTTACCACAAAACCCCACTAACACTTGCTACTAAAAATAACAGCACTAGAGGAAAACAGTGGGGGGATGGGAGGTGTGTCACCAAATCCAAAGCTCTTGTGAGGGTCGGACAAAGGAGAGGTAAAACTTAGGGACAGTTCCTTTATGACAATATATTATTTGATACCAAAAAAAAAAAAAAAAAGAGAGAGAAAAGGAGAAGGTTAGCACTGAAATGGTACCAGTTAACTTTCGTTTAATTGTTCATTTGGAAGGGCTAGATGTTGGAAAGAAATGATACCATCACACTTCCTTCTCTACTTCAAGTCTGGTGACAAAAGTTCCCTAGCTATATTGAATCACAAAAGCACAGGCTTTGAACATGAGCTTGTACTGTAAACTTAAATGCATATAATATATAAGAGGAAAACTTTGGGAAATGCTTTACAGAAAACCATTGGCTGTGAAAGCCGATGTTGTTTAATTGGCATTAAATCTTCATCGAGTTTTTCAGCCTTTCTACTCTGGCCTTTCTTCCTGATACCGGACTGGTAGTAAGTCCAGAGTAGTAATACCAAATTTACCATACTAACTTTTTTTTTTTCCTTTTTCCTTTTTTTTTCCTTTTTTTTCCTTTTTTTTTTTTTTCTGAACACTTAAGTTGATTTGCAATGATTTAGTTACTTCATGACCACCACAGTTTTCATTACCTTATAACTAAGGAAATACAAGTGCATGCAGAACTGACCTTAGCCACAAAGAGATCAGAGCTCGAGGGCCACGGTGTGTTTGGGGAGATGTCATGAGGGTCCTTCTACCACCTCTGTGGTAGCAGAACACCAGTGAACAGCACATCTCACGTGGGGAGGGAGATGTGCAATGAGCCTTGTAGCCCAAGGGGGTTGTGAGAAACACACATTGCAAGAAATCAAGAGGAAAGAGAATGAAAGCAGATCATTTATAAAAGGGCTTGACTGAGCAATCTAGTCTGATTACTTGCACTGTGCAGCTGTTGTCACTATGGCTCCGGGCGGAGCACATTCATTTGTCACTTCCACTGGACTGTATCTCAAGAGACATGAACATTACATCAAATGAACTTCTCAGGGGTTGGCTAGCAGCCTGCTTTCCAACACATCTCAAATGCCTGGACAAATATTCAGAACTACGCAGGTTGCTCTCCATCACCCTATTTCTAACCTTTTTTCAAAGCATCTGTGTACAGACTTTAATTCACTCACTTTGGCTCTTCCCCAGTGGGTTGCTCTCAATTACAGGTATTTGCGTTTGAAGTAGGAGAGAGTACCCCTGCTGGGACTCCAGGGGGTGCGGGCCCCAGAGCGGGTCAGGGCGCTTCCAGTGGGGCGCGAGCCAGAGCGAGGCAGGGTAGCGTAAGCAGAGGGAGAGGTAGAGCGGGGCAGGGTGGTGTAGGCTGAGCGGGACAAAGTGTTGTAGGAGCGGGACAAGGAGCTATAGGGAGGGCCTGTGAGCGTGTTGTAGGAGGTGCGGGAGAAGGGGATGTAACCCGAGCGCCCTGTGAGGCTCCATGCTGAACGGGAGGTTGGAGTCCACGTGGAGTGGGAGCCTGAGCGGGAGGTGGTGGTGGTGGTAGTGCAGGAGGGCCCCCACTGAGGGCCACAGACGGAGCGAGACCCTGGGGTACAGACAGCCCGGGAGACCGAGCGAGACGAAGGGTTGCAGAGGGAGCGGGCTGTGGCAGCTGCCAGAGGCCGGGGAGTTGGGGGGGATGCAAAGCAGGTGGTTGACGAATCCTCGGGACAAGGGGTGGGTGAGCTCGCAGAGCGGACCCCTGCAGCTCCCACCGAGATGGAGGCAGGGGAGAACAGTGAGTGCGCTGCTGGAGGTCCCACGGGGCGGGGGGCTGGGGAGCACAATGAGTGAGCTGCTGGGGGTCCCACAGGGCGGGGGACTGGGGAGCCAGCAAGGTGCAGCCCTGCAGGGGTAGAGCTACGTGCAGAGCGGGGCACCGGAGAAGCTTCAGGGCAGGGAGCTGGGGAGCACACAGCATGGGCTACTGGGGCACTCAAGGGCTGGGTCGGAAGGGTGGCCATGGAGCCACAGGGAGGCTGGGCTGTGGGAGAGGGCACGGAGCCACAGACAACATGGGAGAGGGAGGCAGCTGGCACTGAAATGGCTGCAGGCGGTGGCATGGGACTGCCGACAGTGTTGGCAACTGAAGAGCACACAGGGTGGGTTGGCAGATGGGTGGGGACCGCCTGGGCTGCTGCAGTGGGACTGGGGCCAGCCATGAAATGGGTCAGCAGGGCACTCACCGCATTATTTGCTGGGACAGAGACAGAATAGGACATCGGCCCCCCTCCACCTCCAGGCTGGTGTGCAGGAGTGGGCCCTGTCTCGAACACCACGTGTGGCATAGGGGGGCCCACAGGGTTGGACGATGGGACCGGCATAGAGCCGTACATGGGCGGAGGCATTGGGGCACATGGAGCGGGAGGCATGGTCTCGCATATAACTCGGAAGCCAGGATCACACCCTGGGTCAAAACCAGGATTGATGTTTGGGTTGAAGCCTGGATTGCAGATGGTGTTGCATAAGGGATGGCCCGCAGGAAGGTACACGAAGTCGTACACAGGCGGGCCCCCTGGGTTGCAGTTCGGGTTGCACACAGGGATGCATATGTATTCACACATGGAGTTGAACCCAGGGTCCCCTGCAGGGACCGGCCCAGAGCTGTTCACGGGCAGGGACCCATTCTCACAAACCGGCAGCGACCCGTTCTGGCTCACGGGCAGGGAGCCATTCTGCCCCACGGGCAGGGAGCCGTTCTGCCCCACAGGATTACACACTTCAGCCTTGGCACATCCTTTGCAGTAGGCAAATTTGTGGCATCCGAAGTTGGCTAGGAGCCGGTGGCTGCCCAGTCTGTATGGTGTGAACTCCACAATAGTCCGTGCCTGCTGATTGGAAGCCAGTGTTCCCAAACTGCACCAAGAGGAGGGAGAGAATTAGGGCCTTAGGTAGCTCAAAGACCTGAAGCACTAGAATATGACTTCACATTTTATGTTTTGATTGCTATGACACGTTTTCAGAGACAGTCTGCTATGACCACTTTGTTACTTGCCCTGCCCCCCCCCAAATCATCCTGTGTTGTGAATAGCGTGGTAACCATTTCACTCTGTCTCAAAAGATTTGTTACTTCTGCCCACGGAAAACTCACACTGTTAGTTCTGGAACTGGAACTGGAACCCCATTCATGATACTGTATGGGAGTAAGTAAGTTACTTAAATTCTTCAAAAACATAGTACCCTTCTGCCTCAAAGATATACATGATGCTTCCCATTTCCAGTCATCTAAGTTGGATCAAGGAGCTCTGTGATACCAAGTTCATTATCATCAGTGAGAACAATTCCTAATTGCTTCCCTTCAAAACTAGTCATACCTCTGTCAGTTGTCCTTGTCATGAAGAACAGCAATGCATATTAATGAAAAGCTCCTTTTCCTAGGATGTTATAGCATCATGGAAATTTCCAGTTTCCTGTGATTAACTTGTTGTGAGCTTAGAATGCACACTACTATTTCTGTCTTTTTCTAATTGTTTACATAAGTGATGCAAGTTCATGAATATTTAGAGGAAATCTTTATAAACACAATAGGATTATAAGGGCTGGGGGACACAGCTAAAATTTCTTGTGAAGAAAAGTGTACATTCTCTTTCAGATATAAATTTGTAACACACACAGATTAGACTTAAAAATGAAGCAACAGCATATCTTGCCAACTCTGTGAGTTTCAAGAAGAATGAGTCTTGTAATGGAGTCTCAAAGTATTAAGGGGCATAAAATCGTGTTCAGATCCTAAATACCAGAAGTATCAGAACTATCATCTTCCTCAAAACCTGCTCTGACCTAGCAGACATTAGTCAACCCCCAGTATTATCCCCATTTAAATAATTGATGATCTTACTCAATGGTCATTGGCTCTTTGAATAAACCGCAGCCTTCTAAAGTCATTATGCAGTTCTTCATATCTTCCTGGAGAGGATTGCAGAAGGAGATCTCTGCTGTACATGGTACTTTCAGCCTGGGTTGGCTCAATAGCTAGTAAAAAATAAACAAACGAACAAATAAATATTTAAAATATCAAACACTTTTTTTTTTAACCTCACAAAATTAGCATTAAATTAAACAGAAGAAAAATATAATACTTATATACACGATTCTTTTTGTTTTACTTCTGTGATCTTTAGGCATCACTCTAAGTAATTTTTTATACACTTATAATCACACTGATCTTGCTAAAAAGCAAACAAAAATGAGTTCCACATTTTTCTGTATTATACGTAGGAAGTGGACAATAAGAGTCCATAACTGTTTCTTAGAACACAAAGTGCACAGTTAAAGTTCTTTACCTTAACAATAACAGGTGGCCTGTTGATCACAATATCCCTGCTAACCATCAGAACTTCTCCACACTCTGGATCTGAGACAGCAACTACTTTCATAATGTTGTGATCACAGAGATAAGGTCCATATTGACTATATGATATACACAGTGGGATTTTTTTCACTGTAAAACAAATGTATTTAAGTTTTTATTTATTCATTTAATTATTTTTGGCTAATATTCTACTTCCATTCCTCCTAAAGTTTAACTGGCAATTAAAATGGTTTAATTAAATATTAAGCTATCACAGCATCTCTGAAACCAGACATGAACTTTCCTGGCTTAGGATGACACATTGCTACCTTCAACATCCAGCTGCATACTTTCTAATTACTCTAACTATACTAGTGTGTTTACAGGGAAGTTTTAATTTATTTATTTACTTAAATTCTGAAATTTTAATTCCAATGTAATTCTTAAAGCAATAATTTGAATGTAGTCAAATTAAAGCTAGGTAAAACAGAATGTAAATATCAGGAACTAATTTTCTTCTTATAGATATGACTTAAGTAAAGTTATCTTTTTCCTTCATGAAAAGAGATAACTATTAAAACAAGTGCTTATGCTGTGACACACCTTTGCACTTCCTGGCATATTGTGCTGTATCTGGAAATAATCGCTTCAGTGCTTAAAATGGATATTTTATACTAATATCTTCTGGCTAAAGGAAATGAATTGTTTTTATGATAAGCATCTGCAATTTTATTTTTGTATTGAATATAGAATCCAGACTTGAACTTTTAACAGAAAGAAGTTTTAAATGATCATCAAAATCTCTAAACCTTGAGAAATTAAGCAAAGACTACAGTTAACCTGTTACTATACATGTAATTGATTACACATAGAGTATATATTGTGTTGATTTTTGAGGGATCGCCTTGAAGGCAATTCAGCTATCAATATTTAACATTGTATTAATTTCACTTCCCACGAGTATTAAGTCTCCACTAATCCTATAGAAGATTGTCAGTCTCCTGTCTCCTATCTGTCTCCTGAAAAGAACTGTGGTCAGAAGGGCATTAGACAAATCCACCTTCTTACCTTCTCTCGGACCCAATGTAACAGACACACTGTCTTTCCAAAATTGATCCATTGGGCAACCATTGTACGTTATTATTTGTGCACACAAATTAAACTTCAGGGTTTTGGGTTCACTACGCAAATTTTCAAGCAGCCAGTGCAGTTGGACATCTTCACCATACATTGGACAGTTAGTCATCTTTAGCCTCATGTTAATACCGCTGTCACTCAAAAATGGGTTTTTCAGAGATGATAACTCCCTATCTATATGACAGTTGGAAGCATTGCAGTACCCTGGGTGAATTCTTCTGTAAGCCCGGTAATAGGCTTCTTTGCTTTTCACAGAACCTGTGAAAAGGAGATACATGATAATGAGTCTTCTGGAAGTCTGGAATATCTACCTAAATAATAAAGATAATTAAATTTCCTCCTACTCCTTCCTGAAACATAATGTGGTAGCTTGGTGTTAAACAAATCCAACAGAAAATGAAGCCACATTTTTTTTTTTCTCACCAAAGGTGAGATAAAACATTCAAATGAAGGTTTTTTTGTTCCTTTTCAGGAAACAAAATTTGCACTTTTACAATCAGCTCTAATCTACTCTACATTCTTTTAGGCAATTTTGCTGATTGAACTCTTCCCTACATCCCTGGAAAATGAAAATCAGTACACCAAAAGTGATAACAACAGGAAGTCCTAATAATACATGAAATTAGTACATGAGCATATTTCCTGATAGAGCTAGTGCAAGAGTCAATAAGGAAGAATTTAATCCTGGGTTTAAAAGAATTTATTTTGTTAGATTATCCAAAGTCTGCTAATATTTGAAACTAGTATATAGGTGAGACCAAATCATGTACATAAAAACAGTGGTATTAAATAAAAGCAGTTGCTATTGTTTTCTTTGATTCATCTAAATACGCTTAGATCTTATTTCAACAGAAAGGCATCTTCCCTTCTTTCTCAGGAAGAAAGGAAGGAAGGAAGGAAGGAAGGAAGGAAGGAAGGAAGGAAGGCAGGCAGGCAACCTTTAAATAGTTCTACTCATTTTAACACAGGACAAATTACTTTGAACATTTTGTACAATTAACATTTTAAATTGCCTCTAACCCATTTAATGACTTTTCATCATACCTAGCTCATATTTGTAACTCCCAGTGATATCTTCCAGTTGCTCGCTGCCAACACTCTTAGTACTTAGATGTTGTCCACATGGCCAAGTGTCACAGAAAACTTTTGTTTTTTTGGCATTGTTTTGGGAAAGCCAGCCAACATAGTTCGAATTTAGCCGAGAAAACATATGATGACCATCATAGTCCAAGTCCAGTTCCCCTTCTCTGATGCTTCGAACCCATGTAGGACCACTGCAAGATGAACCTAAGCCAGGTGAAAACCAAAATGTTATAACAGGATGTAACCTGAGTAGTATAGAAACAAAAACATAAGCTGATGCAAACGATGACAATCATAGGAAACATTTTTAGTTACCTCTGCCAGTTTCCAAAGGTGTTGGATCCAGGCACTGCCAATCACCACAGCATTGATTTAGATCTCTGCGAGCCATCCAAGATTCATTCCAGCAGTGGTACCGCCTGTAGGGTGGAGGAATACAGGATTAAAAACATCACTTGGGTCAATAAGTTCAATGCCTTTCTATGGAGGAAAAGAATATCATAGAGAACCTTTAAGCAACTGAATAGTCTTAGCATTGTTAATGATGTTTCAAGACAGGAGTTGTTTGCTTTGCTTTGTATCCCTAAGACTGAAAATCTGTTCCTGAATCCTGCAAACCTGCTTGCAAAATGTTCTTTTTATAACCCATTATCTTTTTGCTTATTTGTTGTTGTTGCTTCAGTTGATAATATGCCAGCACAGTTCTTTTGTTTAAATAGTCATTTTTTCCTATCATTTTCTGCCCAGTTCTTTAGAGAAAACAAACAAACAAACAAACAAAATACTGTCCTAGTCTTTTTAACAGACTAACAAAGAAGAAACCCTTAAGACTTAAATGCCAAAATAGGATCTTCTTTCCCTTAGCATTTCAGTTTGATCTTATATTTTTCACATGGGAAAGATCAAAAAATTATTTGAAAGCTCTCACAGATTAGGCTTGGATACAAGCAAATTCTGGTGCAGTTAAACTATGAACATATAGGCCAAGAGTAAAAACAACAAATTGTACTTTGATAACCTATAATGTCATAGTTATATGAACATGAGTTGAAAGGTTGACAAGAATGAAGCGATTCATGGTAAGGAACCCCAGGAAGACAACATAATTATCAACCAAGTGATTATGACTAAGGATAATAATTTTAATCTATCATAAATTTTTCTTTGAATTTTGTGTTCACTTAATATTTTTGCATCTACTGAGATGGATGGCCTATTGCTTCAACTGAGAAGGATAAGCAGATAGTATCAATTCTCAAAAGTGTGCTTTTTCTTCTTGTTATTGTTTTTAAGGGTAGATTGAACAGACTGCCTCCTCAATGACTGTATGCTTTTGAAATGCATTAATAGGAAAATGAACAGCTATGTAATACCAAAGTACTGACTTGCTAGATTTACACTAGTCTTCCTATCATCTAGCTTTTCACAAAACCAAAATATATTATTGCTTTTTTCTTATTTACCATAGCTTGTCTTTACCACAGAGGTTTTTTCCAGTACAGTCAAAAATCTCATTGATACCAAGGGGATTCTCATTTGAGCATGGAAAACAGAAGTTTGTGACAACACGACTTGGAATTCCCAAACACCTCATCACTGTAAGGGAAAAAAGAAAATCAGGAGTCATTATAAACAGTAATTAATCAAACAAGCCTTTTACTTATTCTGTAAATAATTCTCCTGCATTCTACTTTGCCATCATATAAACAAAATGCATAGGAGATAACATTTGGGATGTTGTAATTCTGTCTTCAGAATTTCTTTTTTCTGAAAAGTAACTTGAAAAGAGCCTAACAGAAAGGAATGACTCGATATTATTCCAGCATAAAAATAAACAAACAAACAAACAAACAAACAATACACCTGTTGTAAATACAGAAATAATGTTCCAGGCCCTGCATTAATAAAACACTAGTCAGAAATTTCCATACTTTTTATAAGTATAGTGTAGTGTTTATGGATTCGTCTGTATAGTATCAACCTAATTTTCTTCAATGCAGAAGCAGCTTCAGGAAGTAAATGGTGTAACATTGTAACTCTTCCCCCCTCCTCCATATCATTTAGTTCACTATTATCTCCTCCTTTGTAGCAAAAGCTTGCTGCTTTTGTGTTTTGGAGGAGACGGTGGTAGAAGTCTTATTCCTCTTCATAAGTTGGTGTTTTTACTCATCCTTCAAGCCTCACCCAAAGGATAAATTTTTACTTCTGTGAGGTTGTGTTTGCTCCGTATTTTAATAAAAACTGCAATACTGAGAGCTACATTGCATAAGGGTCAAGAAAGACAGTATCACTTTTCTTCTTGTTCATCACAGTTTATAGAAAAGCAACAGGTTGATAAGAAACACTGTGTAGGCAGCCGTGCCATATCAAAACAAGATAAAATACTCCATTTCTTTTCTAGTAAAATACTTGTGAGGAATATGCTTGCAGTAGTATTTAGGGTCAGAGTTTTCTAATCCTGGTTTTCTGTCTTTCATTTGGATAGCTAGGTAAGGAAAGACTGAGATATCATACCTGTGCACATCACTGAAGCAAGAGACCCACAGTACCCATATCTGACTGGTCTGCATCTGCCATTATACCACTGCTGAAGAATAGGGACACTTCCATTCCAGGAAAATGGTTTTGTTCCTTTCAGGTAATCATTGTTTTCTGGAATCTTCATGATGCTGTTAGTGGTATGGCTGCTTATCTAGTGAGAGAAAAGAAAAACAACTTTTCCAAATACCTGACCATGTCTTCACATCCTAAGCATCTCACAAAATTATCAAAGATCAATGCTACAAGTTACTTTTTCGTGTGAATCTGAGCACAAAAAGGATTTTCCCTACTACTCGTACTGTTTCATTACAGTGTAATTTATCCTTCTATAAAAAAAACAAAGTGTGACCCGATCTATTCAAAGGTCATGCACCATTAGTTCTTACCATGTGGTTTACCACCATGCTGACATGCACAGGATCATTGCGCCAACAATGGTCTCGATCAGAGCCATGATGGTAACTTGCACCCATGTCTAGAATCTTCAAGCAGATATCCAGAATTCCATCTTCAAACTGATCAAAGAGAAGTTAACACAGACATCATGGTATTCTAACATTGAAAAAGCACTTTTCTTGTCTATACTGCAGTCTTTCTCATGTATATGAGCTTCCCTCTCTCTTCCCCTACCATTTCTTTAAAATCAAGTCTAGCTTCTAGTAGTCTGCATGATGTTGTCTGTCTGACTGAAGGAAGATCAAAGATAGATAGTCTTTTTTAAAAAGCGTGTTATTCTTGCTTATGTCTAACT
Source organism: Cygnus atratus (assembly GCF_013377495.2). Classification (NCBI taxonomy): domain Eukaryota; kingdom Metazoa; phylum Chordata; class Aves; order Anseriformes; family Anatidae; genus Cygnus; species Cygnus atratus. The sequence continues at coordinate 101,891,949 of NC_066363.1, read as the reverse complement.
AATTGAATCATTTTAACTTCAGAAGCACAATTTTCTTTTTCCAAGAACATTCTGATGTTTCCATAATTCTATACTACAGAAAACTTCCTTGCAGTTCTTTGAGCTACAGAGACGTTCTTAAACATTTCTTTCATTGCACGCATGTTCTGGACTAGACCTAAAAACCTTTTGTACTCCGTAACATAGGATGCATTTCTGCAAAATATGGATAACACTTCCTTAGTATTTATATGGATGACAACTGCTTCTGAACAAATCTTCAAAATATACCTGTCCAAAGTGCCAAGGTCTAGAGGTAATATGTTTGTGAACTCCTTCATACAGTATGCCATGTTCATTCAGAACATACTCTTCTCTTTGAGCCTGATTGTCCATATATACAGGGTCATCTGGAAAAGATGCAAGAGCTATCAGACAAGATGTTCATTTCTAGCGCTTACATATCTTTTATCTATTTCACTGGATCCCTCTTTCTTTTCCTATCTATTTTAAACATATGCTTTTAAGCAGATTTAATTCATTTCTGTTTACTTCTTGGTTTTGCCTTTATTAAGCCTCACTCTGCTGTGATACACCTGAATTACAGAGCTTGCAATTTGTCTTCACCCTAAGCAATCCTAGGAGTCAAACACTACATTTAGAGTTTGGTATTTAATTCTGATCAAATCAATGGACAATGTAAATATTTTCCATCTAATGATTTTGGCAAAGTCTTAAAAACTTCACAACTGGCTGCCTCTCAAATCAGATTTACTGAACTTCATTCATATTTGTGCTGTCATGGTGATATCACAGAATCACAGAATGCATGGTGTTGGAAGAGACCTCTGGAGGTCATCTGGTCCAACTCCCCTGTTTAAGCAGGGTCACATAGAGCTGGTTGCCCTGGACCATGTCTAGATGGCTTTTGAATATACACAAGGAGGGAAACTCCATAACCTCTATAAGTAACCTGTGCCAATACTTCATTCACCTGTATAGTAACAAAAGTTTTTCCTGATGTTCAGACAGAATCTCCTTTGTTTCAGTTTGTGCACATAGCCTCTTTTCCTGGCAAGCTATTTTAAAAGTGGAGAAAAGAAAATTATATCACATCAGTACTACCACTAAGAAACTAAATCAAAACACCGGATTGAGACAGCCTTGAATATACAGGAAAAAGAAACAAAAAAATCCTTCTCTATTTCCTGTGATTTCTGTGACTTCATCCCTTACTTACCAGCTAAGTGATTAATAATTTCAACCTTTTTTATTAATCATTAGCATTTTTCTTAAAACTATCTCAATATCACTGGAGTTCTCACCTGCACACCATGGGTTAAAAAGGACATAAAAATCTCCAAGACATCGCTGGTATGTGTGACCACAAGATGTGATTTGCATATTGAGAATATAACGGCCAATGCAGGCATTGGAGGGAGGAAACACACTAATACTGATGCATTTTGGTTGATGAATTTTGTAGGAAGCACTCCAGCAGGTTTGATCTAGACATCTGCCCATTGGGAATGTACATTTCGTCTCATTTGACTCGCAGGGTCTGAGGCCTTTTCAGGAAAATAAATACAATTTCAATCAGGGTAAACAAAGCACATGTAAAAAACAAGTAATTTGTTTAGCAATCATTTGCAATTTAAAGCTCCAAAGGGTGGATTTGTTTTTCACTTGTAATTTTCATAGCAGGGTGAGAAAACTTTACATGGTAGAAGCACTGCCTTAGCTAGGGGAAGGTAGTCTGTTCACTCAGAAAATGGATGTGTAGATAGTATTTATCACTGAAGACTATGGGAAATATTACTTACCAGAAATGGACTGAGAAAGACTACACATATTTTGGGTGTGACTACCTGTCTCCACGGTGAAAATGGCCTGATCCATGGAGTCATCCCATTCCCGATTATGGAAGCGAGCATAAAAGTTGAAGGCTTGCCCTCTCCTTATTATCTGTCTGTCAGTTCCGAAGAAATGGGTGTTATGAATTTGGCAGTTGGAAGGACAGTTCAGGTCAACATCTCCAAGCTCAATGACTGCAGGATGGAGAAAGAAATACAGAAGGAAAACCAAATAATTGAGGCCACATCACTTCATGAGGTCAAGATTACATGAAACAGGAGATAGATGAAACAGATAACTGTTTTGAAAATAAAAACAAAACAAAACAAAATAACAACAACAACAACAAAAAACAGTCAAGGGTTTGTTCAAATTTCGGCAACACTGAGAAACTATATGGAGACATAGTTCCATAAAAGTATCCTTAGAAGTTCACCACTTCCTTAGCTTGCAGGTAGAAACTTGTATAATGCTTTATAAATCAAAGCTGTGCTACAAGTTTCACTTCTCTTATATAGCACCTTTGTGCTTTATAAATAACTGATGTCAAAGGACACTTATTAGTATCTCTACCTGAAAGATTGGTTCTGTATTGTAGTAGTCTCACCAAAAGACAACATCCTGGCTTTTGACATAGTTACTTTTCAACCACATCTAAACAGCAAACGTTTTTCACATGCTATCAGTTGAGAGTTGGAATAAAATAATAAAGCAAACTGAATAAATAAAATATTTGATAACAAATGCATGTGTTTTAAGGCTTAAATGGCACTCCAAATAAGTTATGAAAAAAGTGTGAATAAATAACACCCCCAAATCGCAAATAATGTTGAATATGCATGCATACGTAGTTGTTTCTATCTACATTTCCCAAAATTATAAAAGGCTTGGAGACACCCATTTTATTACACAAATTGAGACATCTTTGAGGAACTTGATGGAAATGGAGATATTCATAAATTATGATTTAAAAAAAATGCTGACAGTCTATCCCAAATGCTGTGATTAGCTTGACTAAAATCTTGGATGATCCGCCCCCACCACACCCCCGGCACCCTGCCTGGATATCAGCCATTTCCCAGGGCTAATTATGATCCTGGTGCCAGAAGGATGGGTGGCAACATTCATTTTTACTTATTTGCATACAACATGTTATTTTCAAAAGTGCTTCACTCTAATTGAAGGCGATGGGAGCCACGAATTCTCAGCAGTTTTGGGAACTGGGCTCACAGAACTACAAAGACTTGGATATTATTTTAATTCTGAAAGATTAAGTTTGGTCCTGCTAAACTTGCGGTACAACCAAACAATGCAATTTCTCTAGCTAAATTGGTGCTAAATTGAATAGACAGTTGGTATGTAGGGGAAAATAGTTTTTTCCCACCAGAACCAGGGGTGTATTCACTTAAAAGAAGACTTATAGCTAAGCCCATGGGACATGGACACTTCTAACACAAGCCAATTGAGTTTCCCAGGATCGCATTCTTAAGTAAACCATAAATGAAATGAACTGGGGAGGGAAGGTCTGGGAAAGGGGAAAAAAAAAATTTCCTTGAAACAAAATAATTTCATATTTCATCCACCCATTGAAATTTGGTAAAGAATTGGTCATTCAGCTCTTCAGCAAGGATCAGTAAAGAAATACAGACCTAGGCATTACGCATCCTAAAAACATGCACACTATCAAAAATAATAATAAAAAATATAAAAATAAAAATAAAACAGAGCAATGCATTGCATCATTATTGCTCATGCGTGCATCATACCTGCTGAATAAGAAAGATTAACAGAATCACAGAAAATCTTGTATCTTAATGAGAGTTGTCAACCACAATGCAAAGTGTTCTGGTTGAACAGAAGGATTAGAGGTGCTTACAGCACACATGACAAATTCCTGTGATCACTGACTGAAAGAACCTGATAGATCCTCACCCATCCTCTGGAGGAGCTTATAAACCAGGACAACTACATTTCATTGACTCATGAATCCAGCTAAACTGGAACATCAGGGAGTTGAGATATTACATGTTTCCCAGGGAAGTTGTCTAAAGTCAGCCCACAGTTTGCTTATCAGAGTTAACTATCATGGCTGGATCACAAAGGAGCTAACAATTGCCTTCTTAAGCAAAGGCAGCTCAGAGAAAATACTAAAGGCTAATCAATTTCACATCTCTTATGGATTCTCTTTCTCTGATAGAAACCCTACCTCTAATACCAGTCGACGGGTTTTCTCTAGCAATTCACATTTTGCCTTCATTCCAGAGAGAATACTTCAGGTAACTACTGTGAAATAATTGATTCTAACATAAGAATACTGAAAACTATTACTGCTTATTTTATGCTGGAAATAAAATACATTCTTTTCCATGCTCTTTCTTATTCTCAGAAATGGCTGTTGTTCCACCACTTCTTCTCCATAACTCTCTTTTTCCCTTTTTTCCTTTATCGTTTTTTCTTTTTTTCCAAAAATGTCTCTTTTCTTTCTAAATCCACATATAATAAAATCTAAACCTTAGAGGTAATCCCTTGTCTTGATTCCACACAGCAATATTTACACTTTCTTATGTACTTACACCTGACTGTTTAATTATTTCCGTTCTCAGTCCTGTGTCTAGTGATAGTAAAGTTTCAAAGCACTCACCTTCCATTTTCCTTCTGCATGTACTAGTATCTGAAGCACAGTGCTGGTTGGTGGTACCTGCTCCTCAGCAAGATGCACTGCAAGGTCTGGCTGATCTCTGCGAACCAACCTAATTTCCTCTCAGTAACATTTATATTCAGAACTAAAAGGCTGTCACACATATTGCATCAACAAAAGACCAGTTTACAAAGAGGCCCCACCCATGTGTCTACTGATGCTCATAAATGATTCATTTTCACTTCCAGCGTTATTAGGGAGAGTCCTGTGGTTGAAGGGAAGGAGAAATCTTGGTACCTCACCTATAGCGTGGTACACTCAACATACCACAACTCGGCATGTCTCAAAAATATTTTAAGACCAGGATGAATCTGAACACATTTCAGCATAAGCCATGATTTTTAGCCACTTAAAGTTCCCACAAGTCTCAGCACCTAGTGGCTAGACACCTTCAGTCACCTGCAAGAAAACAAGAAGGAATGCTAGACTTAAGCTAAATTTAAATTATTTTCATTCAACCAATAGTGGACATTTTTATTATAAGCAGAAATCCCAGTTTTCAGGAAGTGCATAGCACTACCTCCAAGTGGAGATCAGAGTATAACAAACAGTTGCAAATTTTCCCAGCTAAACTGTAAAATAAACAGGAGCCGCATTAAATGTTTTTGAAATGGACATTAAAGCTCAATCTAAAAGTTAGAGAATTTATTTATACCTTGTGCATATTTATGTGAGAGCACACAACCAATATCTCAGCTTGTTTGCTTCCTTCTCCAAAAATTCTGAAAAGCATTTGAGGTTTTTCCAATAATTTCTGTGACCAGAAAACATTTAAATATTTTGATACTAGATGTGTTGTTATATTTAGATCCCAGGCATATTTAATAAAATAATACCCAAAAAGTACAACAGTGTTCTCTCTGCTCACTCATGGATGAGGACATCAGCTTGCAATTAGGAAAGATGGATTCAAATTTCCTCCCAGAACAAGGATGAACATTTTTAACAGTTGTCAACTATCTTTCTTATGTCTCTTGCCCTGAATATTCAATCCACAAAATATCACTTGCAATCCCTCCAATTAATTTGGATTTTAAAAAAATAAAAATAAAAATAAAAATAAATAAAATCATTGATACACAAAGAACGCAATGACTGAAGTTTAGTGATTTGGATAACTGTGGATTCTAGTCAGTTCTTTAAGAAATCATAAAATGAAACAGCTTAACTAAAACTGAAATGACTTAGTAAGCTTAACTTAAGTGCATGTGTGGCAAAATAACTTCACAGAAGCTATAGCAAATAGAACAAATCAGTGCACCAGCGGTGGTTTTGGAACAGTAACTGAAATAGTTGTACGACTGATTCATTAGAAAGCGAACATAAATTTAATGTGTTCATATTCAAAACTTGCAAATATTTGGCTAATCAATTGGAAGCTATGAAAATATTTGCAAATGGTAAGTATTTCATTCATTTCTCATGAAATAGTATATATCTGAAAACTGGTACAGATATACCAAATTTCATTTTCTTAATGTTTTTCATTTGAATATTCAAAAATTCAATTTAATGGAAATTAAATATATATATATATATACACTACTGCATAAGAAATCAGTTAAAATAGAAAATAATACAGGTGTAAACACATAATCAATTTAAAATCAACCTGTAAAATAGGAATGGAAGTGGTCTAGCCATCCATCAGAGACCTACTTACAAATGTACGCTCATACTAAAGTCCAGAGAGAAAAACTGATCTTGATGGAGCTTTTTAGGTGACAAAATGATAGTCCCAGACCTATAAACAGAAAATGACCAAAGCTGGTCAGAGTTTCTAAAAATACATTTAAATCCCCTTGAATATCTCTAGTTCAACCACCAGCCTAAAATATTTTGGTAAATGAAATCCTGTGACAAATAAAAGAAAACAAATATGCATCAGTAAGTTGCTGCACCTGTGGGTTCAAAGTGACTTAATTAAGAGTTTAAAATAATAAAGGACTGAATCAGAAGCTGAACACTTTCTGTATGGACATGAGTCACTGACTTTAGTAAGTATGCTTGCTTAGATCCTTGAAGCTGCTTTGGTGCCTATCTGTCTCTGCAGGATCACTTTACAGATACCCAGCCCCAAAGCAAAGTCTCTAAGATGGCCAGGTTCCTGCCTATCAGTACGTGCAAAGCCATCCAATTGCTACTGCCAGCTCACAGCTATCAGACTGGTTGGTCCTCTCATTCAAGCCCGAGTCCCAAGTGCCTAGAGTAAGAAGAATTTTTAACAAGGGAGAAAATCATAGCATACTAGCCTTCTATCTGCTCTCAGTCTATTCTTACCCCTCTTGCCTTCCAAGCCCTCGCCAACATCAAACAAGTTGGTCCCAGATCGTTCAGGCAACAGGGCCACTGCCCTAAAGAAAAACCCAGGGCTGTGGGAGACTGAGCACAAACAGGAAATAGTGATATGAGTTACGGAAAAGATTTGCCACTCAGCTCACGGCCTGTCTAAACAGCTGATGTGTCCTGACTGCTGACCTCCAAGGGAGCTGAATCTCCTTCTGGACAGAAATGTCTCTACCTGCCTAACAGTGAGGAGCACCAAACAAACATCGATAGTCCCTCAGTCCCAGCGGGGGACGCTTTTCCCCTTTGCATCCATCTCTTTCCCTAATATTTCACTCATCGTTCGTGCAAGATGTCCTCTTCACATCACTAGTGTCTTACTTATATATCCAGCAGTCCCTTGAAATGTACAAAGATGATATGCTTGAAGCAGGCCTGAAATTTCTGCAAAATGACACATTTATGAGGAATTTAAGCTATTTAGACTATTAAATTTATTTAATATTTTGACTCTGGACATTACTGTACAATCATCTATGCAGTAAGAGTTTTGAGATGATTTTTTTAATTTATGGAGTAATTGTTATTAAAATAGTATGGATTACATTTGTCTTTTATTGTACTTTGAAAATTATATATTACTTGCACTACTGTAGAGTGACATATGCTGAGCATTGACAAAGTCAAGTGGAGTGCCTGCTAAGTATCAGAAATCTTCTCAGCTTTCAATTGCCCATTATGCCACTAGGAAAGGGCAAGAATTGAAGATGAGGGCATAGCAATCACAGAAAGAACACCTATGAACTTCACTGATGCAGCTCCACAGAGTCACTAACATATTCGGGAACAATAGTAAAGTCAGAGTAATCAAGCATCCAAGGAATCCTTTCAAGAAAGGGAACACAAAATGACAGCTGAACAGGGGACTAAGAGAAGAATCAGCATATATGTGAATTGTGATTAACATGTTTTGGTGAAAGTGTCATCTAGTGGGATGCTGGGGCAACTACAGTGGTTACAAAACATTTTAGCTACTCAGCTTAGGCACATGTCGGTAGGCAGCCCTAATGTTCACTCTTTGCACTTGGTCTTATAATTGTATTCCTTTGATCATTGGACCTAGAGTTCATCTTATTAATAAACTTACAATTTTGCAGAAATAACAGTAAGTGATGGAATAAAAATTTACCTGACAAGTATGGATATTTGAGGAAGCCATTAACTGGCATCACTACCTGCTCCCAAGATTTCAGGAACATTCATGCTTAACGAGAAATGTGGATAGAGAAGGGAAAAAAAAAAAATGTTAGGAATCTGCATAAAGTACATCTGACCTTTAAAAACTTTCATATTACAAGGACAATAGGCTGTCAAAGTAACATGAACTTTGTTACAGCACACACCCAGAAGTTTCTTAAAATTCATATATCAATTTGCAGTGAGGGTGCCTTTCATTAAAGAACCTGAAAGCACTGGCAACTACTCTGTTGAGTGTGAGCAAGTATTACAACACCCTATTTACAGATGAATTACAACGAAGAAATGCTTCAAATGAAGCCTTAGACAAGAAGCCAGTGTGTTTCAAGGTGTATAGGGCAACTTTGTCTTTCTAGAACCTGGAGGAAATTAGTAGCATTAAATAATTATAGGTGGTTTCTGAAACAACAAAACCACCAGTCTTCATACAGAGAAACTACTTCATGGCAGCTCCCAGCTCCAAGCTGGTTCATAGGACTTACCTTGCATTCTGCTGGAGCTGCTTGGTCTATTGTATTTTAGACTTATCCTGGGCTTACAATGACTGTGTAAGCCCCTGTTTTCGCTCCATTTGGTAGGATATTTTTTCCCACTGTCCACAGTGCCAACGTGAAAGACACACACCTAGAATGTTGCAGCATATGCAGAACACAGAAAGGTCAAACAACTATGTGTACCTCATAAAAGGAAGAAACATCATTTGTGCTTAAGGCATCATGTCATCGCATTTAGAACAGAGCCAAAGTAAAATAATAGCCTGAGTCATACTGCAGGCCTTACTTCTGCACTTCATCTTCACTCTATAGTACTTCCATAGTAAATTTTTATTTGGTTCTTTTTTTTCATGTACTTTATTAACAGTAGCAACTGTAACTAGGATAACTTCATAGGAAAATATATATATATAAATTGCAAAAATTGCAATGAATAAGTTTCAACAGGAAGAAAAAAAAATGGTTTGTCTATAAAAAGTTCATAAATAAGCTAGAATTTATAGTTTAGTAATTTGCTAGGTTAAATACTTTGAGAAATGTAGGTTCACTTTCAAAGGAGCTTGTTCACAACCGTATTAAAAACGGAAGTAGAATAAGCTAGTAGTACTGTAAATTCAAACCTCAGGTCACTGAACAGTAACTTTCCCACACAGAGAAACCTATAAATCACCAGGCCTGTGATTACAACCCACTGGTCTAACTTCCCAAGCAATGAAGTAGATATGGATCTCTTACCCAGACAGGCAATGCTAATTTGAAATAGATTCAGTTTGAGCAGTGTGAGTTCAAAGAATAAAACTGAGAAGGACATTTATTAGGTTGGATCACAGGAGTTTTTTTGCTATCTTGAAGAATTCAAGTTGGCTCCTATTCCACACCTTAATTTAAAGCTTCAACTTTGAATGAAGTCTACTTCTTGTTTAAAAACATATTTTCTCCTCTTGTGATTTTTCCTAGATTTGCCTTTAAAATTTCTTTATGTAAGACTAGAACTCAGAATCCCAAGGAACAGGTCTAGAGTATAGATCTCCATCACAGCAAGCAAATGAACAAACAAACAGAAGTATTAGTCTCAAGTACTGATACTTTCAATAAACAGAGCTCTTGTTTTCACCTGAGAACTCTCTAATGTTAAAAACAGAGGCAAGAAAGTATTTTAGTTCTGACAATCTGAGTTCAGTACCTGACACAGCTTTTTCACGATTTCTAAGATTGCCCATGCATTACTTATTCTCCATAAATAAATAAATAAATAAAACACAGCTCTTTGCTGTTTTTATTTTAAGCACTTGGGAGTAGAAGAATCAGAAGTTAAAATTAACTGTAAGAGATTCTTAAAATTCTTTGTCCGGTTTCAAATCTCTATACAGTATATCTTCCGTATATGTAAAACATGGCGTATATAGAAGACAGCATTGTGTACAAAGAGTAAGGAAGACCCAGTGGATCAGAGATGCAACCCCCAAATATTATTTAGTTTATATATACACATACAGACACATATATAAATACAGACACTGTTTCTTCAATGAGAAATAGCATAGTTTCTTATATGCTCCAATGCCACAAAGATTTTGAGGGGGGACAAGGGGGAATGTCTAAAGAAACAAAGACATTTCAGTTTTTTCAATTTGTTTGCAAACTTATTTATTTACTTTTAGATTGCTGGGCCTGGCAGCTGGTGATTTCTCTGCTCATTCAGGAAGACTAGACAGCAGATCTGGGCAACACATTTGCTGGAATGTCAGGTAATGACATTGCTCTAATGACATTTGCATAAGCTTTCAGAGCCTTCCCAATGGTAGGGGATTAGGACTTAGTTTTAATGAATCATGGAGCTCCGTTTTCAGCAGTGTAAGTACAGCACAAAGTACAGAATGGAAGGTTTCACAGAATCACAGAGTGGCTGAGGTTGGAAGGGACCTCTGAAGATCATCTAGTCCAACCCCGTGCTGAGCAGGATCACCTAGAGCACATTGCGCAGGATGGCATCCAAGTGGGTTTTGAATATCTCCAGAGAAGGCGACTCCATAACCTCTCTGAGCAACCTGTTCCAGTGCTCTGTCATCCTCACAGTAAAGACGTGCCCCCTCATATTCAGCCGGAACTTCCTGTGCTTCAGTTTGTGCCTGTTGCCTCTCGTCCTGTTGCTGGGCATAACTGAAAAGGGCCAGGCTCCATTCTCTCGACACCCTTCTCTCAGATATTTATATACATTGATGAGATTTCCCCTTAGTCTTCTCTTTTCCAGGCTAGACAGGCCTAGTTCTCTCAGACTGTCCTTATACAACAGGTGCTCCAGTCCTCTAATCAGCTTCGTAGCCCTCCTCTGGACTCACTCCAGTATTTCCATGTCCCTCTTGTACTGGGGAGCACAGGACAGGACACAATAGTTCAGGTGTGGCCTCACCAGGGCTGAGTAGAGGGGCAGGATCACCTCCCTTGACCTGTTGGCAACACTCCTCCAAATGCAGCCCAGGATACCATTGGTCTTTTTGGCCACAAGGGCACGTTGCTGAGTCATGGTCCACCAAGACTCTCAGGTCCCTCTCTGCAGAGCTGCTCTCCAGCAGGTCACCCCCAGCCTGTACGGGTGCTTGGAGTTATTCCTCCTGAGGTGAGGACCCTGCACTTGTCCTTGTTGAACTTGTTCCTCTTGGCCCAACTCTCCAGCCTGCCCAGGTCCCTCTGAATAGCAGCACAGCCCTCTGGGGTATCAGCCACTCCTCTGAGCTTTGTGTCATCAGCAAACTTGCTGAGGGCACACTCCGTTCCATCATCCAGGTTGTTGATGAATAAGTTGAACAAGACTGGACCGAGTACTGACCCCTGGGTGACACCGCTAGCACAGGCCTCCAATTAGACTCCGCACCACTAAGCACAAAAAAGAGAGACAAGGAGATGGAAGTGCTGGTTTAGGTGGAGGCAAGCAAGGTACAAGGCAAAGAGAACAACTGCTCCCAGGTGCTGGAAGTACCTTCATGTATTGGTTTTATATATGTAAGAGGCTCCATTCCAGTTTGGATTGCTCATACAGTTCAAGCTCTGTTCCTCCAACAGATTTTTGCCACTAGATTATTACTGTGTCACAAGGAGCTCAACTCAAACACTAATGGTAGTGTCTGAAAGATGGTCAAAACACAAGCCAGGGCTAGCATGAAGACAGATGATGTGCCTCAATAGGAAGTAGTAAATGTTTCCGGCTCCTATAAAAGCATGGTGTACAAACATCATATGAGAATGATGCAGCAAATACTTCCAACTCCTTTATAAACACAGCTGTACAAACAGGTATAAACACCAACGCCTGTTTTTGAAGGCTCTGGTCTCCCATTTACCAGAATTTCCTGAGTCAATAGTTTTTGTTTCTTTCAAAAAATAAATAAATAAAAAATTATTAGTTTTGTTTGAGATCCCTACTTTTTGACAAGATGATCTTTGATATGTCATTTAACAACTTAATATAGAGTGGCTACAATAAAATTTTTAACAATACAATTTCATTTTTTTTTTAATCTTTTCTCCAATAGTTTCTGATATGCAATTTATGCTTATAAAGCGTTACTAAATAACAAATTTACAAAATAATCAGTAACATTTTATGAAAGCTACACAGGTGTCACCATCTTCATAATAATAATAAAAAAAAATATATGGAACTAACACATTAACTTAGATTCAAAATTCAACTCTTATTCAGTAACCATTATGTATAGGAAAGCTGTAGCACACACAGTACAAGTGTTTTGGCAAAACATTAAGTAGTTATTCTTGATTCAGCATCAATTTATACTATCAAAACACATTAGATAATTCAAAAGCATATAGCTGTTTTTTTTTTTTTTTTTTTTAATTTATCAGGATATGTTAGATAATGTCATTACACTCACTAGAGGGAATATTAAGTGTTAAGAGTAAGGTGCCTGCTGAACTTGTCCATCCTTTGGTTCATCCTGAAAATTGGCATAAATAAGTTGTTTATGCAACTGTTAGTGAAATCTTCTCACACATTGTGAAAAACGTAGCACAGAACTGAATGTTCTTATTATACTTCTTATGCTTCTTATTATTCTATATGCTTCTTATTATACCAAGACCACCAGTAATTCATATCTGACTGCCTAAGTAGTGTTCCCTATTACACTCAGGCAAAGTCTTCAGCTAACACATATGAGCAAAAAATCATAATGCTGAATTGTTTATGTATGAAATTATTTTCAGTGGAAAGTTCTGAGTAATATTCTGCTTTCAGTTCCTTTTACAGACGTTTTAATAAATTTCTAAGTGCACAAACCTCCCAAATTCCATTTGATATACAGAAAGAGAACCTAGCTCATACCTTTAATCTTAGCACTTCAATATCAGAACAGTGGAAAATAATTTACTAACACAATATTAAAAAAAAAAAAGTGGAATGACAATTTAGTTGCATCATGAAAATAAGCAGGAAGACATCTACACACCCAGGTATCACATATTTCAAGCAGCACCTTCCAGTTTTTCTTGTCAGATTTTAAATAGTACTATGTGTTAAGGACATACTAAAACACTTTGGGCTAGTTTTCTGTATACAAATATGGATTCTTTCCTTGGTGGAGTTACAGTAGCCAGTCTTAGTTTGCTGTCTTTTAAACTACCAGCTATCTTCAGTAATGTCTTTGTCCAATCCCGCTTTCAATTATATTTTAATTTTTTTTTTTATTAAACATCAATTTCTCAGTTTCTATACAAAGAAAATAAATATTCACAAGATTTATTGAACATAGTTTTGCTCTGCTTAGAAATCAATAAGATTATCAAGTCTACTCTTGGCTGGATTCAAACACCATGTGTTAGAGAATGTCATCTTAACATTTTATACAATAATGTGAAATGAGTCTTCTTTTTCATAAGAACATATCCAGCTGAGCAATAATTACACTGAAATGTGCCGTCATCTTTCCAAAGAATAGTAATTAGGAATATGAGCCTGGATGTCTTGAATGCTTAGGGAAACATTTTTTCCTTTCCAGCTAATGATCATCCAAATAGTAAATCATTCAAAGAAAAATGGCAAAAGGTGTTGTGGATAGAGGTTGTCATCAGCCTTATGCACCAGTTCGAAACTCTGCCTTCTTTCTTTGCAAGAGAAAGCATGATGTTGCAAAAATTAAAATTCTTCATGCTTCTTCTTGGGCAGGAAGAAACCAAATGAGGTTTAATAAGAGCAAATGTAGAGTCCTGCACCTGGGAAGGAACAACCGCACGTATCAGTACAGGCTGGGGGACAACCTGCTGGAGAGGAGCTCTGAGGAGAAGGACCTGGGGGTCCTGGTGGACGACAGGTTGACCATGAGCCAGCAGTGTGCCCTCGTGGCCAAGAGGGCCAATGGGATCCTGGCGTGCATTAAAAGGAGCGTGGCCAGCAGGTCAAGGGAGGTGATTCTCCCCCTCTACTCTGCCCTGGTCAGGCCTCACCTGGAGTACTGTGTCCACTTCTGGGCTCCCTGGTACAAAAAAGACAGGGATCTCCTGGAAAGAGTCCAGCAGAAGGCCACAAAGATGATACGGGGCCTGGAGCATCTTCCCTATGAAGAAAGGCTGAGAGACCTGGGTCTGTTCAGCCTGGAGAAAGGAAAAGACTGAGAGGAGATCTCATCAATGTGTATAAATACCTGAGGTGTAGGAGACAGAGGGATTTGGCCAACTTCTTTTCTGTGGTTTGTGGGGACAGGACAAGGGGTAATGGCCACAAGATGGAGCACAGGAAGTTCCACACCAACATGCACCAACAAGAACTTCTTCACGGTGAGGGTGACAGAGCACTGGAACAGGCTGCCCAGGGAGGTTGTGGAGTCTCCTTCTCTGGAGATATTCAAGGCCCATCTGGACACCTACCTGGGCAGCCTGCTCTAAGGAACCTGCTTTGGCAGGGGGGTTGGACCCGATGATCTTTTGAGGTCCCTTCCAACCCCTACAATTCTGTGATTCTGTGATTCTTTGGAGAAGAAAACAAATACAACTAATTTATCTTTTAATTTATTATTGGCAATATTTAAAGAAAAATCTCCTATATTCTTCTCCCTTTACTGATATGTGAAAACATCTTTAAGTTAGACTATCCTTTATACGTAGAACAAAGAGTCAAATACTAGCTCATACAAAAAGTAGCTATGTATCTATGATTATTATAATAATTTAAACAAACACCTAAAAGCATAGGCATGCAAGTACCTGTCTGTCTCTGAAACCAAGAATCATTGCCAACTTTCTTTTTTTCCTAATTAGATGAATTTTTAATACTCACATACTAGTGAGAACAGATTGCCAAGAGGAATGAAAAAATTAGCTGAGTTTTATCACTGCTCCACTGCCATGGAAACAGGAATCAGTCTTATTACACACATGGGTAAAAAGTAACTAATCAACAAGAATCTGGAGCTATTTTAATTAATCTATTTAATTTACTGTCTCAATGTCAGGTAAATATTTAAACAGATTAATTTGTACCAACTCTTGCTATTATTTTTATTATTTTTAAATTAATACTGCAAGGGTAACTGGAACCTTCTTTGCACTTTTTCAAATGATAGATGCCAGTCTGTTACATGAACAGTGAAACAATCATAATGGCTTCTTGGGACTTACGAAAAGCAGCTTCCAGAGATATAGGAGAGGTTGCTTCAAACAGTTGTGTGACTAACTCTTATTTCTCAAATTGCATTTATGTAATCTAAAGCCCTCATGACAAAGTTTTCCCCTCTCCATCACATAGGTGAAAAGCCAGTGTTAATTACATATGCATCTCCCTTTTTTTTTTTAATCTCAATTGCAGCAAATTTATGAACTGCCCGCTTCATCCCCCCACCATAAGGTAGAACTTTGCAGTCAAAACCACTAGTTTTCCTCTACAGCTAATTTTTAACTTGTTCAGAAAATATTTTTTAGAACATAGGACACGTTGGCCCCAACAAAAGCTTTAAAGAAGTTGTGAAGGAGGAGACAGAAGAAAGGACTGAGAAACTATTAAAATAAACAACAAAAAATGTTTTTATTTTCAAATATTTTATTTTTATTTTTTAAACAAATAAAGGATGTCAAATCTATTCAAAATTGATTATTCTTCTAAGCATTTGTTTCCTTCCTGAAAGCAACAATATAGTTCAGGGTTTGCATTTGTTAATCAATATACTGCGTAAAAACCATGGGCATGTTAAGACAGAGCAACACATTTCATCAACCTCATCGTGATGATGCAAGTTCGTACATATTCCTGAAGCATGTTACTTGCTCACCTTGAAGAAATTCCAAAGGCGTGATGTGATGCCTGCTACTCATGCTTACGATATAAAAACTTCTAAAACTGATAACACTTCACAGCAACATAATTTAAACAAAAACCCAGTAAAATAATATAAGAAGATATGACACAAGATTACAACAATAACATGTTAAGGCATTATGCAAGATTTACAAACACCTTACTTACAGCCTGCATTAAGTGCTACAAGCAAGCTAATAACATACAGCTCATGGTTTAATCCCAACAATAACCATATATATATATATTTTTTTTTAACTGTTTGATGTTTGACATACAAAACTGTAATTACAGGGATAATCCATTTTAGCTGTGCGTAAGTAATAGTAAACACTTTATAAAAGCCTCATGCACAGAAAGGAGAGGTTTAGCAGCACCTCAAAGAGGTGCTAACTCTTTGCTATCTAACATTTGTCATTTACCATGGTCAACAAAGGATTCCTGTAGAACAGGTTCTACATTTATACTGAACTTCCATTTGCCTTCATTAGGACATCAAAGAGCTTCCAATCTCAGAAAACACTGATCTGGCTCTAAGAACAGGTTTGTCATTATTTTAAAAAATAAAAATAAAAAATGTATGGACAAACATATATATTACATACTTCATGTTATACTAGGATAGATACACTCTTTACCAGTGTTTTCCAGTACTGCCTAACTTCCACTACCTTTTTGCTCCCCTTTGTGCATATAACAAAATTGCAATAAATGTTCCACACTGGAAAGCAGAGATTAAATCTTTTAATTAAGTAAATCTAACATAGCCCTTAAATGCTGCCTATATTTTATTAAGGGATATATTTTCACATGGTTTTCCTACACACTTTCAGTCCCTATTTCAGGGAACCAATGTTGAAGTTATGCACCATTTGTTTTAGAGTCTTTTATAATTTGCTGAGAGTTAGATAATGCTTTCCTGTGCCCCAGTTTTTATTGTTATAAATTCATCTCATGTCTTTGATTATACCATAAAAAATCTGCATTTAGATCTGTATTCTGCTACTGTACTGACCTTTAAAAATATATTTTATGACAATCCACCAACATATTATAAAACATACAACAGTTTGGATATTTCTTGCATGTTAAGCACTTAACTTTCTGAAACACTCAGTTAACACTCTTTCGAGTTCGTTTTTAAAGATGCATTCAGAAATTCTTGGAGTAATAAAAGTAAAACTCACTAGGCAGATCATAACAGAAAAATAGCATTATTTCTTCTTAGACCTACTCTGAACCCGAGTTTTCCTTCCCAGACTTCAGAAAAGAGAAATTTAAACAGATTAAGTAGACAACTTTTTTATAAAATAAAATCCCTTTGATTAAGCAGAAAAGACTAATGCTTTAATCAAACTTTAATGCTAATTAGACTGTAAGTTAGAATCTAAATATAACTTTTTTTTTTTATTAAATAACCAGTATGCGACAGTGAGCTTAAATGTGAATCTAAACACAACTATGAAAAAAAAAATTAAAAAAACAATAGAAAATTAAAAAAAAACAATAGAAAGCATTCATTATAATCAGAAGTGAAGAAAAAACATAGCCAAGTAAGGCATATAGGGCACGTTGTTGAATCTTTTGGTGACTTCTTTGTCCAACATGATTACTAATAACTTTGAAAGAGGTAGCTGAAAATGGTTATAAACACAGAAAATGCATAATCAAACTGCTGTTTTTTTTCTTTCTCTATTCATGAAACTAGCACAGCATTAAAATAAAAATTGTGATTAAAAAAAATCCACTATTATAAATGATTTTATCTGCTTTCAAGCAAATCCTATATGAAAGTCATACTCATCGTGGTCCGACTGCTGAAGTGTCCAACTGCTGTGTGTTCTAAGCATGATACAGACATAAAACATGATATATCAACAACATTCAGTCACATGAGAAGTTGAGACTGTTGACTTCCTTTACATTGGCCTTTCCTTTTTAAGTGAAGGAAGCTGGCTTACAGCATACAACTCTATTAAGTTCTCAGAAAAGGAATTTAAAAGTTTTGTTGGAAAAAAATGAATAAAGAGAAGCCAACACTCCATTGGCTCAAAGCAT
This sequence comes from Cygnus atratus, assembly GCF_013377495.2. NCBI lineage: Eukaryota > Metazoa > Chordata > Aves > Anseriformes > Anatidae > Cygnus > Cygnus atratus. Next base: position 101,874,023 of record NC_066363.1, on the reverse strand, counting down.
AAAAAACATTAGTAGGCAGCTCCAATGAAGTTGCATTTAAGTAGAAAATATGATCTAAGAATCCTAGACAGTCAGGTTTATGGTAATTACATGATGGATCGCATTAGGAATGTTTCTAGAACAGAATAGAGTATATTTATACTAGAAATACATATATTTACAAACTTCAGCTGAGTAGAACAGTAGAAGGAAAAAAATACTGAAACTAATAACTATCTAAATATAGTCTGCTTTGTTTTACAGCCTGTGCTTTAACAAGAGGATTGAAGAGTATCCCAGCATGGAAAAATATAGCATATTCATAGATGGACCATAAGAGTAACATCAAATGCATTAAGTTACAGTAGTCAAACCCTCTAAAAGAATAAGGGCTGTTTTTGTTGTTGTTTGTTTGGAAATGGCATTATCCACAACATACTGAAAGCCCACTTGGAACCACACAGCAGGATAATTTTCAAGCAAATTCACCATTTTACATGCATGCAGTTGTTAGTCTGTCTGTAGTAAGATATTATTTTGGATTACTCAAGCAACAGCTCAAGATGGTAATCAGAGCATTTTAGAAAATTTGTTTATAAAAATCAAATAACAGCAGATAACTTGGCTCTACAGCTAATACTGCAACATTAGTTTAAACTTCTGTCAGTTAAACACAGCATTCATCAAACACCTTTTAGAGCTGAACCAAATCATTCTTGGTAGTAATAGAATAGAACAGTTCAGTTGGAGGGGACTTTCAAAGGTCATCAACTGCCTGACCGCTTCAGGGCTAACCAAAAGTTAAAGCATATTAATAGGCATTGTCCAAATGCCTCTTGAACACTGACAGGCATTGGGCATCAACCACCTCTCTAGGAAGCCTGTTTTAGTGTTTGACCACCCTCACGGTAAATATTTCTTTCCTAATATAGTCTATCTTTTGATTAGTTTCTTTTTTTCTTTTCCCTTTTTTTTTTTTTTTTTTTTTAATTGAAGGATGTATATTAGAATTTTACACTGCATAGCCTATTTTAAAACATAAAACATTGAAATCCACTTCTGGGCTTTATTAGTTTGTAGTAAGTGCTGAGTCACAAAGCACATTCTACCCAGTGAGTGGTGGGGCTCACAAGGAGAACATGTTAGAACATTTGCAAAGAGAAAACATTAAAGGCAGAGACTCGAAAATATTATTTTTCAAAAATTCTTTTGAAAAACACTATGCTTTTTTTTCTCATTGAATTATTTCTAAATGTGTAATTATATTTCAGAGACTTCCAGTGGTCTTGCACTAGAAGGATTGGATTAGACTGGTAATAATTAAGATTCCACATTAACATACTGAGCTAGATTCAGACACTTGGCATTTACTAATATATGACAGAGAGTCACTGCTGGAAGGTTAAGACCTGAAATCCCAATTAAATTCAATAGCCTGTTTTCAGAAGGAACAGTCCAGAACTGTCTTAGTTGTTATTTAAAAATGCATATTGTTCACTTCAGAGATGCTCTTTTAATTTTCTATGAAAGACCATCCATGGTATTTTAAATCTATTTGTCAGAGAAGAAAATCTGCATTTTCCCTATTAAACTCCCTAGTAATTGAGTCACATGCTGTTAAGAAATTGAAATATACAAACAACTGATGGTTATAATATTTTTTCCCCACTTTTATTCACCAGTCTGGTTCTTTTCCTGATTTCAGACAACTGAAAGAATGGATAATTAAACAATTCTTTGATATTGCTCTTATGTGCGAATATACGAAACTGAAAAGATACAAATATTAAAGAAACATTATCATTGTTGTTTAATAAAAATATCTGCAATCTAGTAACACCTATATGATCTATGTATGAGATTTTATTAGTGGTAAATTTATTTTTAAGTTTTAGGTCGCCTAAAATCACAGTGACAGTCACATAGTGACCGTGCAGACACATGAGGTCTGTAAAATTATAAATGTAGATTGTTTACCATTACACAGCAAGTTACTCTAGAACAGCATGAAAGTGCTGAACAGCCTGTTAATCGGTGGAATCCAAAAGCACTAAGATAGAAGAACATTGTCTAAAAATTCTGTTTCTTACACCTAGGTTTTACACAGTTGACAGGGAGATATTATTTTTCTTTAACAATCTGTTAACTTAATCTGTTAAGTTTAACTTCTGTTAAACTTAGATATTGCCATCTTAGGTCTTTCATCTCCAGAGACCATGGTTCAAATATTTAAATGAACCACAGTTTATCAGATCTTAGCCATGATGCTGCAGGACCAGACAACTACAATTTTTCTGGGAGACCTGAGTTGTGGCACAGCTTAAATTACACTCATTATTTTGGCTACATAAAATCAACCATTTCAGCTCATTGCAGAAAACAAACACCTATCTAACCAGAAATTATGTGAACTTAGTGGCTAATTGTCTTAATGCCTAAGCTTTAATAATCACAGGCAAATTAACTTTTAATTTGTGATGTTTAGGTCTTTCATTGTACAAGAGAGACTTTGTAGAATCATCACTTTTGCTATCCTTTTCTATAGGCAGAAATTTAGAACTTGTACAACTAGAACTTGGCTAACATAATGCCTGTGACAAACAAACAGTTCCCCTAAAAATTATCTTGCAAAAGGTAGCAAACTACAGTGGTAGAAAGCTTTGAAGAATCCATAGAGACCTCATGGTTCTGCTGAAACGTAAACATTTTGAATTAATTTGGAATTATTCTTGACAATATTACAAAAGCATTAGTCATGTTTAAAACAAACAAAATGAGTTATTTTCGTTATGTGAATTACCCATATAGCTAATCAGTTGTACAACATTAGTTGTACATACAGTTGGCCCATTAGTTTGTTTCTTTTGATGCTTACATTAAGAAAGAAAGGGAAGGAGAAAGATGTCTCAATGGATATACCTTGGCTGGGTGAGAATCAGTGTTGTTACAGCATTCTGGAATATATAATATTAATTATGCTCAGTTAAAATAGTTTTGCCAAGAGAACAAACACATGTTCTTTAGTAATAACAACTGTTTACACCACAGACATTGTGTCATTACATTAGAATGACTCACTTTGAGATAACATTCATATCTGTTTTCTCTAGATTTCACTCAAAACTATAAAAACAGGAGATGATGAGGAAATAAAAGCTCTCAAAAAAACAAATCAGTGTTTTTTTCAGTCTGAAAAATATATGCCATGCATCAATATTCTAATTAACTAGTATCAACTGCTTATCCAAAGGTAGACTATATGAACAACAAGAGTAGCAGATAAGTTTGTTTGCACAGTATTTTAATCATATAAATTAATAATTGGTTAGAAAGAAGGAAGTAATTTGCAAGAGCATGTTTATCATCTTAGGTCAGGACAGAATTAATTAGCAATTGCTTATCTGCATGGTTTGCATTGAAAGGAAGTCTTAAATTGTTTGATAACTGTAGTAAAAATTCAAAAGAGGCAAATTTAAAATTAGCAGTTTCTAAATATATAACTGAAATTTAACAAATACCCAAGGCTCATAGAAAAATGTTTACTTACTGCATACAGATATGTTAAATCTCAAATCCATATGTGTAAGTTACTTGTAACAAGTTTTCCCCTTATTTTAATAAAATATTCTATTAATCTCATCTCGGCCAGTCCAAACTAATGCACAAACCTAAGTAAGATGCCAGACTGCCAACATGTTGGGTCACTACAGAAGAACCATCATTATGAAACAGCCTGAAAGGCCACACAGCACTCTGAAGATTTTTAACTACAGATTGTTTCTTCATCATCTGATATTTTCTGTATATTTCTGACTGCTGCTACATAGAGAGAGAAAGAAAGGAGAATCAAAAAAGCCTAGAAAATGGCAGTGGAAACGTGGTAAGATTGTTAGAGGGCACAATACAAAGAGAAGAGAGTGAAAATTAGAGGAAAGAGGAAAATAAGAGAAATTAAGCAAAATAGATACGCTAACTAATAGATATAAATGAATAACTGGTTGAAGAAAGCAATCTTTTCAGCCAAGATGTGGAAGCTGTTGCTTAAAGCATCACCATGCATCTCTGGCTGCTACTGGCTAAGGGCATCTTTTGCTTTTCTGTCAAGTTACTCGGAACAAAATATGCATATATAGTATCCTATGTTTCTCCAAGATTACAACCACAATGTTCTCATCTAACTTGGGTTAGAGGGGAAAGTACTTCCAAAATAAAACATTGAAGACATCTGAGATTTTTCTTTGATCCTCCCATGCACCTGGTTCTTAAATCTATCCTCCTCACAAAGCTCTTATATTCTCACACACAAAATTCCACCAAAAACTGTAATTGCTACATGCCAGACTAGATAGTCTAAAATTCATGTAGTTATCTCTCAATACAGATAATGTGTCAATACTGACAGATTTCTCTCCTAAAATGCAAGTCTGGAAATCCTGTTCCTTTTCATAATGCAACTCCTGTTATCTGCAAAGGTGGCCACGCACAAATGGAAAGGATTGCTGTATCTGGCCTCAGACATTGAGCAGTCTGTGTGTTTAAACATACTTGCAGAACTGTAAAGCAGAACTTATCTACAAATGTATAACTTAGTGAGTCATCCTATCACTGTGACAGTGATTGCCCATGGTTACACTCTGTGTGTGCCCTTCCTGCTCCTATCTAGTTATACTCTGTGCAAGACGTGTTCTGTCTAATGTGTCAGGACTCAGATTTTTCCATTTTAACTGTCTCCTGGCAGGCTGATGTTAAGATACATCATAAAACATACTGCTGCAGTGCTGAGGGAGGGATTGCGGAATATCAACCCACAGTTTCTTTACCGTGGAGACTCAGTCAAATCACATTTGTTTTCCAAATGGAGTAAGCAAAGGATGAAATAAATACCTAAAGCAAGAAAGTCAGCTTATTGTGGAAAAAAAAAAAAAAAAAAAGTTTCCCACTCTTCTGCTGCTTCCAAATCCACATCTCTTACCCTGGCATGCTGTTCTGTCCAAGGAACTATGCTCACATGGATCAGTTCCTTCATCCACTTACAGTAATGCATTTCCAACAGTTTGTACGGCTCTAATTTGAAAGGCAGTGTACAAAGGCATGATGATAGAAACTCCTTAAGCCAGCGTTGTCATTAAAGCTGCAGTATAATGAAACTATGGCCTATGCAACTTGCATAAAACTGCACTCCACGTCAAAGGAAGATGGCTAGAAACTGAGCTTAATGTTCCATGGCATGTCTACACTCTAATTTAAACATGACAGGGCAAGTTCATTGCCCAAAGACCAGCCTGCATCTGTGATCATGAACTCACTGTCCCCAAAACAGAGTGGCCATGTCCTCATGTCAACCGAGCTTGCATGGGCCTGAACAGAGGAAATAGCTTACAGGCTTCTATGCCTCCTCACCTCCATAGCTCATTTATTATGATACATCATCACAGCAATGCAATGACTATTTCCTAAAGTGTGTTGAAAGTGTCCTTTTCCCTATGTCTTCAGTCATTAAAACTGAAACCAGAAGTTAAAATCAGTCATTAAAACTATCCAGAGCAGCACACAGCCAGCACGCCAAAGCTGAGGCTCCTGAAATCTCTGCTACTTCCATGCTTAGGCTCATTGTGGCCAACTTCCAACACTTTCTAAAGACCAACCACCGGGGCTACCCATGCCTTTGTAGTGGAGGGTGACAAAGCTCCTGCTCAGCAGAAGCTCCTGGTTCTAGAAATTACATCGGACAAGAAACCAGTGCTGGAGCCCATCTGTACTGGATCACACTGAGAATCTGCACTGGAGCTTTTCTTCCTTCTAAAAGGAAGAAATGAGGAGAACTACACCACTGTTACTGAAACTTTTCAGTATTTCTTTCCAACATGGTTCATATCCTCACGTAGGCTCAGTCTTATAAACACTCCTTTAAGAAGACTGACATGATAGATTAATATATTATTTGAATGTGAATGTTACAAGCTTTATTGTTTTATTATGCACTGTCCTTACAACTTTCCCAAGTCCCCACTGCACTTTAACATTAGGAGTATTCTTACTTTTAGATCACCGTGCCTTTAGACTTCACTGTGAACTTCATTCCACTAAGTCTTTCCACACATTTCTAGCCACGATCACACCTTCTGGACATCAGTGTTATAGATGTCAGTATGAGAAAATTCCTCCCACCTCACAAACATTATTTACAAATTATTTACAGTTATTTACGAATATATTCATGACTTGTTTCCAGGGATTATGCTGTAGATAATAATTCTCCATTAGGTAACAACACCTGCAAATTGATTGATTTTCTATATATGTCCTGAGCCTTTGCAAAGCTAGATGAGCAAATGGAGGTGTTCTTTCTAGCACATGTAAGCATTTACATTTCTGACAACTGTTGTCTCAGCAGGTTCTTTCACTGTTATGACCCATTAAAAGAATACCGTGCTTCTTCACCAGGCTTGAATTCCAGGTGCTCACAAGAAACTAAAACTTTACTTGAATGTGCTAATAGCTTTCCTCTTGAAACCCACTCAAATTTTAATAGCATGTTGCAAAGTGTAAATATATAAATATGCTATTCTCAGGTCAAGATGCATAATTGCATTTAAAACCTGTTCTAAAAATCAAGTATTACTCCCACTCTGCTAGAAATCCTATTTTAAAGCATAACAGTATGATATGATACAAGAATCTCCCAGCTACTTAAAGATCCATTCCAAAGCATATTTTTCAAACTTTGGTACATCTGTATGGCAGAGACACTCAACACAGAACAATACTTCTGTTTACCTTTTGGAAAAATACTGCTTCTTCTCCTTCAACCTCCTTTGAAAGCCTCTTCATACTTCCTACTTCACTAAATAACTCTCAGGACCAGATAAAATTTTGAAAAGCTAACTATACAACATACTGTTACCTCTTGCAACCTGTGGCATTTAGGACATGATTGAAGTATTTGGGGATTTCATAGATGAGTCAAAGAGTTAAAATATGCGTTTCTTACGCATTCCTTTTTTTTAAATACTTATTTTCAAGAGGTTCGGGAAAAAAGGGGAGATATGCATCATAGTATTTCCATCTGAAGGTTTAACTCAGTTCTCAAGTGTTTTTCTTTGCATAAAGCATAGCTTTGCATGAAGGCAAAGTGTAATTTATAGTTTTCCCCCCACTGAAACTTGGACACAGCTATTAATGGTAAATCTGCCGAAGGCAATTAGCCTCTTTTGTCAGCTCAAGAGAAACTAATGCATTGCCAGGGACTTGTCTGGACCAGCAAGTACTTTTCCCATCTTCTGTATACCAGGAAATACCCCAAAATACAATTTTCATTGTGATTAAAAAGAAGGAAGCATTAGCTTTCTACCACCTGAAATAAAAGGTCTTTTACCCCAATCAGTAATTCTGTTCCTAGAAACCTTAAGCTTCTATAAAGAATTTGTCTTCACCTCCTTGGGATGCAGGATCACCTTTTTTCTATAACTCCTCCCATTCTACCAATCAATATATTTTGGGACAAGAAAGTTACTCTGATACTTGAAGACTGAAATGTTTGTTGATAAAAAGAATGTCTAAAAATATCTTATGTAAACACTGATATTTTAATATCTTCAGTATCACATTTGTTTTTTGCAGAGTCTGTTTTTAGAAAACGTTATTTAATCACATTTAACATATACCTGAGGACAACACTATACATTGGGTGAGTTCAGTGGTCCTGCAAGATGCCCTAAGTAGCCCAATTGACTCAATATGGAAATGTAAGATCAAAAGAGATATTTTACAAAAGTAAAGAAAATAAAATTTGCCAGTGACTAACCAGAGCATCAGTCTACATTTCAATTATTTATTAAATTACCGTGTACTGTCAGGATATTCAAATTCTTCTAGAGAAGGATACTAAAAAAAGACTTCTAAAAATTAGTCAGTTCTAAGCCCAAATGACTCAAGGATAAGAGGAAAAAAATACTTTGGGAGTGGCTTAAAAATTTAGGTATTAAAGTCATATTCTTATTTAGCCTATGGTTTGAAGCCACTCCCCAAAGTTTTTTTGTTTTGTTTTGTTTTTTTAAACACTGAGTCACTGAGAAGTTTTTAGTCTGTCAAAAGTATATCATCTGATTTGGATTAGAAGTCAACATTTATTGCACAAGTAACAAGAATAAATTTGCAGCAACGATTGCAACTTTTTTTTTTTTTTAAAAAAAAAGCTTTTATTTAAGGTAAAAATGCAAATCCCACATTATTGATTAGATCCCTAATTCCTGGAAGCATTAAGACTACAAGTTGCTAACTTTGCCTATATTTAAATATAGTCTAAGCATTCCTTTAAATTAGTGGTGTAGCAAACAGAAGAGCTATTTTTGTTTCTTTTTTTCACTTTGGATGAAGAACATCAAGCTACAGTACTGAGTGACTTGCAGTGTATGCTTCTGCTGAGAAACAGCATAAACATCTAAAAATAATAGTGATTGGGTAGTAATGCTACTATGTCAGGCAAACTTACCCAGCCAAAAGTTTACTTCGTAGATAAAAACTGAATGAACAAGCTAAAACTTTACTAATATAAAGTAAATGGAGTTATTTCTTTTGAAAGGACTTACATTATCTGCATAGCTAATAGGTTCTTTACATTAACTGTAGCTCAGCTATATCAAAACATAAATCACAGACAGAATAGATGGACCCTGCTGCATTTCTTCTCCCATTCCCACTTCTGTCTATGCATTTTCATCCCCTTCACGTCAGCCCTTGAGCTTTCCATCTCTTAACTCAAGGGAGACTAAAACTGTCCACCTGTCTAGACATGACAGTTGTTAGCCCAACCAAAGACTATGCCAACCTAGCAATAAGAGTTGCTGAGTACCAGAAGTGATGCAATGAAAGTGAAGTGGCAGAAGCAAACACAACGAAAGCAACACCACATTTCAGTAAAATTGCTGAATTAGCGTACATCTTGTCAGCTAATGTAAATAATTCTCTCTTCTCCAATCTGAACTTACGGGGATATTCAGCCAGAAAACAACATTATTTCTCTCCCTATTAATAGTCTTTAAGGTTTCTTCATTCCTCTTCAAAGGATCTTCAAGACCTTTTAGGTTTTATTGTTAAAAGCCACAATTCTCCATTCAATCATGCTCTGTGTAAAATAGCCTTAGATTATTTATCCTTGTTAAACAACTACAAACACTTCTATGTTCCTTGGTCTATAAGGAGAAAGAAGCTTGCAGGCATCAGGGAAGTTTGCACCAGTTGCTAAATGGTTCTCTGCGTCAGTAAATCAAAATAGAGGATAGTAGGAGTAATCCTTTAAAACGGTTAAAATTTTAGAAACCAGAGGAAGAATATTGTTTTGGGAATAGCTACACCACCTACGCAGACTACAGAAATCTTGCAATTTAAGAGTTCAACAGAAGTGTTCAACACAAGATTGTCAAAATTGTCTCCATCGGTTATACCAATATAACATGCAGCAGTTTCATGCGATTCAATCTGTTAGCAATATATTCAGTGATGACAACAAAACAGCAAAAAGCTGTTGTGCTCCCTGAAAAGATCTTAGTGCCAGAACCGCTTTGTCACAGTATAATACAACCTGACACATCTGTAGTCTCATGGGATATTAGCAAAACTTTAAGGAGGTTCTTGTTTTGCAGCATCCTTTTCACTGACTTGAGCATCTGGCTACCATCAAAACTCCCATCCAAGCACAACTTCTACAAACGTGCTGATAAAAGTGGAATGGGTAAATTAGTTCTGGGCCAAAACAGAGCAAGCTAAACCTTTCACTTACACATTCTGTGAAAATTAAGCACCTCTGTGCAGTCTTCGACACATCAGATCTATCAAAATATAATTATGCCATCCTTTAGCAGTGAGCACCACAGTGTGGACAGCATCTGTCAAGACAACCCAGACAAACACTGAAACAGTAACAGATTGCACATGGCCAAGTGTCAGGACTACCCTAAATCAATTTATTTCCGAACAAAATGTATAACAGAAGAATTTACCTCGGGTTCGCTTTGATAAAGAAACCACTGTAGGAATTCACAAGTATGCTAATAGAATGAATTGGTATTCAACATTTTTTCAAAAATGCATTTGTTTTATTTAGTGAGCATCCCAGATGTATAAAGAAACTATTCACTCCTTTATCTGGAGAATATTTTCAAAATATTTAAGAGAAGATATCAGACAAGATGAACTGATCGTTCTTTTTAAAAGCTGCCAGCTGCATTTCTGAACTGAGTTACTCTGGGCCTAAAGTACATTTATAAGGAGTTCCAGGAAATACTACCTCCTACAGAATACGTAACACCTGAAGTTCACACACTGCAAATTAAGCAAAAGAAACAAGTACTTTTATATGTTTTTATTATAGAAAAAAATAAAAGGCTTACACTTGAATTCAAAAAGCAGCAGTATTTCATGAATTTGAAGAAATTACTACAGTGAAGTTGCTTTAAGAAACCTTTCGAGATTCAAGAAAAAAAAAAAGTAAAATGTCAGATTCCGCTCAGATAACATTCTAAACTATTTGCATGACCACAGTAAATCCCTTAATTGCATATCACTTCTGACATACCCAGTATATGATGCTCTTCTTTTCCCTATGCCTTGCTGAATATAGCTGAGAAAAGGATTTGGTGAAAATGGCAGTACATTTCAAGCTAAATTTTCAATAGTTCAGTACACATCTGATTGATAATACAATTAAGAAGTGCCTGAGATACATGTTTTTGTCTTGACTCCTGCAGTTGAATGTTACAATTGTAATGGATCCCAGTCTGATCTATTTCTTACACACTATTTATAATTTTTAGGTCCATATCTCAGAAGATTTCTCAGCAAGGTCTTTGGATACTACTTTGATTATAAACACAAAAATAACCACAATAATGAAAGCTCACAGTTGAAACAGTTCCTTGCAGTGCAGCAGAATTCAGGTTTGGGGTGGTTTTTTGGTTGTGTTTTTTTTTTTTTTTAATTACACATTATGGAATAAACAGTGGTGTTCCACGGACCACTTTCTTTTTTTTAGTCAAAAGCCACAGGTTTCCAGCCTGAGCCAAAATTAAACGTAATTCATTTGTACTTGAAACTTTATGAAAAGAGACAAATGAATAAAGCATCTTATTGCCTTAATAGTCCAGCATTTTGATTATTAGCACTGACTTGTGCTGAAGTCCAAGGAAACTTACAGGTTTGTCCTTAAGTGACTTTTTTTTTTTAAACATAACACAGCTCTACATCAAGTAAAAGACGACTTAAAGCACATTTTTTAAGCATCTCACTCTTCACATACATGCTAAAAATACTTCTCAAAAGTATTCTGCAGATTTAAAAAAAAAACATTAAAAAGCAAGGAACTCAACTTACTATTTACAACCAACTATGCAAATAAAATGGAAAACTGAAAAAAGGCAATTCACAGAGAGAAAAGAAAGAAATGAAGGAACTTATCAGACACCTGCTATTCAAAATTCTATGAACTCATCTTTTCTTCTCCTCCCAAACGGAAAAAGGGTTGACTCAAAATCAGACAATTTTTTTTTCCAAAAAAATTTCCTGATCTCCTTAAACTTTACAACAGTAGCAAAACTCTTTCAACTCATGCATCTATGTATTATACTCTTCACTGTAACTTTAAGCCAGCTGTTACCAAGCTACTTAACCAGAAGAACCAAATTTCTTTCCTACAAGGAAAAATTATACAATACATTTTAGCCAGTTATAATTTATATTACCATCAGAACTTGTCTATTTAAGCTTACCAATGTCTTAATTTAAAATTCCTTAACTTAGTGCTACAGTATGGTAATTTCTTGTGTGATCAAGCTGCCTTATGTGAGAAAATAATCTGCATTATACAGAAATATTACCTTAAAAGAGGAAAAAAACAGCATGAAGACTAAGAGGAGAAGCAACAGAAGTTTTGTTTCTATGGTACTGTGACATCAACACCAAAGGCTGCTTTATATTTTATCCTTGGAGATTAACCCTGGATACAAACTAATCCTTTTCACAGTCACTGGGTTGCAGCTAAAAGTGACTTTTATAACTAAATAGGTAACAAAAACGCATTATACTGACCAATCTGTATGAATGGTAATATTATGCTTCATTAACTCCCTCTTTCAAAGTAGGTAACAGTCTCAAACTGAAATATCAACACCAACTACCTCAAAGATACATAACAATCTGAATTAAACACTGTAAACATGTTTACACTGTTCAAAAAGCTTGTCACTTGGGAGTTTGGCAAAATAGATAAACAGTGCTTGCTTATGCACCATTGCCAAATTTATCAAGTTGTACTGTGGTTTCAGAAAAGTGAAGATAAATTTTTACTAAAAGTCTGTGTAAGCACTCATACAAAAACAATTTAACAAGCAATCTTGTTCCAAAAAGGTTTATAACGTAGTCCTCCAATATTTTTAACTGCTAACACATCCTATATCAATTAGACATTCTTGACTGCCAATAATTATATTAATACATGATAAAACAGTCCTCTAATTTATACCAATTTATATTTAACTTGATAAAATAAAGTATTTTTTCAAAATAACGTGCAACATGTAGAACATGTGACTTCCTGGAAAAACTCTAAGTTGTCTTTAGCTATCAGGTTCTGAAAGACTTTACAGGTCTCTTTTAAACTTTCTTCGTATTCAGCCTTAATTTTATCAGTGTTTAGCTGGGCTATATTATTAGTAGCTAATCACATATACTAAGGTCAAGTTGCATTATCTTTATCTTGCTGTTCTGGAAATGAACAATCCAAACCTTCCAAAACAAAAAGTGTCAAATCGTACCTGCAAATTCCTTCTCTGATAATCGTTAAAGACAATAAAGAAAATCAATATTTCAAATTTTTTACTTTCAATATCTGAGAAAATTTGAATACATGCAAGTCAAAACTACCATAATGCAGACAAAAAGGTCCTCTTTCATGAAGATCATCAATAAATGACTATCTTCAATAAATAAGTCTATTTGGAAATTCTAGAGAATTTTTTGCTCAACTAGTCTTTTTTCTTTTCCAATAGGTCTTTCTGTTTAAGATCTCCATCTGTATAGTTTTCGTTCTTTTCCTCCTCTTGTTCTTCCTCACTGCCTTCATCTGTGAGCTCCCGATCACTGTTCTCCTTTTTAGCTGCCTCATGTTCATCTACCCCTCCATCTGTATCAGCTGTGCAGATTCCATAACACATAATGCTGATGACACCCAAGGGCAACCCAAAGAGAAAGCATCCCAGAAGCGGTGAACTCTTGAACACTGACTGTTGGAAGACAAATTTGAAGTCAAAAAAACTTTCACTGAACATTCAAAATTACCACATTATTTCTCTTATTATTCTGTATGTTTATTCAGAAACATCTGAACTGAGTGAGCTTGCTGCAGAAAGGAGGTGCCATTTTGATTATTACTACAACATTCCAATAGGATGGTTAATGTTAAGATGCCAACTACATATTTTATTGTTTGAAGCTCGATAAACAATTGTTTTAATAGCATTAAAATAACACTTTAAAACATTCAGTTTTAACTCTTATTTGTGCCTCACTCTCAAAAATTAGTTTGAGTCATCACAAATGATCTTGAGAAACACTTATTAGAGAGCTTCCTATTAAAGAGTAGCTTGAAAGACTTCACTGAACAAGAGGAAGGACTTTTGGTTTCAGAAACTGGTGTCTGAACACTGCACGCTGACAGAAGTTTGGAAGTTACACAAAGAAACATGCAAGTTTCAATTTAGATTCACAGCACATTTGTTTGTGTAGGACAAATGAAGAAACAAATTTACGTACATTTTCCCAATAAAATTCTGTTAAGCATTGCTAACCTCTAAGAAGAATTATAAAAATATTTGTTTCAAAACCACATTAAGTATAGTGTTTAATTCCCCTGTGCCTTAACTAATTAAATTGAAACCATAACATTTCTCAGAACATTAAAGTGCTATTACTTTCAGTCAAAGGAAGACAAGAAGGTCAAGGAGAAGATTTTGAATTCTTCTTGTTCTATCCTTTAAAATGTCATACTTTAATACAGAAAGGAAGTGAAAAAAAATAAAGAAACTACATATATTCAACATCTAACACACTGAAAAATATCATTCAGACTTTAACCAAGTTAATTAGGCTTAAACTTCACATATATCACGTGTGCACGCACATGTGCATATAGGAACATGTTTATATAAAGTATTTCTAAACTCTGAAAAAGGTTTGCATCTTTACTGGCAAGGTTATCATCTTGTTTACAAAAAATAAAACTTACCACTACAGTAGACTTGGCGTCATAGATTATTCTCTTGATTCGTTGCAGAACTCCATCACCACCCTGTGCCTGAAATTTTAAATGGAACCATGTCAAAACTGCTGACACTTTGCAGTTATGATTCCAAAAGTTCATTCTTCAGACCTTGCAATCTTAAGTCCCTTTAGAAGGAAATGAAAAGTAATTACTCTTGCATCTCATGCTGCCCAGACACTCCAATTTCTCAAGCGTGGATAAACATTTCAACAGCCTCAAAAAATTCTCTCACAATTGGTTTAGACAATAGGTTCCAAGTCGACTGTCACTCTAACACATCTCACCATAGAGAAACACTAGAAGAAATTACCAACTGTTCCAATGCAACAATTATAGAATTGCAGAGATCTTCTGAACTTTCCTGCAGCTGAATGATATCTATTTATGGATAACGACAGAAGCAGTTAGAAAAATCTGCGAAGCAATAAAAAGATATATAGGTATAATTAAAAAAAAAAAAAAAGCTTTTGTCTAGCAATGATAGACTCTACCTGTGTTACCATTTAACTTAGAAGAACCTTCAAAATACTATACAGGTCTGAAGGTAATTTGTGTATTGAACAGGATGAGTCTTCACCTTTCTCAACATGCTGAAGAAACAAATAGGATGAAAATTTACATTTTGGAGGAAGTCAACTAATCAGAGCGTGACCCTGACCCAAGCCCTCCAAAATTACAAATAAAAATGAAAGACTCAAAGCTACCTAGGACCATACAGAAAGGAACAAGGTGAATAATCCAACACCTCCCAAGAAAGGGAGATAGGGAGTGTTATACTCCTCCAAAATTTCACTGTGGTTCAGAAAGTTTGTGTTCTATACTAGTTTACCAGCGTACTTTAAAGACTGTCATTCCTCAAAAGCTGTACAATCTCTTGGGCCTCAAAACAGCTGAAGTAATACCATTTCTGTCTACAGACACCAGCTTAAATGAAATCACACCCTGTATGAGCCCCCTTACATACATGTACAAGATGTGAATTCAGACAGAACTTTAATCGTTCTAGATGAAATATGCTAAACAAGACATAAGGCATACTATGACAAAAACACAAGACATCACAAATACAGAATTTCTCAAAGTTAAAAAAAAACTAGTTTAATTTGTTGTTCCCACCATAAGGATATATTTAAATAGAGTTAAATAAATGTAATAAAAACATAACTCAGAATTTTAAAGTGTAATAAAAATATTAAAGAAGTGAGAACTGAAGAACAAAGAGCCACCAAATAAGTTACTGGAAAACTCCTTGCCTTGCAACTGGAAACATGGCCAGTAAAGTCATGAACAGCAAGCATATTATAAGCCTACCCATATTTTATGTTGCTACATCAATTTGTCAGACTGAGTAAACCAAAGTACTCCATATGACTGAAACAACCTACAGCCTTGCTTGTCATTACACCATCTAGTAACCTAAAACTACTTGTATAACACAATGTGGGATTCAGCTAACACAGTAAGCATTCAATACAAAGTGAACTGTCTTAAACCAGCACAGGCTTCTTCTTCCAGAAGTCAGCCGAATGATTTGTTAGCACTGCCTCCCTTCATTGCAGGCTGTCTTGTTCTGTGAGCACAAACGAGAGCTCTGATCCACAATCTTTACTCATCCACATAACATAGCCTTCTGCCCAATTTACAGTCCACTGAATGTACAAGCAAACCTGAGTTTGTTTTGCCAACATTAAAAGAAAAAAAATGACCAAGCCATCAATTCCATGGGGATTGATGAGGTTTGTTAAAAGATTATTTAGAGCAGTTAGATAGTAGTAAACTTGTGTCTGAAATATGCAAAGGAAGTATACCACTGCTTTTGAATTTGAATCTACCATTCATCAAGCTACTGGATTTATTAATTCATTGCCAAAAAAAAGAGTTCAATTATGTACTCCAGAGAAATTTTAAACAAATATTTAAGGCAAAACAGGAGAATAAAAAGCTCACCATTTACCAGTGACAACAGTAAAAGAAATTAAGAGAAGTTAACATTATGCTCTATGCAATAAAGCCACTCTTGCTTTCCACCTGAGGTACTACAGTCAGAACTATGAGCAAAGGCACTCCTAAAGAACTAAGAATCATGCATTTATTGACAGTACCCAAGACAAGAAAGCAGAACAGGAAGAAAAAACACGACATGGCAACTAGAGTAACCAAATTCTTTTCCTATTTTAACATCTAATTAAATAAACACCAGCCACACATTTGAAGTCACAATGAAGACTTACTTCAGCCGTGCCATCCAAGATACTGTTAATAAACTGAACCATGTCTTCTGTATTCTCAATGTGCCTATCTGGTAGAAAATACTGCTGATTGGAAGTATTCAAAACAACAATAGTAGGGATTGTCAAGTCACTAGAAACATAAAACAGAAAGGTTAGAGATTTAAAGAAATACTGCCTACAACATTGCAATTCAAATTTCTACAGCATTTAATGGCATTCTACATCATTAATACTCTCTTCGTGTGTTCCTTATACCAGTTCCTTAAAGACAAGAAGGAAGAAGGAACTTAATGGTACAAGAATGTTTCTCATTAATATTTTTCCTTCTCATCTGTGCCAGTGAAGCTACTGAAGCTTACTGTATTTTACATGCCCATAGTGACTGTAAATCAGATAGCTTGCGACTTGCCAGTTAGTAAGATCTCACAGTAGCTTTGCATTTGAAATATACTATTAGTACGACACACTACATTAGTGCACAAAGGCAAAACTTTAATCCAAAAATTCAGTCCCAGTTGATCAGCTCTAATCAATCAACTTGTGTGTGTCAAGTCAAGAGAGAAAGACATACCAACTGAAGTTCTGTTACATAGTTTTTAGATATAGCAGACAAACCACAGATTTTTTTAAACCATTATTAGTCATCAGTTGACATTCACATGCATAATCATTGCTAACAATCACAGAATCAGGAAGGGAGCTGAGGATTCCAAGACACCTACAGCTGACATTACAATGATGCTGCGTACCTCAGCTTCCACAAAGATGCATCTTTTCTTTCAGTAAAATACCTAATATTCTGCTTTCTTCTTTTGTGCACAGCTTTAAGTACTATCATTTTTAACTCAACAGAAGCATTCTCATCCACTGCTGAAGACAGAGATAAATGATAGTATCTACTAGTGGAGTTACAGGCAAATCAATAAGTGTATCTCTACCAGGGACTACTGGTGGAATTATTTTGTCCTTTGTGAAGAAAGGGAATTTGTTGCTATGCACATCTACAAAAATAAAACGTATTCTGCAATAGATTCCTTGTGCTTCCAGAGGCTTTTTCTACCTGTTTCCACTTGCTGCCATCTGGTGGAAAATTGAAGGACTGGCAATAACCTTTTACTCAAATTATTCAGGTAACCATGTGAACCACTTCTATCACTGAACAGATTTTGCTGCTTTCTTTTAGTGCTTTTAAATTATGCTGGAAATGTATGTGTTTCATTCAGAAAATAAAGTAAAAGCCTGTTAACAGCAACTTCCCCCAAAAAACACAACAAATTATAAATTCACGCATTTTGTAGATTAAGTTAGACAATCCAGTTGAACAGATCTAGCAATTATTACCAGATCACTACTGCTGTAAATAGCAGTTCTGTCTTCTTTCCCTTCATCTGATTGTTCCTAGGGGTCTCATCTCCTTCCCTAGCTCCTTTGCACATCAGTTCTGGTACTCAGCAGACTACATAGTAAGACTTTTTGTTGTTGTTGTTGAATCAAAATAACCCCCCATATCTCCTTGCCAGAAAAACAAACGCTTTTATACCAGGTAAACAAGCTGACACATCTTAGCAGACAGTCAGATATCAGAGCCTGCAAAGGCAAGGCAATAATGAAGTGAGGAGGGTCTCATTTTTGACAACTAGAAAGCACTATATCAATAATCACACCATTTAACTTCAATTTAGACACAGATGTTTTCAAATTACTTTTATTCAGGTACTAATCTGAATCTACAGGCATTCCACAGAAATACAGACTTAGTGCCTCCAGACTCTCCATGTATCTCCTAGAACTTTTAGTAGCACAAACACATTTGCACAGTTTAGAATGGAATATTTGCATATCTATCTCAGTTTGTTATTCTGACCTTGTAGTCCTCTTGTGGTCTTAGATCTAGCATCCGCAACAGCTGCAAGATCAGACAGATACACGAAGACAGACACTGTATACTAGTGCAGATACTCAGGCTCTGTGCTTTGATCTCTCAGAGTGGGGCCTGGAATACTCTCCCATTACAGAGCTGGTGTATCACTCAGAAGGCCAGAGTAGAACAAGTGGTCAACAATAAATGCCAAGCAACGTAACTCTCCAATTATGTATTTTTGGAAAATAAGGGCAAATGTGAAGCATCTTGTTAAGCTATTTAGATATTTCAAAAGGTAAAAAGTACATACCAGGTGCATACAGAATCATTTATGCATTTTATCCTGCTTGCCTACACGTACATGTTTGTATGCCATTTCAACTCTCAAATCCATGGTGAAACCAGGAATTAACGATATCTGTTAATTGATACTCCAGTGCCAGCTTCTGAACAGCTAAGACACCTATCTCTGGTTTTAGGAAGACATCTTATACAATCTCAGGCAAATCCTGTACTTCATTGTTCAACTGCTTTTCAGAAAACGATGGCTCATAAAGCAAGAGCCACTTAAACATCGGCCTTAAAAATGCACCAATAAGAACGAATGTGCCTCTCCAGAAATAAAAAACATAGCTAATGAATAAACATTTGTATGTCCTGTTACAACTTGACATAACTTTTGATTTTGCTAGTGTCCTGTAAATTTAACCGAGGGGGGAAAAAAAAAGTTCTAATAGAGTAGTTAATTTATGAAAGTAAACCTGAAAGATGAACACTTGACAATCAGCACTACCAGAAGGCCAAACTTCTAACATTAAATTACGCAGCTTTAATTTAACAAACAACTGATACTATGTTATATACTGACTTCTGAGGACAGAATTTTTTTAATCCATGAAAGGCAGGACTTCTTCAGAAGGCTGCTTTAAATTATATTTAATTAGCAACAAATATAAGCAGAAGGAATACTGAAATACGAATTTACTTACTCCATTAGTAAGCTATTAATGTAATCATTTCCATCCATATGGCCAAACTGGAAATCCCTATAAGAAATGCATAATAAAAAGAAACAAAACAGAATAATGGATTTCAGCATCGAAGTAAATTTGTGTTTAAATAACTGCAACTGAAGATGAGAGCAAACACTCAGCAATATAATGGAAAAAAACTGACAATGCTGCAGGACAGTCAGCCACCCAAAAACACTGTTAATGGAATGGTCTTATTAAAATCAGCATACAAATTAAAAAAAACAGAGATACTGTAACATTTCTCAGGTGAAAAAATAACCATCTTGGAAGGGTTAATGCAGAAGTTAAATTAAGATATTGTAGAAACGTGCGCATACCTGTGAAAGTGATCCTGATAATCTCTAGCAACTTCCTGAATAATAGATTTTAGTCTGGAGGGGGGGAAAAAATAAAAAGAACAACTCTGAAAATCCAGTGTATACTCCATTAAAATCCAAACATTTAGATTTCCCCAGTAAGTGAGGAATAGTATCTCATCAGCACTTAGGATTCCCTACCCCTCGAACAAAAAAACACCTTGTTCATCTTGCCTTTACCAACCTTGAAAAAAAAACAAACAAAAAACCAGATGATCTGGGAAAATAGTATATATGGTATTTGAGTATTTTCTTAGCTTACTTCTGTGCGAAATCAGAAAGAGACAGAGGAAAGCCTTGTTCCTCCCAGTCTCTTCAGCAAGTTCTAACTCAATCGAAAATGCTTTTTTTATGCAAGTTCTGCAAGTTAATTGTCAACCATCACTAAATTCATTTTAATGCAACTGAGATGAAGTCTTCTGTTTAACTTCACCAAGTTTATCTCAAAATTATGTGCATTCAAGTACTGTCTTCCATGTTAAAAAGCTATGCAATCACTGTTTGTTCCTGAGATTTCACTGGTAAGTGGTAGAAGAGTGATCCAGAAACATGCATCACCCCCCTGAAAATTCACATGAGCTTCAGAGCCATAAATTGAGTCAAGTCAGTATGCTGAAGTCAATCTAGACAACATTCACAAGTTAAAACCTTCCACTTAGCCTAGCATTTCTGAATACTTAAACTTCCAAAATTCTGTAAATCAGTGAAGTAGTTTTCCACCATACAAGCACATTTCTCCCACAGTGTCACCAATACTGAATTCTGTACCTGGTATGTTCCAGTGAAGAGTTTTTATCATCAATAACTGCAATAGCCACAAGTTTTCCTAAAATAAGGAATAGAATGCTTGAAACCGTTTAAAAACAAACACGCATTTTCAGATGGAAAATACTGCAACATTTCTGCAAATACTCTATGAAATATAGGTATAACTATTTTTTTCACAAACATGTAAGAACACAGACATTTTATAACCTTTAAAACCTCAAACAAGTCAACGCATGCACTGAATATAAACTTCTTTTTAAATGGGAGGTAAATTATAAGGTATCCTGACCTGGAAAGAATCAACAGGGATAGCATTTCTTCTGCTACTTCAGTGTATGCATGCCTTTAAAAGCAGTAGAAATCATTCCAGAAGTCACTTGGATGCAAAGCTCTCATTTAACTTGAAAAAAAAATTTACCAAAGAAATGCTAAAGTATTCTGAAACAGAGGTCCAATTTGGCACTTGGTAGTCTTCCTTCCTCACCATATCTACTCTAAAGGTATCTGAATCAGACATACGGTTAAGTTCAGCCACATTCAAAATTTTATATGTTCATAAAACTGTCAGTATTCCAAGAGTTAACATATAATTCATGCAAAACCTACACTGCTGTTCAATTAAAAGCCTTACTTAGCCTTTGTGAATACCACAGGATTAGACATACTTATCTTTATGTTGTGAGTAAAGGACTAGTGCAGGCTTTGGATGAAGACTCTAGTTAGTAGAAAAGGTCTAACTAACTTCAAAAAACAGCAGACATCATTAACTCTAACTTTCAGAACAAGCAGTTTTTCGTTTTAGTGCTGTTTCTTAGTGTTCTTTATTTTTCCTTAATGCTTAAGTTCAGTTTCAGAGATCACAGACTTCAAATGTAGCAGCATCTCACCTGTATCTCCAAGTTCATATAACGTAAAGCCATCTACATTAAGGTAACCTTGAAATCTTTCTCGATTTATCCAGGATGACAAGTCACCATCTTCATATTCTAAAAAACAAAGAATGCTAGAAGTTAAAGACACATCATGAATTAACAAATACCTTTTTTTTTTTGTAAGGTGAGCAATTGGATTTATTAATGTCAAGTGAGCAGTATGCTCTCATTCCTAAAATATTAGTATTAGGCAGAATACTAAGTTTATAGTAAACTACTTTCATTGCTAAAATGCTCCAATTGCATGACCAGCTGACTTTACCTCAACTGCCCCCCTGTTCCCGCCTAAAGATTCCAAAAGAAGTGAAAGGCAGAGAAATAATTAAGTATTTCCTATACTCTACCAAAGATTTAGGCTGTAACTCCGCACATTAAATGTCAAAGTTTTATTCATGGAAATAATGTCAGCACTTCAGATGCAAACAGCATTCCCCCCGCTTCTTTTTGTTGTTGTTAGCACATTACTAGACATATCAGTTTTAAAACTTCTCATACTATTTTCAATTGTTAAATAAAAAGTATGAAAAATTGATTTGATGACTCCTTTTTATCATGTCAAGGATAAACAATACTATTCTAGGAGACAAGTGTGACCCACTACAGAAAGGAACAGTTTAAAACCCTAAGAAGAGTTTCAGACTAAGAGAAGAGATACAAAAATACGCAATGTTTGTGAACATTAAATGAAACAGAGGAGTCCAGAAAAGGTAGATTCATTAACAGCATTGTGAATGTAAACACAAATATCTACGTATAATTAAAAATTAGTTATACTGAAGACTGTAATTTCAAATGCTAGATGTTCTGACCCATAAAGAAACATATGATCCACGGATATATACACATACATATATAAATGTATATTAAATAAATTTGCATTAAATCCTAACATTGGGTAGAGTGAATCATCACTAATTTTAGGTTAACGCTGAACCGTCATAAGATTGTAGCATGCAATTTCAAGTATAAAGCTTCCCACGGAGCTACATCCCTTACTGTGGAAAAAATACAGATGAGGCCAGAACTGAGAAATGAATTTTGCTAAACCATTTCCTTTATGAGATTTTCAATTTTTTTCTCAATTGTAACAATTACACATACAACCTTATCCAGCCTCTCATAACATGTTACACGTATAACTTTATCCAATCTGTTATAGCATAAATCAAACAAATTATGCAAACAGTATATTTTTAGTCCTTTATGAGTAAATTTTTTTACAAAATAAGCTTGCTTTTTCTAATTTAAAACGCATATCCTCTTTTTATCTATATGATAGGCATTCTGTCAGTGGCATTTCAGAAACAGTACTATTCTCATGTGGACGTTCTAGAGTCTACAAGCTGAACAAGCCAGTCAGAATAGTTTATGCCACCTAAAATCATGCATCAAGTGTTGCAGTAACAGTTCACATCCTCTTCACCTCTTTTTGGGAGGCACATTTTCAGAAATGGAAAAAATCACAGACTGGAAGTTCAACTGTTCTGTGCATGCTTGATCAGTTATCTAGGGAGAAGTTATGCTGCCTAATCCTTTCCCACTACCAATATATAAGTAACACAAATACGAAAGTCACATATGCTCAAAGCCGTCATTTAAGTCTCTCTAAATTTTAATATTGAGAATAAAGGCAGGATCAGTTTCCCTCACAGTTTTTAAAGGAAGAATTGCTGTGCTAACTATACAGCCTGTATTATCAAGACACAAAAAGCTACTTTACTGGAGTAAAGTACAAATCAAATTAAGTTCAAGAGAAAGAAGGTCAGGAAGACTATTTAGAGATAATCTGATTAAATGTTTGGAACAGCAAACTCATCTATTAGATATGATACTGTTTTTCATTGTATCTGGATTTCCCAAAGCCTGTGTTAAGTGACTCCTCTTCAGCAAGAGTTTTCTTCTACTTCTCATGTACTTGATTTGGACAGTGAGTGAAGGAAAACATTTTAATGCCATTTTAATGTGTTTTAATGCCAGCAAAGCAGTAATATTAGAAGCTGTGTCTCACTGAATAACATAAAGTAACCCCTTTAACTTCTACTTCAGTATTGATAAAAACCAATTCCTTCTCAAATGCATTTTGTTCCGTAAATAATTTTTTCTCTATTCCTTCATGAAATAGCTGTTATTTATCACAAAATTGGGGAATTTCCCACCATCCCAACTTGACCTTCATAAAAATTCTGCTTCTTCCAGTTTCTCCACATACGCTTTCAGTATCTTGCCTTAAGTGTACACTTTTACTTACCATCATATACAAAGTAAGTTCCATCTTTGAAAACAACAACAGCAGGCAATTCAGGCAAGGTCACATACTGAAAGAGGGATGTTCTTCAATTAATCCACAGAAGAGTAGAATTTTTTTTAAACAAGCATCTCAGAAGTGTGGAAATGTAGCCCAGTGGAAACTTTTGAAGTACATTTAAACATTCTCTGTGTACATTTATAAACATAAACGCCCCCAATTTTCCACTATCACAAAGTAGTGCAACATAAACCTATTTTTGACAGGTAGGTCTCACAAACTAGAAACCAAGCAGGATTTTTAATAGTATCTGCAACAGCATGAAGAAAGTTTTATTGAAGTTTGACATTAACTTTGGACAGCTCGTAACATGAGGGTTCCATCAATCCTGTACTGTTCTCTGCTCTCAATTTGTGCTGTTGTCAGTATACCTGTCACACAGTTGCTTCTACTAAATGGTCAGTCAACAATACTGAATAGTAAAAGAGTAACGTTGATAACATGTCCCACTAAATCTGGGCTATATTTCCTGTGGTTCAGGCTAATGGAAATACAAAGACATTTGTTGTTTCTGGGAAATATAAGAACAGTATCACGAGTACTTTTCTAATTGACACATGTTCTGTAATCATTCTGCATTATCTTTCTTGGAACAAAATGTAAAAACTAATCGGCCTGTTATGTAATAGCTCATATTAATGAGCAAGAAGGTTAATTCTAGACATTGGAATACATAGACGGCTATAAAAAAATATGCTAGTTCACACTCTGCTAATCTGAAACTAATTTCAAGGTTATACGTTGTCAGATTCTGAGCATCCCATTTGGAGATAACTAGAAATGAAAAAGCCTCTTGATTTTGCTTCAGCACTTAAGTAACAATGATTAGACTAACAACAGTGGTAGCATTTTTTCATCCTTGTGATTAAATGTAAAATTATTTCCTTTCCATCAAAGAACCCAATCTTTCAAGAGCTACAGTAGGATTCTGCAGCCATCAGACTGGACAGACTAGTGTTTTGATCAGCTGTATTGCACACACTGTGAAGAACTTATTTTTCACTGAACTCCCTGATACTCATGGTTACCAGTGGCATCCCACGCTCCAGACACTCAAACTAGTTATAAAAGTGGCTGGTGAAAGGGCTTCCAGGAGCAACAAGGATCATCTGCATCAGCTCAGAAATGAAGTATACATATTTTTGAGTAGGTTTGTGATTTAACATAAATGTGATTTAACCAGTTTATTAGCTGGTTTTATATTAACTGGTTCAGTAATATTACCGAACAAGCCATTTGTGCAATAAAAAGCAAGCAGACAAACTTAGTTTGTGTTTTTTTTCCTCATACAGACAAAAAAAAATGAAATGTTAGTGTAATTAGTTTGAAATTTATCAAAGACAAATATACTGTAGTAAGCAATCTCTTGCTACCAAAACCTGCAGAGGAGAGCTGTACCATTTCTATGGAAACAGTAGGAGCTGAACAGCTTACCTCAGGTAGCACATCTTCTGAGGCAGAAAAAAAGTATGTATAAACAATTAGTTCTGAAGCAACTTCAATGTATTTTTCCTGCAAAAATACAAACACTTTTTTTAATGTCTCAACTTTGAGTATGCTTCAAAGGAATGCTTTGCAACTTACCTTATCTTCAAAGACTCATTAGAAAATATGGTTAGGACAAAAGATTGTGAAAACACTTATTACAAGCATGTACTTTCTCCAGTCTCTAAACTTTTTAGACGTTATTTTAAACTATGTCTGTGGAGAGCCAAAATAAATAACTTTATTTAATCAAGTTTCAAACCTTTAAAGGAGATTCCCCACCAACATACACAAAAAGTACACGATGCCTCTTTTGCACATGCTCGAACATATGCTGGCTAGGAAGTGGCCTGATAAGAGGTCTGGGAAGAAAAAAGAAAAGAAAAAAAAAATCTTAGTTTCTGCAAGCTGCAAAAACCCAAATAGAAATCCCCGAGAAAATGCACAGGTGGTTTCTTTTTCTAAGTTTCCCTATTCAAATTCATTTAATTTAATTTATTATTTCAGTTTCTATTAAAAACTGAAAACACCCCCCCAATTACCTTGCTATGTTCCTCAAATAACACACAAATTTCAAGTCAGTATCTTTGTACAAAACGCTGTCACGATGTTAACATCCAAGCCATTTACCAACTGTACAATCATTTGAGAGAAAAATTTCTGAATGTAAGGACAGCAGGCAGAGGATATAGTCTTCGAAATAAATATTCTTTAAAGATTCTAGTTATTAGAGATCACAGACACTCCTAAACTACAGAATTCTCAACAATAATTAAAACTTTAAATTCATATGAATGTCACTTGATATCTAAGGATGAAAGGAAGTAACTTGATTCTTTTTTCTCCCCAAAGGCCTCTCAGTATGAGTATTACAACGATTCTGTCTTAGTAATGTCTTCTATATATTAGCCAACATTTAGGTCGGTATCCTTGTCTCTGGCTTCCATGAGTTTCCTTTATCCATATTTTTCACTACTTTGAAAAGCCCCAGTTCTTAGTTCTTGCACCATAAAGAAGTGCAAGTATGACTAGTCAGTCTCTTATTTGCCTTCTCCATGCCACTCAACAACAACCTCACATGCAACCACATGTATATTGCACATAACTTTTCATGCCAATGACTTTTTTTTTTTAATTAATTGCATTTCTGGCCCACCTCAAAATCCTACAGAAGTCACAAGAAGTAGTCTCACAGAATTCTATACTTACCCTGCTACTCTATTAGCAAATTCAATTATATCATCTTTTGTTCTAGGTCCTCTATAGTTGTATGCCAAATCACCTTTTAAGCTGGATAAACAGGAAAGGAAAAAAAATGTAAAGAACGAGCACATATTAAGAAGCCACAAATTCTGAATAACAGTAAAACCAACAAAGCTATAGCTGCACATGTAGCCCTGCAGAGAAGGACCTGGGGGTTCTGGTGGACAAAAAAACTCGTTATGAGCCAGCAGTGTGTGCTTGCAGCCCAGAAGGCCAACTGCGTCCTGGGCTGCATCAGAAGAGCCCAGCAGGTCAAGGGAGGTGATTGTCCCCTTCTACTCTGCCCTTCTGAGGCCCCACCTGGAGTGCTGTGCTCAGGTTTGGGGCCCCCAACGCAAGAAGGATGTGGACTTGGTAGAGCAGGTCCAAAGGAGGGCCACCAAGTTGATCAGAGGGCTGAAGCACCTCTCCTAGGCTGAGAGTTGAGGATGTTCTCTCAGCCTTCAGAAGAGAAGGCTCTGGGAAGACCTCACTGAGGCCTTTCACTACTTAAAGGAGGCTTAAGAAAAGATGGAGAGTGACTTTTTTTACATAGGCAGATAGTGATAGGACAAGGGGGATCAGTTTTGAATGAACGAAGGGAGATTTGAATTCTTTACTCTGAGGGTGGTGAGGAAAAGTTTGCACAGAGAAGCCATGGATGCCCCATCCCTCGAAGTGTTCAAGGCCAGGCTGGATGGGGCTTTGAGCAACTTGGTCTACTGGGAGGTGTCCCTGCCCATGGAAGGGGGGTTGGAACTGGATGATCTTTAAGGTCCCTTCCAACCCAAACCATTCCATGCTTCTATTCTATGTAGAATTACTCAATCTTCACACTTATTAGTCATCTGTTATCAAGTGATAAGCAAGTTTATTTGTCAAATAATCAGCCAAAACAAGTTATCAGCAAAAAACAAAACTCGTTAATGGAATCATGGAGTAAAAAATTATTTATAGAATACCTAACTTACTGATTTCTAAAAGTAATTACTATTTTTTTTCCTAGTACACAGCAGTCGTTTACTTTGTAAAGACACCTGTCATTGGGAACATTTGCTTATAATACAATAACAAAAACAAACACCAAAACTTCAGCATCACTTTTTTTTTGTTGTCATCAATAACTGAAAAGTACCAAATGATCTGCAAAACCTTCTAAATATATCTACTAAACAAAGCTTCCATGAAGTGTTGGTCAGTTTACTATTCTTTGCTGGCAGGGAATGCAATGTGTTTGCACTGTAAGTGTATTCAAGTAAGATTACCTACATTCTAACAGGGCTTTATTTGAATCCAAATAACTTTAGAAAATCCACATTAAGAAAGCAACCGTTAAACCACTTTTCTATGATTCTATACGTCAATAAAGTTTTCATCCCTAAAGATTAATATGCGAAACGTCTGACCCATTTTTGAGAAACCTAAGTTGAAAAAATATATTATAAATACTATTTGCTTAAACAATGAACTCCTAAAGCCCAACATATTCAGTGAGAAGTAGCCCAAATTAATAACTCTTTATTTGACATGACCTTGTACTAGACTATACACTCCACAGTACATATAATAACATTAAAGAAAAAAAGGCCATAATATTATCCTCCATCAATTTTTCAGTTAGTGAAGCAAGAAAAAAAAAGCCACATATATGCCCTTTGCCAAACTGCTCTCACATTTTACCCTATATAGTAACCACTACTGTCAATTACATAAGATTTTCAGGAACACTTAAGGGAAGGGAGTCGTAATTAAAAATAAGAAAGTGTAATCAGCAACTTATAGAAATTAATGGGAAGACTTAGGTATGTACTTACTGCCTGAATCACTCTTAAGGCAAAAAAAAACTTGGCACATAACTTTCATTTTAATATTTCATTCTTATCATATATATGAAATATATATTTATAGACACTTTTAAAGTTGCATAGAAAATAGAAAGTAAATGAATTCCAAATCTGTTAAACTATTTTTTTAAAAAACAATTCAGTAATATCAAGCATCTTGATTAGAATTTCAAAGCAAAACACAGTCCAGCCAAAGTCACTGATATCATCAAAAGGGGATGGTGCTTTTTCGTTTTGTTGTGGTTTTTTGTTTGTTTTTAAACAGAGAACACTTTCTTTTATGAGATCAGTTTTAGGAAAGGTAACTTAAAAATAATTTAATGGGAAGCATCAACTTACAGCTTAATTGTTGGATAGCCTCGCACTCCAAATTCAGAAGCAATACCTGAAATACATGCATTAATGCCAAACTGAACCAAATGTCTCCTGCTCTCCTAACTTAAGGCTTAAACAGTGCTTACTATTCAAGCCACATAAACAAACAAAAAGCCTACCAATTAGTTCAATATTAATTATTTCCTTTCAAAATTTGCTGTTAGAAAACTTCATTACATTTGGGACCTCCTTCTGTGGTACTGCAGGCTCCCAGCATAGACTCCTGATTTAGATGCCGTAAGCAAAATTGCATGAGAACAAACTTCACCAGAAATAGAGTCTTTCTAAGCAACCAGTCACTTACCCACTGCTTGCTAATTGATAAAAAAGAAAAAAAGACTATTGCAGCACTTTTCCCCAGGCCCCACCCTGCCTCACATTTGTCATTTACAGCATAATTTGCAACATCCTCTCCAGTTGTGAACACAAACTGCCACCTTAAACAATACCTTCCAGTCAACTCAGTGTTTTCCAGAAGTTAAAATAAGCACTCTTAAAATAAAAAAAATCTAGAATAAGACTAACTTCTAACAATGCCTCTGCAATTCCCTGCCGAGGGTGGGGGCGGGACACACCAAAAGCCTGCACTAAAAATGCACAAAAATCCAATACTTTTAAGCATAAACGTTCTGAAGCTACCAACCAGATGCCAGAGGAGCAAATATGGGAGGACCTGTGTGCAGGGATATGCATAACAATTCAGAAATTGTGTCTTAAGATTATTTGCCTGGGTCAAAAACCTAACTGCACAGAACAACAAATTAAACTAGCAATTCACATACTTGCATCTAACTCAAAGAAGACCGATCTAAGAAACACACAGACTATGCTCAATTTCATTCTGATCCTTTCCTCTCATATTTGTTTTGTAAAAAACTAGAACACGTTATGTGTATTAAAATACTCAATCACAAGAGCTGTCGTTAGGTAGATTATTTCTCCTTGCAGAGCTCTTAAAGCACAGTTGAAAAAACTACAGAATAGACAGGTTTGATCTTTGTTTTGGTTTTCAAAAGATTCCAGCCATGGAGATTGCTAAAATTTTCTTCGCATCACAGAAGAGATTTACTTACACCATCATCATCATCTGATGATACGAAGAATGCAGTATAGGCAAACAGCAGCAACTATGCTAAACCCAAGCATGATTTATTTTACCTTTGATTGCATTCAGTGGACTTCTAAGGCAAACCTGCACAAAAATTCAAGTGATAGCAACAGAATAGTCATCTGGTAAGGTATAACTGCTGTATCCTCATTCCATATAGCTACCAGAGGCAAGATTTATTGAATGCTTTATATATATTTAGTTTCCAACTCAACATTTGATGACGAGTTACCCAAAGTTCAGATAGTTCACGATGCTTCACGTTCCCATTGGGAATACAAATTATTTACAGCTAAGCATTCATGTTCCTTCACAGTCATGTGTGTGCGCCCAGCTGCATTTCCTTTTGATATTCTCAAGGTTGAATTACTTTGATTTCATAAAGCCTTTAGATTGGGAAAACATTACCCCCAACCAAACAATACTTACTAGAAAAGGAAGTTGCATCCATCTTCCCAACTCTTACTGGAGAGCCCATGTTTTTCATTTCTATACCCACTTCATTCCACACTGGCTCCAATTTCTTGCAGTGGCCACACCAAGGTGCATAAAACTGAGAAGGAAATACATTGCATTAAAAAAAAAAAAAGGAGAGAAGTTAATTAGCCCTCAGATACAGTAGAAAGATTTATTTTTAAGCCTGCACGTTACTTACAAAGCTGAAGTGACAAACTGAGCTTTTACGATTTGGTGATACTTTTAATATGAAAGCAGAAGTTTGAAAAGAATGTACTCAGTTGCTGCACTATTATACCATTTCTTCTTTAAAAAAAGAAACTTGTGTAGCAACTACTTAAAAAAAACTCTCAGAATACCTTCCTCTATTTCTAGAAAGTTAAAACATCATGTAATCAATCTATCCAGGAATATGAACTTATTTGCCAAATGGAAGAGGATATGCATACCTCCCAAAGCTGTCCCTCTGGATTTCATTTTTTTCAGGAACCACCTTTATACAAACACAGTGTAAAATCATTCCCATTTTGTCAAGGCCAAGCAGATCTGGGAGACTTCACGTTATCTTTCTGCCTATGCCTTGCTGCAACACCTCAGTAAAATTAACAGGGAAGATTCCAATGTAAATTTCAATGTATAACAAGATCAGGTGGCAAGCAGATAAAGTCGGATTTTGTCTAATCAACCCTGAAGCAGCATATATGGTTTTCACCACTCAAATATCACACCTTTATTATCTTTCCAAGTATGTTGGAAAGAAAGAAACCTTTCGTATATTTGATGATGTAGTGCTAAATATCTAGCACAAATTAGCTGATGTAGCTAGAATGGAATTGTAAAAAAAAATCTGCATGCAGGTTATTAATTACCTCCTCACTGTGTTAGACAATCTGCTTTCCTTTTTTAAGGACTGTAAAATATAGGATGAAGCCTGTCTGCATTCAATACTCAGTCTAAATCCTGTTTCATTCTGAACAATGCAGGAAGATTGCTTATCCATCCTGTCAAAAGAATAGTCATGTAATTTTTCTGCACCACATACAAATGAATTTCCAGATGATGAAGCAGCCTTACTACAGAGTAACATCATACATTTTATGCTTTGATTTTTACTAGCTTGGTACGAAATGAAGAGCAAGCCTTCAAATTTTTCCTCATATACTCACATCTACAAGCCAAATATCATCTTTACGGTTTTCTTTAAACCTAGAAGGGGAGAAAAAATATATCTGAATATATTAATATATCTGCAAATAAATATATGAACTGTATGTGCAAAGAAGTAAAAGTCCGTTAAATAATAATTTATATAATAATAATTTTAATAATAATAATTTAATCCGTTATAAAACTATAGATACTAGATTTCTGTTTTGTTTCTTTCTTGGAATGGGGAGAAGGTGTGGAAAAGGAGGAAAGTTTCTTTTTTCATTAAAACAGCCTCTGCATGTGCACAATTATTTTTTGAATCAATTATGCTTTTATGACTGTTTGCCAAGACCAAAAGCAAACTAGAACCCAGAAAACACACCAAAACCTCAAAAAATATTTGATTAGGATATGTGAGCTAAGCAGGAAAAGTGTTTTCTTACTATTCTTGTTATATTAAACACTGTATACTGTTAACTATTCAGAATACATAACACTTTTGTAGATGAACTAATTCACTTTCCTAGACATTGGTTTACACTGTTAATCTTAGCTTTA
This sequence comes from Cygnus atratus, assembly GCF_013377495.2. Classification (NCBI taxonomy): domain Eukaryota; kingdom Metazoa; phylum Chordata; class Aves; order Anseriformes; family Anatidae; genus Cygnus; species Cygnus atratus. The sequence continues at coordinate 101,842,029 of NC_066363.1, read as the reverse complement.
CCGAATGTACACTAAATTATTTTTGTGTTACATGCAGAGCAATTTTAATTCAACGTCCTTCAACATTCTACCTCTCTACTCCTTTTCATCCACTACAGGTGTTATCAGTTTAAGTTTTTATAAAAGTTAAATGAAAAAACTTAATAGAAAATAATTTGAAAATAAAACTGATGAAAACCATGGATAAACTGGTACTATTGAATACTCTAATGCTAGAGCAATGACATCTTAGTGAACTGACTGAGTATCTTTACTAACAACAAATCTGTCGCTAAATGCAAAAAACTCCAAACAAAAATAGAACATGATGCATCAAAATCCCTGGGTACCTCTTGAAACGTTATTTACACATTTCACTGCACTGTTGTCACTACAACAAAATCATGGAAATTATCTCATTACTTAACTATTTCTATTTTGAGAATTAAATAAACTACATTTTTTATGTAAGGTTGTTTCTTGTTATAAAAAGAAGGGCTTTCATAAAAGTGACTAGAATTGGGAGAAATTACAGAGTCGTTTGAAACTTTTAATTACAAACTCACGGTGGTAATTTGAACCCTTTTTTGTTTTATTGATGGCATATCAAGGTTGCAACACTTAAAGTGGAAAAGGTATTTTTAGTGACTAATAGCTACAGTAAAGCAACATTTTAAAGTCATGATTACTTTAGTACATCATCTCACTAAAACGTGCTACAGAGCTACTGAGAACTAGTTAGAGCCTAGCATCTCTTGAGAACTCTAATGAAGCTCCAGCTACCTTCCAATTACGAAGACAAATAATTAGTCATGATGCAAGAGGCAGAAAGCAGCTACTGAAGCATCAGGTACTGGGCTAAGCTTGCATTTAGAGCATCACCTTTAGTATGTAAAAGAAGAATTTACAATGAGTTGTTCTCCCTGTCACAGTATGACTATACTCCAAGAAACAGTATTGAAATTGTACAGAACACTAAAGCACTTGGAAAGGTAGGCTGAAGTCTTACAAAACTAGTATACAGCAAGAATATGAAACAAAAGGGACCGTCTGAAGACTGTACATTCCAATGGAATTTAATAATTTTGCCAGCACATTCACTGGGCCTAAGAAAAAACTAATCATTGTTAGAATTGTAGTATAAGTTGTACAGCTGATTTAACAGCACCTATTTAGTTAAAACATCAACATCCACAGAAATTAAAATCCAAAGCGTAACATTACCAAAACTAGCCTGATAGTTGTTTTTGTCAATGATTAAATTATTAGACCATATCAAAGCAGCTATATGCACTGTTGAAGAAAAAATTATCTGTACAAACAGGTATTTCAGCATTTTCTACAGGTGCTGTTTCTAGGCCCTGTAAATACATTCCCAAGAATAAAATTTTAGTGTTTTCTTGTTAACTGTCCTATGCAATCCTCTTGCAGTCAGTAGACACAGGCACAGTCATACTGGTGGAAAGATGATACAGGTGTTGCATATCCTTGAAACAAAATGATTTGTCTCAAAAACATACAACCTCCCAACATTTGGAGGAATACCATGTAATCAAATGTTCCCTCACCGCCATTTAAATACATACCCCATAAAGACAAACGTCAAAATTTCAAGGGACTTAAAACCAACCCAGCTGCTGCTTCCACTCCCCCCTCTCCCTTCTCACTCCTCTTGCACCATTTCTGATGATTCTGATCCTGGGCCAAGCTCCGACAGCATCCTCACAGTGAAAAATACTTCCTTTTTAGTCAGGTCACTACTGCTTCATTATCACATTGCAACAACTCAGCAAGTATTGCAGGATGAGTACTGATCTGAGGCAGCCAGCAGTAAGGTTAGAATAAATTGATAGGAACCATCACTCTCACTTTGCATCCCTTCAATGACCCAGTTGGGTGATGATGAGTAATTCACATCTCTGTTATTCCCTGCTACTTGTTGGTTCCTGTCATAGAAACCTGGGAAAGGGACCTGCAGCTTGCCCTTGCAGGCATTATTTGCAACTACCATTTTTTTTTTAAAAGAGCTTTCATTAGCAGCAAAAACTACATATATTTTGGGTAACCGTAAAATTGGGAAACTAGAAACTTTTACCGGTCACTGCTCACAATTTCTTCTGTTTTTTTTTTTTTTTTTTCCCCCCCACAATTTGCCAGTTAGCTAAAAAGAAAAAACTATCCTGAACAACTTACTACTTAATTCCTATTCCCAACTGTAAACTCTGGCATTGCTATAGTTAAATAGTTGAAAATGAAAAAGAGTTCTAAAAGAGGATTTTCTTTTATCAGCTATTTCACAAAAGTTACATGACTACAGATTTATGCTTCTTTACTCCAAACAATTATATTTAAATTTACACCGCTGGAAACATGATACGGGAACATGATGTGGGAGCAGATGCACATTACTTTATTCACTTAGTCTCTTTACCTTCAGTATGAGATATGAAAATATGAGGTATGGAACAAAAACAAGTTTTGAAAATCAACTCCAAGCGGTTCCTGCACTCCAGCTACTCTTTCATAACACTTTAAACCCCAGTCAGAGATGCTGAGGTATCTATCTCTCTTTGATGTCCTTTCAATACATTCCCACTCCCTCCCCCATAACTTCACTGCAACTCATTTGATCCTATGATTATCTGCTCTAGCTGAATCAGCAATACATTTAAAATACAAGTGAATGGTTTTTGACCACATAGCTAAATGAAGCAATTTATCATGGACTGAAGCCTCATGAAACTGCCTGTGACTGACTTAAGTTTATAATGAAGCATAATTTATCTAATGCCTTCTCTGACAGCAAATACTTCCTATACTTTCTATTTCCACCCTAATAATCACACTGCTTTCTATTACTTCAGACCAACTTGCTGATCTGACCAAAAAAAGTTATACTCATTTTCAGAAAGTTAGTTTTTAGTGGGAACAGCAAGTACATTGCCACAGAACTACTACAGTGAAGCAAATAAAGGCAGTACACAACTAGGCTAAGAGCAGGAGTACCCGTTTCAACACTTTCACCACGTTAGGGCTACATTTGCTGTAAAAGCATGTTTTTACACTGGAACACAACTGGCACTTCAAGCAGCCATGGGCCAGTCGAGCAAGCCTGCTTTTTTCCTCTTCCGTTTCTGGCCATGCATGAACACACATTTACCCTTCCTCCCAACTCCCTGTGGCAGCCACATGGCAAAGGCAAATGCAGAATTTAGTGAAGCGTAATCAGCTTTAATTTGGGATGGCTATCGAGTCACCAGCATTCTTTCTTTTTTAGTGGAATAAATACAAGAAAGCCTGAGAACATTTTTACAAACAGCACCTGTAACAATACCTCAAAACAAACCCTTAGAATTAAAACATTCCCCAGCTTAGTTGATGACAACTACTAAATGCAAGCCACAGCCTTTCTGCTATTCATTTTAAGGAACAAATGAACTTTTGCGGTGTAATTTTCTGGACTACCACACGCTGCACAGAACCATCGATCCTGGGTATGGGTCCAGGTACTTTTTTCCCACCCCGCCCCCAAAGGCCATCCAACACTCAATTAACACTGCAAGACCCCCCCAGCACTTACGATTCATCCAGGTCCTCCACAAAAACCGCACCTGACGATGCCAGCGCGAACGCAACCACCGCTAGGCAAAGGAAAAGCGCACCGTGAGTAATCCCCGCCGAGCTCTGCAAGCTCCCGCAGCCGCCTCCTTCCTCCCTCTCCCCCCGCGCCTCCGGGACCCTCTCGCGGGACCCTCTCGCAGCCCCCAAAACCCTCCCCGAGCCCCGGCTCCCTGCACAGCCCCCCCGCCTCCACCTGCCGCCCAGAGGGGGCTGCCCAGCCGGCCGCCCGCCACCGCTGCCATGTTCCGAGGAGCCCCGGCAGCGCCGGAAGGGGAAGCGGCGGGCGGCGGCACCGACCTCTCACCGCCGCGCATGGGCGCAGGAGGCGGGAGGAGGGTGCTGCCTCAGGGGGTAGCGGCGGACCCGGTCCTCGCACCTGTAGGGCTCGTTCCTGTCTTTCTTGAGGGTGTTGCCAAGTTTGGGTAGCTGTGTTTGGGAACGCAGAGAGCTGGGGCACTCGAAAGCTGGCTCTTCAGGCCTTGAAGCATCCCCACGGTCTCTGCCTTCGGTTGCAGGTGGAAGGCTTGCCCTCGTTTGTGGGGCTGCACGGTGCAGAGCCTGCCAAGAAGCCGGCATTGTGATCTCACCCACGATTTGCAGAGTCGGGGGCCTCCATACCCTCGCATTAAATAAAAACAATGTTCCAATTCCTTGAAAAGTGAGTTTCAACAGATCTCTACCATGTCTTTGAGCGGTAGAAGGTCATACTGTACTGCTTACTGATATATCAGCAGCCCTCCTTCATCATGTTCATGAAAACCACAGGCTCTCTTACTGCTTCTTTATGTCATTTATTTTAATTTTCCTCATCCTTTGAAACCTGTTACAGGTTTTCGTATCCTCAGCTAGCTTGCTTTCAGTACAGATTTGCAAGTCCTGGAAGGGCAAGCAATCCAGCTAAGAAACCTCTTTAAAAAGGCATCTTTTTCATACCTTCCATACTTTTTTTTTTTTTTTTTTTTAAAAAAAAGGCAGGTTTTTAATCTTTGACTGCTCAGTCTACATAAGGCAAGACTCAGATGGAAGCTTATTAATGTATATAAAATGCGGAAGGTTTAAAGGGAATTGAGCAAGGCTCTTCCCTGTGGTGCCCAGTGCCAGGTCAAGAGGCAGTGGGCACAGACTGGAAGACAGGTCAGGAGGTTCCCTCTGAACATTAGGAAGCACTTCTGTGCTGTGCAGGTGACCATCAATCAATCCTCTGTCTTCAAAAGCTACCTGTACATGGTCCTGGTCTCTGGATGTCCCTGCTTGAGCAGTGGGGCTGGACCAGATGACCTCCAGAGATCCCTTCCAACCTCAGCCATTCTGTGATTCTGTTTTTTTGTTGCTTTTCACTTTTGCCTCCTTGTGGATAACTGCTAACATCCTTTTCTCCCCCATACTGGGGTTACTTTCCTCAGCCATACGAGAAAACGTTTGAGGTTATGATGGGGAGAAGGATAAATGCTTTCCAGTGAGAATTCAGTTCCTCTGACTTCAGCCTTCAAGTCTCTTTTTCTAATGGCAGGGTCTACAAGCAGCAAATATTACAATTGCCTCACGTTTGGGCTCCTCTGTGTGTAAGCCAGGTGCGTATGTAGATACATACGCTACTTCTCTATCATAAAAAATAAAATAATGCTTTGTGGCTGTAGCATATTGCACTCATCAAATAATACCAAGAATTGTACAGCCCTTTGGAAAGGCCAGTTACCATGTCATAAGTTTATTGGTTGAGAAATAGGTCAACACCTGTAAGTGCATGTCATAGCTCACATTAGTATTTAAATTATCTGACTCTGGCCTACAATAGACATCTTTTTCTTACTCAAGTTTTTCTAAAAAATTACACAGTATTATGCACTTTAATAAGACTATTTCACACTTTATTTTTTCACAGGCAGTGGGAGAACTAATGAGTTGCCAGCATCTGTAATGAATAAATTGTGAAAATTATTCCCTGAATACGTAGATTTTCTGTTCCACAGCATTTCACTTTCTGTATACCACTGTTAGCTAAGTGGTGTCAGTGTATGCTCAACCAAATGAGAATTGGCATCTGTCTTGATCCTAATCTAGCTGCTGTCTAGACTGAGACAATGAAAACAATTTACCCTATCAATCCTTTAGCAAAAAAAAAAAAAAAAAAAAATCCTTACAGGAGAAAACTCGACTAGCCAGATAACTGTTAAATTAATATAATCCTGTTCTCTTAGTCAGACACAGTTTGCTTTAAATACCTTTTAAACTGAAAGGAACATTTTGTATAGTTTGGTATAGAGTTGATGAAAACTGTTTGCACATCCTTTAAGTCCTGTTTATCAAGCTTTGAAGTTTACTCTCTCTGCAAATATTAGAATATGATTGTTCTGTCTTTTGCATTTTAAGAGCTAAATTCTTCTTCGGCAAGCACATACACTGTTCTTGAACTAGATTATTTTGAGATTTAAGGAGTCACTGTATGTTTACTTAACTAAATTTGTATACACCCACATGCACAATATTACACTGTATCTATTTGTACAATTCACAGTGCGGGTTTACTGCCCCAAATGGGATTTGTATATAAAAGGTCTTGCACTGAAGACTGAAGACAAGAAACAATGTATTATGGGAAATGCGTGCAACATGTGAAAGAAAGAAATAAGATAATGATAGGTGAGTTCTAGAGAAAAATCAAGTTTTTTAATGTTTGTATTATATCTACTATGAACATTTGATTTGAAAAAAAGACAGGATTAATAGACGACTATTTGTAGATTACTAAACTCACTGGAGATTAATGTGAGAAAGATAATAAGACAAGAAAAGGGAAGTCTCTGGAAAATAAGGAAACTGAGCAGGAGATATGAAAAAAAAGAGGAGAGAAGAATAAGAAACAAAAAGCACAGAGAATACTGTTTTGAAGTTGGCAATCAATGAAGCATTGGAAATTTAAAAGACAATTTTTCATAGAAGTTTTCAAAAGCTGTCTCCAATCCATATTCTGTAGGAAGATGTAATGATCCTCCTAGATAGTTCTTTTTTTGAATCTGATAGATAGGTTCGACAAAGGCAAGATATAAGCTTTGTGTCTTGGCCTGGTAAAGGCTACTTTTTCAGAGCTTTTTTGCTGCTATGAGCTTTTCAGGCTGTTTGCACAGGTTGTCCATTCTTGCCCTTTGTGAAGTGCTGAAAAGCACTTATCTGTAACTTTGTCTAAATGAAAAAAGACATTTATTTTTACTGGAATGTGCAGAATAGTTTTGTCTTAACAGCAATAATCTCTTTCAAACAATTTTCTGCCCAGGATTCATTAACACTGTAAACAGATTATGAAGATCTGTTTCAATACATGAAGGCATAAATAAATTACATAGAATATTAAAGTTGTTTATGCATATTTTATGTGCACATTATTATACAGTGAACAGGGTTTATATGGGCAAACAATGTATCTGTGACACCATGCTAAAACAGACTTCTGAGAACTGCCAGGCTAGGCATGAAAGGTCATAGGAAAGCTTCAGAATGAAAGTGTAGAGAGGACGATGGGAATTAAACAGGAAAGAAAGCAAAATGAGAATTTGGACAAGGAAAAGAGGCATAAAAGAAGACAGAAGAGCATTTGAAGGGTTTTGGAGCTGGATTCAGTGGTGAGGTGACAATGCAGCCCACATCAAGAGTTTATGATCGGACAGATGAAGTTTTAGGCTCTGAAAAGCCTTGAAGCTGAGATGCTGAAGAGAGAATCAGTTCTGTCTAATGAAGAAGGCAAACCAAAAAATTCACGTCTTCTAATTTTGCCATGAGTAATATCTCTAGATGTTGCTAGTGCATTTGTGTATATTTCACTATATTTAATATAAATGTTACTGTATATTTTTATTTCATTTTACATTTTTTACTAAATAAATTTGCTATTATATAATAACATAAAACTTGTGTGAATATAAAAATGTTTTCAAAAATACAATTTCTAAACATTTATATGAGGTTTTTATAAAACATGTTTTCTAGCTCTTCACGTTTTACTTGCCATTGTGTGAAATATGAGACTGCTTAGAAAAATATTTTAATTTCAGTAGAAGTATTCGCAGAACTAACTTAGTAATTTCAAAATGAAAATATGTTTCTTATTGAAAGTATAGAGAAATGTATGTATTTTTTATTCCTTAATAATGCACAGGTAGTTTGTACTTGGAGGATATTCACCTGCTTGGTATTTACTTTTTATCAAACAGTTAAGATTACAGTGTTCGCTCACACTTAAGAACTGCTGTCAAAGACACATCAAGCAAAACAAAATTCAAAACAAATACTACTCAAGTGGCTTTTCCACATAAACCAGATGCACTGTAGCACCAAAGAGGAAAGGAGGATATATGCTTTCATTTGAAGTTATAAGTGCACATTTGTGAACAAAAAGACATTACATTTTTGCAAAACATCTATGCACTGTTGCAACTACATACAAGCTACAGAGAATATTTGTCTTCATGTGTAATACAACTACTATTATAAAAAACAATAGCAGTATCTGTATAATTCAGTACTGATTTTTGTAACGGACAATATGCAAAGTTATATTGCTACAGAGTTTACATTACTGTTGTTTATTTCTTCCATTACAGGAATAAGCTTTACTGATATGTAATATCTTTCCATAGTAACTGAATCTATGATAGTAGTTTTGTACCACTTTACTCTGTCAGTTTCGTAGAATGAACTAAATTGCTAATATGGTTGTCATTAATCTGAGTTCAACTCAAAGTAGTGATAACTGTAGTGAAATAGTTTCTTGTCTAATTAGAAGAATAGACAATTGTATGCACCTTTCCACTTTTCTTGCATGCTTTGCACGAATACAGACTTTGCAAGCTGCAACATGAAGTAGAATCTGAATTAAAACCTTGATTTTTAATGGCATTCATTTATGGCATTCAAGTGTTGACACTGGCAACAGAATTTGGCTAGGCTGTATTAACATTTCACCTCCATATAGCTTTAGTTTTCATAACAGTTTGAACTGTTCATTAGGCTTTCCATTTGTCTGTGTGGTTTTGGTGGGCTGAAAAATTTATTTTACTACATTTTTGCATTACTTTTATTACAGAGACATCTGGTGGTCTTTGAGTGTATTTACAAATTTTTTCTCCTTATTTTGTCTGCCTTTACTTTGTAATTTATAATATATCACTCATGTATAGACCCTGCCATATTATGCTACTGTGTCATTTTAAAATTACATTTAGAATATAAATATATGTATAAATATATATCAGTATATAAATATCAGTATATTCCTGATATTTTTTCTCATGGCTGATCATGGATATTTTTCATTTGTCTTCCCTATCATCTGTATATGGAGGAGATATTTGGGCATATTGTTGGCTGACTAAATGAAGTAAAAATACATTGTTTAAAATTTTCATGTTAAAGTAATCAGTATTTGTTTTTCATGTTTTCAGTATTCAGTTTATGTGTTTTGTTCCTGGTATGTCTGTTCTAAGAGACTAAAATGATGACCAAAAAGTTACGCCAGAACCAGTGTAATGTCTAGGTGTACATATATAAAAGAGAAGGAAGTGCTTTCTACACTAGGAAAGAATAGCACTAAAAGACAAATTCTGCTACCATAGAAAAGCTTTAATAATACTCCATGAATGTGGTGTTTCATAAATAATAGGCAATTACAGGTAATTCCACAGCATAATAGATAATCACACAGGATACTGATGTTAGATCCCTCCTTACAGCATGCCCAGGCCGTCAATCAGATCCCAGAGCCGTGTGTCCAGTGTTGCAGCAGTTCCTTCCAGTTTCCACCCCTGTAGTCACCCTGCCAACACATACCCACAGCTCTGGCAGAGTTACTGCCTCCAACACAAGCACAACACAGGCAGTGCCCTCCAGCCACAGCCTTCTTAACCAGCAACCAGGTCGGCTGGCTTTTAGGTAAAAGGCACAGAATTCCTGCCCACTCTTTCAATGTGGACAAATGCAAAAGTAAGTTTTAAATGCTAGGTATCTTTATTTGACACAGGGTGTGAGTGGGTGGGAAACAAGCTGAATATTTGCAGTTAAAATGGGTGTTATTCACTTCCAGAAATAAAAGTAAAATAGGAACATTCTAAACCAAATTTAGAATGTTGTTTTACAGCTTTTACATTATTGAAACAGAATTGGCACTGAGGTTATTTGTATTGGAAATTATGTTTACTTTTTTTTTTTTTTAATTTTGCAGGTATCAAGCCCATGCCCTTGATGTCATTTTACAGTCTTTAAGGGCTAATTAATGCAGTCTTTTGTAAAAGAAAAGTTTACAGACACTTTGAGGTGATTGATGCAATGCTAACAATTACTGCAGTTCAGTTGAGGAATGGTTTTCACATCTGATTTTTTTTTTTCTTAATGCAGTGATTTCCTGTATATTGCAACACTGATTTGATATAGTTTGAAATTCCAAGTGAATAATTCATGGGAAAAAAAAAAAAAAAGTGTATGGTTTGCAGTTATGAAACTTCAGGGAGCTGTCTTAAGCAAGATTTCTATTTATCTTTAACCTTCACTCTTCTGCTGGTGCCAGAAAACGTGCCCATCACTCTGACTATAGGAACAAAACAGATTTGTGGTGTTTTTGGAGATACACAGGAAATACAAAGCATTACTCAATACTATTTATTCCCCAACTTAGTAACATCATTTTCTAGCAAAAATATTCAAAATAGTGGATGAAAGAACAAGAAAACAAAGGAGTATATGCTTTGAATTAATGTTAGTTAACATAGCTGACAGTGTAATTTAAGTCAAAACATATTAGTAATAGTGTGGTCAGATAAATTTTGAACTACTCTTCCTATGCAGCAGATGCTGCCCAGCAAATAGAAACCTTATAGTTCGGGTTAGAAGACAGGCAACAAGTTGAAATGACACACAGACAAAGCTATTAGTGAATTCTTAAAGACCTGGTTCACAGTAATTAAAACAAAGATTAAATTTTTATCTTGATGATTTTGAAACCTTGTCTGGAAAACTGAAGATCTGTATTTGTTTTTCAATAACAGAAAAACAGTTGCAGTCAAGGAAATAATGCCTTTGGAATTTACATTCACTCATTTGGCAAGAAGTTCTTCTTTAACTTGTTGTTACTCTGCAGACTCCATGTTCTGAGAGTGAGCTTGCTCACTTACTTGGGGGGGCAGGGGGGGGGGGTTCCAACAGTACAGAGTAAATGACGTATAAGTTCCATACCCTCTGAACCCACACCATTTAACCTAGTTAAACTCGAATACACTTTTCCCATTAGATTGTATCAGTTAAAAAACAAACAAGCAAACAAACAAACAAAAAGTTCTACTGTTTCTTAGCACTAGTAAGTAAAGCAGTTATGTCAGTAGTTCAGCAGTTGACATGATGAAGTTATTAAAACAATGGTTCCTGGATGATAAACAACATTACATGTCTTTTTTTCTGTCATTCTGATGACCACCTGATTGGACAATCTCATGTGATGACAACAGTACTATAAATCAATCAGACAAACAAAAATACCCAGGAACAATCGTTCAGTATCTCTTCATTTAATTCTAGTACACAAATGTATGTAACTATGACACAGGTCCTGAAACAGTAGTCTTCATTTTCCAACCCGTTAAGGACAGACTCTACGTGCACCTCCATCATTTCTGTTTGAACGTTCAGACTCTTGAAGCTGGAGAGTCTCGGAGAAGCCCCAATAGTTAAGAAATATTGTAAATGACCATCACCTCCACCAGCAGAGGGGTTCCTCCTGCATGACCGCTGGAGCCTAGCCCATTGTGCCCAGACTACCATAGATCTCTGTTCTGAGCCGATGGATGTGGCTGCTGCTTTCCCATTTCCATGTTCTACCAGCAGCAAAACTGAATGTGGGTCCCAGAGACCCACACAGACGTCCAAAGATGCTGACACGGCTGGCCACAGAGACTGCCACAGAGAATGCACATGTACAGTCGTAGATCCCCTAAGTACCAGCATTCTCCCCCATGCACAAGAAGACAGCAGGCAGGCAAGGTGCTTTTCTGCCCCAGCCTCAGCAAGAGGTCCCAGGCATCCCTGCCACAGCCCTGCAGTTTCTCTGGGAGCTCGCTCCAGGTGAGTCTCTGCTGTGCCGGGGTAGTTCAGGGTAGTGGCAGGGACTCTGTCCTGTGAGAAGTCATCACTAGTGCCAAGCCCAGGGATACTCTTCTCAGCCCTTCTGGCCCTTTCTGTATGCCCTTCTGTGGTAACCACTGTGGCTGTTGGCTGCTTCTGACAGCAGTACCCTGTATCAGCAAGTATCACAAATAACACTCGAGTGGAGCCATATCTGCTGATCATTAGGTCAAGCAACAAACAGACTAAATTTGGTGCACTGAAGATTATGTAAAGATTCCAGTCCATTTATCCTACAGCCCAGGAACAAACCAGGACAGAGTTACTTCAACCAGTCGCATCAAGGGACCAACAATTCCCTCTGGGCAAAATCATGTTCTAACCTGTTGACATATGTTAACAAGCAGTGAGATTCATCCTGAGGAACGCTCTGTCTCGACATGCTGCAGACCAACCTGGTTTCTGCCAAACAAATTTCTCAGAACATCCTAAAGCATTTTCCTGTTTTGGAGATGGGGAAACTGAAACACACAAAAAAATAAAGTGTCTTATCTGTGTGCTGCAACTTCAGGAAATAGCTCAGAGTCCTGTAATAAAATCATGACAAAAGTCAAAACTAGCACCTGGAGTGCAGAACTACTAATGCTAACAAGTAGCTACTCAGTTAAATGCTTGGGAAATGGATTGCATTGGCAAAGAAAAAAAAAAAAACAAGCCAGTGGTGCTTTGCTTGAAAGGGAGAAATCTGCAAAATGATGCCAAAGATCTTGTACTTGTTAAGTACACCACTCTGAAGACAGTCACAATATATGTTCAGGACTTACCTATATTGTATCACAAAATTAGTGACAAATACATTTGCAGTATAAAAAACGCTTCCTATTTTGAAATACTGCTTTTTGCTATATATTGCTTCATTTTTATTGCATATATTCTGTAACAATTGCATTTTCCTTGTGAAGAGTCAAGCTAACAATAATTTTATATAATTTAAGTCTAAATAAATTATTTATGCCTGTGAAATTAAGCAGACTGCTTTAGTAGCCAGTAAAATTTTCTAATTATTCAAGTGTTAAAGGCTGTATTCACTATAGGAGAATAATGCAATGTTGCTAGTTTTCATTACAATTAGTTTGTTTAAAATACACTTGTACCAATTTTGAATTGTGTCCAATTTAATTTGCATAGTCATTAGCAAGCAAATCTATACAAATATCACAGCTATCATGTCCCTGACCATGACAGAGGGGTTGGAAATAGATGATCTTTCAGGTCCCTTCCAACCCAAACAAGTCTATGATTCTACAATTCCATTCTATTGACAGAAAATATAATTTAATAAATACGTATTTGTATTAGAACTCAGATTTTCATTTTACTTGATCCAAACATGCAAAATAGTCAGTCACTATTCACAACTAAATGTATTCTCAGAATGCATAGACTAGAAATTGCATAAATATAATTTGCCAGTTAGATAAAGGATAAATGGACAGAAACATTTTGAAGGAAAGTATCGCAAAAATTTTAAGAAAAAAAGAAAATTTTCAAATTGGTTTTATTTGAATACTATCAGTTATTATCCTGATACAGGATAACAGGGAAAAAAAAAAAAAAAGGAAAAAAAAAAAAACAGGATAACAGGAAAAAATCTGATTTCTTCCCCCACTAGGCCATATCTCATTTATGCGGAAATATTGTCAGTGAGACACTATGCAACATCTGAAGGAGGAATTGGGACAAGATGTAATTACAGTTGTTCTCTAATTTCCTTATTTGTTATTTGGCAACTCCATGATTAAGATCTTTTAAGGTTAAAATATAAAAATATTTTGCAATTTCTGATTAACTTGCCACCTCAGATATGGGTAAAAAACTTGGGTGGATAAAAAAAATATTGACCACTGTCATTTTAGTATCTATAGGTTTCATTAGCCATACAAGAATAATCCCATTTGGTTTATGCAATTTATGTATCATTATATGTATGATGACTGCTACCCTTGAATTTGAATCAGTTAATTTGTTACTCTTGGCCTGCACATGTCCACATATCACTGGATTCCTAGGTATTTTCTTTCTCCTCCTGCTAGGTGAGGAAGACCCCAAAGAGGTTCTTTATAATCAAATTGTAGCATGGGCTCCAATATGCCTGTATGGTGAATACATTAAAATATATATATATAATAATTTTTAATAAGAACAATTTTATATCATTTTAGATGGGCAAACAAGCACATTTTGATTTGTTGCAGTGATGCTAACATTTTAGCTTCTTCAAGGGACCATTGACGAAGAAGGTGATTTTTTCTCAGGGTTTTTTTTCTTTGGTGAAATAGTTTCTAAATTATGGATAATAGTAAACATCTGTAGAGGACTGTTTGGAGAGCTCACAGGATGCAAGCAAATTGTGGGGTGCTAATGTAGTTCCACCCTGCTGTGATAAAAAACAGACACTATTAAGGAAAACCAACCTCTTTGGCTGTTAACTATTTTGATTTCTGTATTGTACCCCTCTGTGCATACTGTCTGCATAAGAAGAGTTGTCTTCTTCTAAAGAGCTGCTGTGTCTTGTACAGGACTACGTTACATTCATAATCTTTTACAAGGGATGTCAACAAAAACTTTGATGTATTTCCATGGTTGCGCATGGGCAGAGCAACTGAAGAACACCTCACCAGGTCATGCTGGTCAACCACCTGAGCTGGGCAGGGCTGAGCTGCGAGGAGCTAAAGCCCAGCCCTGCCGAGGCCTTGCTGGGGAAGGGGCTGACAGCCCTGGGGCTGATGTGGGGGCTTGGGCAGGTGCGGGGAGGCCTCAGGGTGGATATGAACAGGCAGGCATGGGAGAGCCTCCTGGCCATGGCAGTTCCCAAAAGCTTCAGGTTTACTGGTGTAAATGCATGCATAGGAACTTCAGCCAGGCCTAGAGATCCAGGTGTGATCATGTCTGATTTCTGAGTCTGATTCCTCTACTGCATAAGGACAGGATCTGCTGTGGCTTTGGGATATCTTGAAATTCTGGGTATAATTATGAAGGCTTTGATAACTGCCACAACACAATTCCTGGAGAAAAAAAAAAAAGAATATATATAATAATAATAATAATAATAATAATAAAATCACCCCATGTAACATACAAACCAAGACAGACACACAGACACATGCTAACTTCTACACCCTGTATTCTTTGTCTTGGATGGTTGGTGTTTTTTCTTACTTTTTAGTAATACAAAAGATTAACCATTCAAAGTCTCCTTAAAGACTAAAAGAAAAAAAGTTTGAATTTAATGCACAACTAGGTCATGAATTTAACTTAGAGAATTAGTCAACAGAAAGAAAATGAAGAAAGTATCCTAGGACTGAAGTACGCTTACAGGGCTGTGGAGCTTGGAAGAGATGTCCTGCCCCTAGACAATGTTTCCTATTTTGGGTTAGGGTAAAGTTTCCTGAGCTGGAGATTAATTCAAGAGCTTATGACACATTGTGATAACTTTCCTTTTTTACTCTTCTGTAATTTTGCCACTTACCTTGCATGATTAAAAACTATTAAGACTAATAATAACAGTTTTTATTATTATTATTCTAAATTAACATGTAAACATAAGGAGATTTATTTTAACAATAGTACCATTTTTGTTCCCTCAAGATGGCTTCCAGAAACATTTAGACTGCAGCAGCTCTCTGATATGGATGAGGCTGCAGCATACACATTTGATTTTTCTGCTTGAATTGAAAGATGTAACAGAACCCAGACAGATTGTTCTTGGTATTTGAAACATCCATGTGAACATAACAGTATTGTTAATTTTTAGAGCCAGACATTTTCTGTCAGTAGGCATCCAGTGCTGTGCTATGATGACCTTTGCTCCCACCCTAACTTTGTTTGTAATCTCCCATTGTTCTGAGGTTAAAGGCTTAGAATTAAGGTTAATGTTTTCCCATGGTTCAAAAATAAGTTTTATTTTTCTTTTTATATTTATTTGTATAATCTAAAAGTACTAAAATATTATACATATTTCTTCTTCTTTTTTTTTGAGTTACAATTACACATGCACACAATCAGCATTTGCCAGACAGGAGTTTCAATAGCAACTAGACATATTTTTAGAATTCCAATCTCATATAATTTATAGAAGTACAATTTTTTTATTTTTTATTTATTTTTTTTTAATCTGTCCCAAAATAGCAACATTTCAAAAGGGTACACACATTTTGCCAGGAAAATACCTACAGAAGATACAGAAATTATACAGGCAATTCTATATACATAAACAAAATATTACTGTTGCACATAACTGGTAGTGCACAAAAACGATGCACAGCTGGACACCAGGCTGAGGATCCTAAGAAAAACTTTCTCAGCCTATTTTTTACTGCCTGTGTAGAAAACAGCCCCCTTGCCAGATGGTTTGTTGGAGTTAGTTCTGATATCCCCTCTGGAATGGTGGCCAGCATCTTTGTAACCAATAGCTTAAGTTATTCCTTGGCTTTCCAGCATCCCACTGATTTTCACAGAACTCTACGTCCCCCTTTTGGGCTTTGAAGTTGCAAAAGAAAGTAATGTTTTGCTGGCTTGTGAACCAGTCTGTCAACATCTTGGGACTGTAAGTTACAACATGCTTACTACAGTTTGCTTGGATTGGCAGAAACTAGTTGTAGACATGTAAGCATCCTGTGATTATTAGCAGCAGCGGTAACTGGGAGAGCTAACATAATAAAGAACTAAATAAGATATCTGGTAAAAGTATTTTTGAGTGTTGCTCTAATTCTGTTCTGATTCTTGCATCCATTTGAGAAGTTATTGTGCCTTTATTGATTTGAAAATATGTTCTGGTAGGCAGTCATATAATCTCATTTAAATAAATAAATAAATAAATAGAACAATTCCCAGGATTTTCATTTAGACTTTTTGAATTTATTTGCTTTTTTTTGGCACTCTCTTTTCTCCTATATCTAAGAATCTGCACATTCTGCACATTTTTTGTAAAGATTCTAATCTTTCAGAGACTAGGAGTCTGAATTCCATATCATCTATGTCACTTACTTCCTGTATAACATACATTGTATGCATTTACTTCATCTGCAAAGACCCATAAAATATATTATTATGATAAGGGTGTTGTGAGATCTAGCTACTATCTGTAAAGGACACACTGTGCTCTTTTATTCTGAAGTCCCATGAGAGAAAATTTGTATTGCTCTGAACGTTACTTCAGAAGAATATGAACATCTAATAACTAAATGTTATTAAATCTCACTTTGGGAAGATTTACTTTGGTTTTGAGTTAGAGTTAAGTAAGCTAATATTATATAAGATTCATAGACGTTGCCTGCATTATACCAATACCAATATGAAAAAAATGGTTAAGGTGTTCAACTTCTGATACTGTTAAAAGGGAATGTGTGAGAAGTAAACTCACTGCATGAAGTACTTTTTTTTCTTCTTTCTGTCATTCCTTTATCTGAGATATTAAATTTCACTTGATAACAGTGCTTATGAAGTACAGTTTAACATTATTTTTGTGTTGGCAATAGCATATCTACAGCAAAAAATAAATGTAACATTAAACATCATAATACATTATGTATGAATTTGAAATATCTATGAACATCAAGGAATATGTGAGAGGTAGAGTCCCAGGATCTGGAGTAGAAATTAAAAGACAGAATTTAATATCCTGCTATACCAGACTTTCTTTCTGAGAAGTCACAGTTTCTGTGGTTTAATGTCTTAGTGTGGGGGAAAGGAAATAGTGTGCTAACATAAATCTGTGAGAATTTAGATATTCTGGGAAACATGTTTCCAGATATGTGCAGGAATTTCTTAGCCAGATTTCATCAAATTTGTTTCTGTCACTCCTTACTGATTTATACATACTTTGATTAGCTGCTTACATTGAGAACATTGGTGCCAGTAATTGCAAATCAGTTTCTGTGGATTTTTCAATAGTGTTGTTAGATGAATACTCAGTTTCTAAAAACTTGTTTTCTACAGCCATCATGCCTTAGTCTGTTTTATTTCAATGGAAGACTCACACTAAATACAAGCGCAAAGAATTTGGTAGGAATTTTCAGCAAAGTGTTTTTCACTGAAAATGCATATTAGCAACAGATCTGTTGATGCAAAAGTGTTGGTTTCAATTAACGTTTCATTCATGCAAAGAAAAGGAGGGGTTCTGATTTCTAAAAATGGGACAAATTTCAAAACAAATGAAATATTTCTACTCTTTCAGTGACTAATTTTGAATTTTGAGATGACTACATAAAAACATTACGTTCTCATTTCATCCTTTCTAAATGTTTCCTGCATATTTTTACAGCTGATTGTTAGAAATTTCTGGAAAATCAATATGTTTTAACCTAAATTCTCACAGGACTGGAAAACTTTTCACTAGCTGTACCATGGGCACAGCATCCTTTTTAAAGAAGCTGTAAATCCATCTTTACCTAGTTCAGGCAGTGTTCATAACGAGCAGAGACTGTAGCAATGCAAGTACTACTAAGGAGTAGGAAAGGATTGTTTGTTGTGTGATATATGTGATGACTGGCTAGGTTTAGCAGGCTCCTGGGTTAGATATAATACTACACCTGGAGTGAGTCTGAGTCCCCTGGTCACTGTCAGTCGGCTGGGGAAGGGCCAGGTTCCTCCAAAGGGAGGGAAATGTTTTACATTTTTAAGTCAGTACTTCCCTTTGAGTCCCAGAGCTGTTACATGTTGCTGCATCAACAGTTACACATCCATATGTTTTCACTCTGCTTATCTCTCCTCATTTTTCCTTGCTTGCTTTCTCACACCTCAGAAAGTATTTTCCCAGTAAGCTGGAGCCAAGGCAGGCCAGAGGGGCTGTGCCCCTCTCAGACAGCCAAACCCCACTGCAGGGCTATGTGGTGAGGAATGAGAAGCTACCAAGAGGGAAATACTGGTAGAGAAGCCAAGAAGACAGTGGAACAAATCTCAAAGTCAGATATGGAGAAAGTAGGCAGAAGAGCACACCGTAAATGTTTTAAGATACTCAACTTATCATATGAGTATGATTTAATCAAAGTGTAGTTTTGAATTACATGTCCCTGGATGGAGGCACAACATGGCCAACTAGCAAGGTGGGACGATGAAAGATAACTATCAAAGATACGAAAGATGTCTTTAGTATTAAATTACTAAGATTATTATCAGGGTATCAAAGATAATTAATTATCTCTTTTTAAATTCATATGTGTAACTAGGTTCACTTCTAAAATACGTTTGTGTTTTATATTGATTTGTTTAAAATGTCCAATATTGATTGAAAAGACACCATTAGGTGCCATGAGGCACCACCAGCCCAGCCTGTCCATGCCCACCTCTGGGGCTTCCCCACCTGCCCAGGCCCAGGATGTGTGCCAGGCCCCAGGCCATCAGCCCCAGCAAGGCCCCCGCAGGGCCAGGCCCCATTGAATGCCCCCATTCTCCTGGATGTCCTGCTCCTGGCTGGGGTGTTGAGAGGGGGCCTGACTGGCTTATTTATTACTCATCATTTGATTTTTAAGCTTATTCTGACAGTACAACAGATGTATGTGATCATACAGTAGTGTTGAGTTTGGATACTACAGTCTGACTCACAGCACATAAAGTACATTGTGTTCCACAGAGCAGAAGAACGTTGTTTGGTACTGATTTTTCAGTCTCACAAACATCATTATGGATAAGTAATTTATTAAGTTATTTAGCTGTTTATATTTTCTTGTTACCCTTCATTTGACACAAGTTATTCCTAAGCACAAGTGCCTGTAGCATGCATCCTCTCAGCTTCACTAGTTCGCTCCAGTTGGAATAATCTACCGGTAAGGACTCTCTCTCTCTCAAATAAATAAATAAATAAAAAGTTTTAATAAAATTGATAATAGGAAGTGATTCAATCTTCTACCACACAGAAGTTGCATGGAGTACAGTTGCTGTAGATGTTGTGGTTTAGCCCGGCTGGCAGCCAAACACCACACAGCCGTTCGCTCACCCTCCCCCCTCCCTCTCCGGGATGGGGGAGAGAAACGGGAAAGTGAAGTCTGTGAGTTGAGATAAAGACAGTTTATTAAGACAGGAAAAATAATAACAATAATAATAATAATAACAACAACAACAATAATAATAATAATAATAATAGTAATAATGTGTACGAAATAAGTGATGCACAATGCAATTGGTCACCACCCGTTGACCGATGCCCAGCCTATCCCCGAGCAGCCAGCCCCCCACCCCGGCTAGCCACCCCTATATATTGTTCAGCATGACGTCAGATGGTATGGAATACCCCTTTGGCCAGTTTGGGTCAGCTGTCCTGGGTCTGTCCCCTCCCAGCTCCTGCTGCACCCCCAGCCTGCTCGCTAGCAGGACAGAGCGAGAAGCTGAAAAGTCCTTGGCTTGGTGTAAGCACTGCTCTACAACAATTAAAACATCAGCATGTTATCAGCGCTCCTCTCATTCTAATCCAAAACATAGCACCCTACCAGCTACTAGGAGGAAAATTAACTCTGTCCTAACTGAAACCAGGACAGATATCCACCCCTTATTCCATACCATTTATGTCATGCTCAGGTTACACTCTTTCCAATACCTTCTAATTAATCACCATTTTCATCTATGATATATAGCAACCATGGTAGTGATGACATACAGTGTTATATGATAATTAACATACTACAATTCAACTCATGGGCTATTCTCACCCAATATTAGGTCCCCTTGTGGTACACACCGGACCTCCCCATTCTTTTGCATTACCCACCAAGTGCATCCAGGTCCCTGGGCAAAAGCAATCCCACGAATGGGCTTGCCTTTTCCTGAGGCAGGAGTAGCCCAGACTGTCTTACCCAGCATGTTTCTTACGTGCACTACAGGAACTTTATCCCCTTCAACAGTGCGTAACAGGTTTGATTGGGCAGGTCCAGCTCGGTTGGCAGATCCTCCAGTATTGACTAACCAGGTGGCCTTTGCCAAATGTGTTTCCCAATTTTTGAATGTCCCAGCACCCACTGCTTTCAGTGTAGTCTTTAACAGTCCATTGTATCGTTCAACTTTCCCGGAGGCTGGTGCATGATAGGGGATGTGATACACCCACTCAATACCATGTTCTTTGGCCCAAGTGTCTATAAGGTTGTTTCGGAAATGAGTCCCATTGTCTGACTCAATTCTTTCTGGGGTGCCATGTCGCCATAGGACTTGCTTTTCAAGGCCCAGGATAGTGTTCCGGGCGGTGGCATGGGGCACAGGATATGTTTCCAGCCATCCGGTGGTTGCTTCCACCATTGTAAGTACGTGGCGCTTGCCGTTGCGGGTTTGGGGGAGTGTGATGTGATCAATCTGCCAGGCCTCTCCATATTTGTATTTCAGCCATCGTCCTCCATACCAAAGAGGCTTTGACCGTTTGGCTTGTTTAATTGCAGCACATGTTTCACAATCATGAATAACCTGTGCTATAGTGTCCATGGTCAGGTACACCCCTCGGTCACGAGCCCATCTGTATGTTGCATCTCTACCTTGATGGCCTGAGGTGTCATGGGCCCATCGGGCTATAAATAATTCACCTTTATGTTGCCAGTCCAGGTCCACCTGAGCCACTTCAATCTTAGCAGCCTGATCCACCTGCTGGTTGTTTTGATGTTCTTCAGTAGCCCGATTCTTCATCTACATGGCGTACCTTTACAACCAGGTTCTCTACCCGGGCAGCAATATCTTGCCACAATGCAGCAGCCCAGATGGGTTTTCCCCTGCGTTCCCAGTTGTTCTGCTTCCATTGCTGTAATGCCCCACATGGCATTTGCTACCATCCATGAATCAGTGTAGAGATAGAGAACTGGCCACTTTTCTCGTTCAGCAATATCTAAGGCCAGCTGAATGGCTTTCACTTCTGCAAACTGACTCAATTCACCTTCTCCATCAGCAGCTTCTGCAACTCGTCGTGTAGGACTCCATACAGCAGCTTTCCATCTCCGATGCTTTCCCACAATACGACAGGACCCATCAGTGAACAGGGCATATTTCTTCTCATTTTCTGGTAGCTTGTTGTACAGTGGGGCTTCTTCAGCACGGACCACCTCCTCCTCTGATGATATCCCAAAGTACTTGCCTTCTGGCCAGTCCATAATCACTTCCAGGATTCCTGGGCGACTGGGGTTTCCTATTCGAGCCCGCTGAGTAATCAGTGCAACCCACTTGCTCCATGTAGCATCAGTTGCATGATGTGTAGAGGGGACCCTTCCTTTGAACATCCAACCCAGTACCGGCAGTCGGGGTGCCAGGAGGAGCTGCGCTTCGGTACCGACCACTTCCGAAGCAGATCAAACTCCCTCATATGCTGCCAATATCTCCTTTTCGGTTGGAGTATAGCGGGCCTCAGATCCTCTGTATCCCCGACTCCAAAACCCCAGGGGTCGACCTCGAGTTTCCCCAGGTTCTTTCTGCCAGAGGCTCCAGGTGGGACCATTCTCCCCGGCTGCGGTGTAGAGCACATTCTTTACGTCTGGTCCTGTTCGGACTGGCCCAAGGGCTACTGCATGAACTATTTCCTGTTTAATTTGTTCAAAGGCTTGTCGTTGCTCAGGGCCCCATTCAAAAGCATTCTTCTTACGAGTTACTTGGTAGAGCGAGTTTACAGTCAGACTGTAATTTGGAATATGCATTCTTCAAAACCCCACAACACCTAGGAAAGTTTGTGTTTCCTTTTTGCTAGTTGGTGGAGACATAGCTGTTATTTTGTTGATCACATCCATTGGGATTTGACGACGTCCATCTTGCCATTTTATTCCTAAAAACTGGATCTCTCGTGCAGGTCCTTTAACTTTATTTTGTTTTATGGCAAAACCGGCCTTCAGAAGGATTTGGACTATTTTCTTCCCTTTCTCGAAAACTTCCTCTGCCGTGTCACCCCACACAATGATGTCATCGATGTACTGCAGGTGTTCAGGAGCCTCCCCCTGCTCCAGCGCAGACTGGATCAGTCCATGGCAAATGGTAGGGCTATGTTTCCACCCCTGGGGCAGCCGATTCCAAGTATATTGGACTCCCCTCCAAGTGAAAGCAAACTGTGGCCTGCACTCTGCTGCTAGAGGGATGGAGAAAAATGCATTAGCAATATCAATTGTGGCATACCACTTGGCTGCCTTTGATTCCAGTTCGTACTGGAGTTCTAGCATGTCCGGCACTGCAGCACTCAGTGGTGGCGTGACTTCGTTCAGGCCACGATAGTCCACTGTTAGTCTTCACTCACCATTAGACTTTCGCACTGGCCATATGGGACTATTAAAAGGTGAATGGATCTTGCTGATCACTCCTTGGCTCTCCAGTTGACGAATTAGCTCGTGGATGGGAATCAGGGAGTCTCGGTTGGTGCGATATTGCCACCGGTGCACAGTCGTGGTAGCGATTGGCACTTGCTGTTCTTCAACCCTCAGCAACCCCACAACAGAAGGGTCCTCTGAGAGACCGGGCAAGGTAGACAACTGTTTAATGTCCTCTGTCTCTAAGGCAGCTATGCCAAAAGCCCAGCGGAACCCTTTTGGGTCCTTGAAATATCCTCTTCTAAGATAGTCTATGCCAAGAATGCACGGAGCATCCTGGCCAGTCACAATACGGTGCTTTTGCCACTCATTTCCAGTTAGACTCACTTCAGCTTCCAATACAGTTAACTGCTGGGATCCCCCTGTCACGCCATAAATACAGATGGGCTCTGGCCCTTTACAGCTTGATGGCATTAGAGTACATTGTGCACCGGTGTCTACTAAAGCCTTATACTTCTGTGCGTCAGACGTGCCAGGCCATCGAATCCACACAGTCCAATAAACTCGGTTGTCCCTTTCCTCCCCCTGGCTGGAGGCAGGGCCCCTCTAGTCCTGGTCAGAATCTTCGTTTCTGTGTTTAAAAGACTGCCTGCTGGAAGTTGGAGCAGCAAACTTTTCAGAGAACCCCTTTCTCCCAATTGTTTTCTTTTGCAACTCACGTACCCGTGCCTCTAGGGTCTCAGTAGATTTTCCATCCCATTTTCTCATGTCCTCTCCATGGTCACGTAGGTAAAACCACAGGGAGGCGCGGGGTGTGTACCCACCATATTGTCTTCTTTGCACGGATGCACGTTTACCCCTAATAGCCGAGACACTGGTTCGTACAGGTGGGGAAGAAAATACACTCTCTTTAAGTTGGTGGACCTCTTCAAAAAGTTTCTCCAAAGTATTCTCTTTTAGTTGGTGGCCACTGGTTCGTTCAGGTGGGGGGGAACATAAATTCTCTTTAAGTTGGTGGACCTCTTCAAAAAGTTTCTCCAAAGTATTCTCTTTTAGTTGGTGGCCACTGGTTTGTTCAGGTGTGGGGGAAGATAAATTCTCTTTAAGTTGGTGGAACTCTTCAGAGAGTTTCTCCACAGCCGAGACGCAGGCCTGTAGGGAAGAGGAGAGATTTCCTTCGTACTCCCGGAGTTGTTTAGCCATGTCACCCACTGTGGGGTCTTCACCGTCTTTCCAGGTTATTATTGTCAATGAGCTGGCCCATGATGATGGTGCATTCCGTACAAACTTCCGCCACATGGGTCAAGTACACTGGACTTCATCTGGATCTGTGGATATTTGTGCGTCATCTAGGTCCTTATAAATTACTTCCCGTGCGGCTAATTCCCTCAGGTACTGAATTCCCTTCTCCATGGTGGTCCACTTGACTGGTAGACATACAAGTTCTCCCTTGAAGGGATACCTTTCCTTCAGAGTTGACAGGAGACGCCTCCAGAGGCTGTGAGATCGTGCTCCATCTCCAATTGCTTTGTCAATGCTTGCATCTCTAGCAAGGGATCCCAACCGCCTGGCTTCCCTGCCCTCTAATTCCACACCATTGGCTCCAGTGTCCCAGCACCAGAGCAGCCAGGTGACAAGCTGTTCACCTATACAGCGACCAAAATCTTTTCGCACATCTCGTAGCTCACGCTGGTATAGGGTTCGGGTAGTTACTGTTGATTTTTCGACATCCTCATCCTCATCTTCATCCTCCTGCACACTTGATGGCCCAGCCCCGTCTTCTCCACACCCAGACTTAGCAGAAGACTTTCTGCGTTCTAAACGACCTGAGTTTCTATACCATTTTTTCACCTTTTCTACAGGGGCAACTTGCACTGCTACAGCTCGCTTCTCTGACCCAGCTACAGGGTCTGCCACAGGGGTTGGAATACCCTCTGCAGGGGCAACTTGCACTGCTACAGTTCGTTTCTCCGACCCAGCCACAGGGTCTGCCACAGGGGTTGGAATACCCTCTGCAGGGGCAACTTGCACTGCTACAGTTCGTTTCTCTGACCCAGCCACAGGGTCTGCCACAGGGGTTGGAATACCCTCTGCAGGGGCAACTTGCACTGCTACAGTTCATTTCTCTGACCCAGCCACAGGAGTGGGAGTGGCTTCGGGAGCTGGGGCAGCTGCAGGGGCTGGAACGGCTGCAGGAGCTGGAGCTGGAACAGCTGCGGGAGCTGGAGCTGGAACGGCTGCGGGAGCTGGAACAGCTGCGGGAGCTGGAGCTGGAATGGCTGCGGGAGCTGGAGCTGGAACAGCTGCGGGAGCTGGAACAGCTGCAGGAGCTGGAGCTGGAACGGCTGCGGGAGCTGGAGTTGGAACGGCTGCGGGAGCTGGAACTGGAACAGCTGCGGGAGCTGGAGCTGGAATGGCTGCAGGAGCCAGGACTGGAACGGCCGCAGAGTCTGTCACTAGGTTGATAGTAGCATCAATTGCAGCTCGATAGGCACAAGCCAGACCCCAGCACGCCACAGTGATTTGTGTCACTTTGGAACTGCCAGAGTCATGACACCTTTTTTTCAAGCATTCTACCAGTTTTTTAGGATTTTGCAGTTGTTCAGGGGTGAATGTCCAAAACACTGGAGGTGCCCACTGCTCTAGAAACCTGCCCATATCCTCCCACACTCCCTGCCACTCGCAACTATCCCGCCTCAAGACAGATCTCCAGATGAGATTCCTAAGTAGTTGTTTAACCTTAAACAAAACCTGAAGCGCATTCAGGAGACATAACAACAAGAACATGCTGGTCTGAGTATCCCAAGGATATTCAACATCTTGGAGAGCTACCGTAACTAGCTCGGGGGATAAGAGGGTGGTGAAGGAGGAAGGGAGAGTGAACAGGTAGGAAAAAATATCTTCCCCTGTCCCCTCCACAGATTGACTCCCTGATGAAAAAAGGCAATAGGTGTAATTGCCAATAGTTTCTGAGATATGGTTTCCGAAGTATAGAGTCGACGACAGTGCTGAATACAAATACCAGGTTAGAGTCATGACCAGAAATCTCATCATTTCATAAGCCATCGTTACACCTCACAGTACCATAACAATCTTAAACCAGGGCCTGGAAAGGATAAACAGCACGACAGGGAGCACATACAGAAAGTAACTTGCTATAAAACTCAATTTGGGAAACAGGCACAGCAGACTTGAGATTAAGGCAATCAACATTGTGACTAGAAACTATTAAGCAGGTCAAATACTTATACCAATTTTAGTTTAACACACTCTGGTCAAATCTGTCGATACCTCAACCCTTTGTGCCCCACGTTGGGCGCCAAATGGACTGTTGTGGTTTAGCCCGGCTGGCAGCCAAACACCACACAGCCGTTCGCTCACCCTCCCCCCTCCCTCTCCGGGATGGGGGAGAGAAACGGGAAAGTGAAGTCTGTGAGTTGAGATAAAGACAGTTTATTAAGACAGGAAAAATAATAACAATAATAATAATAATAATAACAACAACAATAATAATAATAATAGTATTAATAGTAATAATGTGTACGAAATAAGTGATGCACAATGCAATTGCTCACCACCCGTTGACCGATGCCCAGCCTATCCCCGAGCAGCCAGCCCCCCCTCCACCCCGGCTAGCCACCCCTATATATTGTTCAGCATGACGTCAGATGGTATGGAATACCCCTTTGGCCAGTTTGGGTCAGCTGTCCTGGGTCTGTCCCCTCCCAGCTCCTGCTGCATCCCTAGCCTGCTCGCTAGCAGGACAGAGCGAGAAGCTGAAAAGTCCTTGGCTTGGTGTAAGCACTGCTCTACAACAATTAAAACATCAGCATGTTATCAGCGCTCTTCTCATTCTAATCCAAAACATAGCACCCTGCCAGCTACTAGGAGGAAAATTAACTCTGTCCTAACTGAAACCAGGACAGTAGAATATGTTTGGAAGTATCTAGAAACGTAGAGGTGGTTAGAGAGTGGTGAGAGAGGTGGTTAGAGAGCCTACGAGGGGAGGTGCCCCGCTAGACCTTCTGTTCACAAACAGCGACGGACTGGTGGGAGATGTGGTGGTCGAGAGCTGTCTTGGGCAGAGTGACCACGAGATGGTTCAGTTCTCTATTCTTGGCGAAGTCAGGAAGGGGACCAGTAAAACCGCTGTCTTGGACTTCCGGAGGGCTGACTTTGAGCTGTTCAGGACACTGGTTGGCAGAGTCCCTTGGGAGGAGGTTCTGAAGGGCAGAGGAGTCCAGGAAGGCTGGGCACTCTTCAAGAAGGAAATCTTAATGGCTCAGGAGCGGTCTGTCCCCACGTGCCCAAAGATGAGCCGGCGCGGAACTAGACCAGCCTGTCTGAACAGAGAGTTGTGGCTCGAGCTTAGGAGAAAAAGGAGGGTTTATAATCTTTGGAAAAGAGGGCGGGCTACTCAAGAGGACTATAAGGATGTTGCGAGGCTGTGCAGGGATAAAATTAGAAAGGCCAAAGCTCATCTGGAGCTCAATCTGGCTACTGCCGTTAAAGATAACAAAAAAAGTTTTTACAAATACATCAACACCAAAAGGAGGACTAAGGAGAATCTCCATCCTTTACTGGATGCGGGGGGAAACTTAGTTACAAAAGATGAGGGAAAGGCTGAGGTACTCAATGCCTTCTTTGCCTCAGTCTTTAGCGGCAAGACCAGTTGTTCTCTGGATACCCAGTACCCTGAGCTGGTGGAAGGGGATGGGGAACAGGATGTGGCCCTCACTATCCACGAGGAAATGGTTGGCGACCTGCTACAGCACTTGGATGTACGCAAGTCGATGGGGCCGGATGGGATCCACCCGAGGGTACTGAGCGAACTGGTGGAGGAGCTGGCCAAGCCGCTTTCCATCATTTATTGGCAGTCCTGGCTATCAGGGGAGGTCCCAGTCGACTGGCGGCTAGCAAATGTGACGCCCATCTACAAGAAGGGCCGGAGGGTAGACCCGGGGAACTATAGGCCTGTTAGTTTGACATCAGTGCCAGGGAAGCTCATGGAGCAGATTATCTTGAATGTCGTCACGACGCACTTGAAGGGCAACCAGGCGATCAGGCCCAGTCAGCATGGGTTTATGAAAGGTAGGTCCTGCTTGACGAACCTGATCTCCTTCTATGACCAAGTGACGCACCTGGTGGATGAGGGGAAGGCTGTGGAAGGGATCTACCTTGACTTCAGTAAGGCTTTTGACACCGTTTCCCACAACATTCTCCTCAAGAAACTGGCTGCTCATGGCTTGGACTGGCGTATGCTTCGTTGGGTTAAAAACTGGCTGGATGGCCGGGCCCAAAGAGTTGTGGTGAATGGAGTCAAATCCAGTTGGAGGCCAGTTACTAGTGGAGTCCCCCAGGGCTCAGTCCTGGGGCCGGTCCTCTTTAATATCTTTATCGATGACCTGGATGAGGGGATCGAGTGCACCCTCAGTAAGTTTGCAGATGACACCAAGTTAGGTGCGTGTGTCGATCTGCTCGAGGGAAGGAAGGCTCTGCAGGAGGATCTGGATAGGCTGGACCGATGGGCTGAGGTCAACTGTATGAAGTTCAACAAGGCCAAGTGCCGGGTCCTGCACCTGGGGCGCAACAACCCCAAGCAGCGCTACAGGCTGGGAGAGGAGTGGTTGGAAAGCTGCCTGGCCGAGAAGGACCTGGGAATACTGGCTGATAGGCAGCTGAATACGAGCCAGCAGTGTGCTCAGGTGGCCAAGAAGGCCAACAGCATCCTGGCTTGTATAAGAAGCAGTGTGGCCAGTAGGTCTAGGGAGGTGATTGTCCCCCTGTACTCAGCTCTGGTGAGGCTGCACCTCGAGTACTGTGTTCAGTTTTGGGCCCTCCAAGAAGGACATGGAGGTGCTCGAGAGAGTCCAGAGAAGGGCAACAAAGCTGGTGTGGGGTCTGGAGAACAAGTCTTACGAGGAGCGGCTGAGGGAGCTGGGGTTGTTTAGCCTGGAGAAGAGGAGGCTCAGGGGAGACCTCATCGCTCTCTATAGGTACCCTAAAGGAGGCTGTAGAGAGGTGGGGGTCGGTCTATTCTCCCACGTGCCTGGTGGCAGGACGAGGGGGAATGGGCTAAAGTTGCGCCAGGGGAGGTTTAGGTTGGATATTAGGAAGAACTTCTTTACTGAAAGGGTTGTTAGGCATTGGAATGGGCTGTCCAGGGAAGTGGTTGAGTCGCCATCCCTGGAGGTCTTTAAAAGATGTTTAGATGTAGTCCTTAGTGATATGGTTTAGTGGAGGTCTTCTTAGTGTTAGGACAGAGGTTGGACTAGATGATCTCGGAGGTCTCTTCCAACTTAGACGATTCTGTGATTCTGTGATTCTGTGATTCTGTATAACTCCCAGAATGTTGCCACATAAATGAGCAAGAAAATACTGAAGCATATATGCTAGTAAAGCATACTAATACAAATTAACCATGTGCTCAAACTTACTAAAAAAAAATGGAATGAATTTTAGAAGTAGGAAATTTTGAAATTTATCTCCTCCATTTCATCTAGAGAATATTGTAGGAGTCAGAGGGAACTAAGGGGAAATGTTGAGGATTGGAAGGTCGTAATTTTCCATTACTGTGGAGAAACCTAGGGCTATAGTGCTAGGCACTCAGCCAGACACTTCTGGCAGTTCTAGCTTCCCCTGCTGGAACAGATGTACAACTGGCTGAGTCTCCGCACAGCTTTCCAGTGACAACTGTAGAGGGAAACACAGTAAGCTGACACCGTTGCAGGTGTTCTCAACTCATCACGAAAATCAGACATCTACAGGGTGTAATCCACTGAAGGTAATTTTTCCAGTTTCTCTATCCTTCTGCTTGCTAATTAAATCTTGTAAAGCCATTTCCACACATGGGCCAGAATTGCAAGGTTTGGAAGATAATAATCATTTAGATGAGATAACATAAACTTGCCCTGAAAGTGGTATCCTGTCTTTAATGAAGAAATGGTATAACTTGGCTTTGGAAAGCACAAGACACCTGTGCATATATAAGATATGTTTTAACTATATGTGATACTGAAACTAGAAAAATTCTTAACAGGTCAAATTACAATTTCATTTAAATTTATAAAACAGAAATCATGGCTTACTAGGCAGATGCTAGATCTGGTTGCATGTAAAGAATAGTTTAAAAACAAAAGCATGTGGCTGATTTTAAATAACCTGTGATGTGTCTCCTCTTAGGATTTAACATTTGCTAAAGCCAATAAGGAAGAAAAAGCTCATGTCAAAGGTGAGGTGTTTTTCATATTTTTTATATTTTGTATTTTTTTCTTCTTTTTTTTTTTTTTTTGAGAATGAAAGCATATTAGTATCAGAATTATGAACCATTTTGATTTATTGGTTTTATAACTTCCTTATATACTTGCATATTCTCCTTTCATTTATACACACAACCCTCAATAATGGCAATCAGCGGGTAGTAGCTTTCATCTATTTCTGTGAACATTAGCTAGCCATTTTTTTTTTCCACATAAAATAAATTGTAGCCAGACTGTAAAATTAATTTTAAGTAAGATATATCCACGATCATATTGATGATTTTTTAATAGTGTTTTTTTGTTGTTGTTGTTGCTTTTTCCGTATTGGAGAGAGAATTTGGTCACAAGTTATTTAACAGAACACTGAACTTGTTATTTTTTGAATAACAAGGCTAAAGCCACACATAATTTAAACTAACAAGTTACCTTCTTCTGATTAAACTCAATGGGTTGGAATCAGCCACAGATTTAGAAAAAAATGTAATCCCACCATAGAAAATATTTACATTTAAAAAAAAAAAAAAAAAGGAAAAATAATCTATCTGTATTTTAAATCTGTTCTTCTAGTCAGGGGGCTGTTACCAACTAAATCACTCAAGTTCAGAGTTGCCAACAGATATATTTAGCCTAAAGAAAATTTGCAGAATTGTTACTGTTTGCCTTCATCAGCATTAGCTCTTATTGCCATCTGAATAAAAACAAGTACTGACAATTTAACTGAAAGTGGCATTGTCTCTTAAGAAAAAGATTATTATATGATATGCACTGAGAGCAGAATTGTAGCTGCTTTTCTAAATGTCACATACATTAGACAAAATTAATACTTCCTTGGAATGTTTCTTGTTTATTTGAGAAGTCAAACCACAATTTCTGCTTCACTTGATGACATCATCCCTTCACAATACTGCCTACATTTTAATTTATCTCCTTCAGGTTAAAATGATAAACACTTGCAAAATTTTGATTTTTAAACAATAAGGCATTCCTATTGTCACTAAATACTTTCATTATAGAAAATTAAATTATTACATCACGTAATACATAAAAATATCAAACAGGTAGAACGGTAATTTTTGGTTTTAAAACTTCGTGTATTTTCCTTTCTTTCACTCGTTTCATTGCTCTCTTGGAGGATGGATAGAGAGGAGAAAAAAGAAGCAATTGAGCCAAAAGGTGTAATAGAAGTTGTATATTAATTTTTAATTTGTCTTCAGACATATTGCCAGCAAAATTCTAAAATATTTTTATACAGATCTTTGTAGATAAATGATCTAGATGTACAGATATGATTGTACGTCTCCTTTAAAGTAGACACTTACTTAAATAAAACTTACTGTAATTCATTCATTTCAACATTTTTCAAGACTATTTTAGTTTAACATTTCAGCTATAACTTAAGCTTCTAATACACGCTGAATTCATTCTTGGCCAAGGCAGTCAGCCACACTGACACTAATCCTAGCAAAACTCTGACAAGTGAAAGGCAGATCACCTTTTCAGGTACTAGGCATGCCTTACTTCTCATTCCCTGTTTGTAAACAAACTAAAAAACGGATCTCTTACGGCACTAAAAGATTTAAGGCTTACTGCTGTGACAGGCTGGTGTTAGCCCCACAGATCTAAACCAACCAAACAAAAAGCAATAATCTAAGAATGCTTAAGTTAGTAAATTAGTTCACGGATGGTTTCTGCTTCTAAGTCTGATATCAGAATTTGCTTGCATATTTCTTCTCATTGCAAAGCCATAATTTTGAAGCATGTTTTTGATTTACAGCAACAAAGTTTTTAACAGTTGTTAGAGCTCGGTCATAGATAAATTATGGAAGAAGCCCTGACGGGTGGAGAGCAGAAATTATTTAGGCTTAGAAGTGATCTCTCTCAACTTTAGCGAGAACTTTCTTTAGACAAGGAATGGAGTGGAGATTTAGCAGAACAAGGAATTGGAGAAGTCTTGCCAAAGAATACTTTGCTAAGTGAATGCTTGCACTGTAAGTTTAAAATAATAATTAATAATAATAATAATAATAATGAAGATGCTGCTATAAGTGTGAAGAAAACCTTATTTAGCTGAGATATTTTCAAGCATAAATTTGGTTTGTTTGTTTTAGCTTTTTTTCCCCATGTGCACTTTCCATTTGCCATTTCCATCTTCATGTAACTATCCTAAAAACTAGAAGGAGGGATTGTCACTAATATTTCAGATTTTTGAAAATGACTCTTATAGCTGCTCACATTTTTTGTCTGAATTGCATTCCAGTTCATTCTTTTTTTATGTTCCTCCATAATACCGTTGGCATATCTCTTCATGGTACTGTCTCATACTTTATATAATAGCCTTAGGTGACTAATAAGGTTTGTATTGAAACTGATATGAGTTTTTGCAAAAATAACAGTTAGGTTAAAAAACATCAGAGCAAAAGCTTGCAAGAAGACGAGATATTCCTGTGGTTCTCATTAAGCTGAGAAAAGGCTTATTAACTAAAACCGGTTAATAAATTATCCAAACAAAGTATATTTTTAATCATGCTTTAAACGTGCAGAATAGACATGAATGAATAATAATGCAGAGAAAAATGATTATATTGCTGTAGTTATTATATGTGTATAAAAATGGGAAAAAATATTACATTGATCCCTTCCAAAACCAAACCAAAACAAAAAAAGAGACTCATGCTTCACTTTCTCCATATAAATCTGATCTGGGTTCTAATTTTTACTTATTCCTGGGTAAAGATTAAATAGGATTAAATAAGGATTAACTGGCCTAATCAAAGTCATCACAAGAGCATGGTGTAAGGTCTTAAATATATCCATGCTTATTATGGCCTCTTTAATTGCTGTCGAACTGTAAGTACTGCTAAGACACTAACTGTTTGCATCTGATGTTCGTCGTGGATTTGGACTACAAGAAAAATCAGGAACACATATTCCTTTGTATGTTTTTTATAATCTGCTGATTTAAAGACATAATTACAATAAGTTTTTTTTCTGAAATAGAGACAGATGAAGTCCAGATATTCTGAAACCTAACTGAAAATATGCTTTTTATGAATAACATAGCCTTTAATCTTGCCAAATTTTGTCACTTAAAGTGTTGAAGATACAAATTGTTCTCTTATTAGTGAGAATGGTAATGCCAGTGGTACTTTTTTTTTTCATAACAGCAAACAAAACATAACTTTTTAACTCAGTAATTGTATTCAGAGTGATTGAAATTTTTGTGGCTGTCACTGTTGCTATTTGAATATGGAGTACATACAGTAATGCTATCCTTGGAAAAGAGCTAACTTTTTATCTCAAGTATAAAAATTACGAACTTTCAAAATCTGTACTTGAGAACTGGAAAGGTGACAATTATATGACTTTACACCTGTTTTAGGTGTTATCTGATGAAACATTAGCCACATGGCACTTCTGTTACAATCTTATGTATAGAGTAGAGGTATTCATGGAAGATATTGTTACTATTAGATTACAGGAGGGGGAAAAATAAAAAAAAAAAGTTGCTTTTAAAGCGGTGTTTATTAATTAATTGTGTTTATTTAGTTGAATTCTAAGGATGTAAAATAGCTTCGCATCCTGCAGCCATCCCAAAGTGATGCTGGAAGATGCATGTACTTCATCACAGTATTTGTCAACCTATTTAGTAAACTACATGTATTTTTTGAGGAAAACAAAGATATCTAAGGATATAAGTGACTCATCAAGAATTATATGTTCCCTAAAAATATTAGGCTTTATAGTTTTTGTTAAAGTGCAGAACCAAGACCTTTCACACTCTTCATCAGAAGTACACATAAAATGATTTTTCTTGCATTTTTACTTCTATTTCTCATCATAAAATTGATGGCATACTATCTGCTGCAAATTTCACAAGATCTCTGAAAAATAATATGAACTAGTCAGGATACATCTGTGATAAAGACAGGAACAGATAAAATAGTTGAGCTTTTTTTGATATATTTTTTTTTACATAAATCTATGGGTTCAAACTCTACCACCATGTAGGAATGCACAGGAATTTTCAGGTTTGAAGACTATTTTATAACTTGCTTTGTTTATATTTCTGAGCACTAAGAATCAGTGTTAGTTCTGCCAAACTGAGGCCTGTCGAAGTATAATAATCTATAATGCATAATCCAGTTCCAGGTGGTATGCATTAATTTTCACTAGAGTGTAAACACCTTGATTTGAGATTGCATTGATCTTTGTCGCTTTGAAGAAGCTACCTTCTTATATCTTCTTACTAACAGCCAAGTCCTCCCCACTGCAAAGGAGTGTTGGTGCAGCTGTGATATCTCTATGGTGCTCAATATGCATATTAAACTCATTTAAAAAACAGTGAAGAGAAACCTTCTTGTGTTCACAGCTGAAATTTTATTATCCTAAAGTGGAATGAGGAAAAACTGTGGGAGGTGAGATTCAGAGTCAGTTCATTTTAAGGCAGAGGTGTTGACTCAACATTTGCTGTTAGATGTAATACCTTCCAGTAAACTTACTTCAAGACTACAATTAACACATCGTGGAGAGTTGCTCCTAGCTCTTGCCAGAATAGCACATCTCTTGAGCAATATCCTGAAATGCCATCTGAATGCCATGTACGTCCATGTACATGTTCTGCCATTGAATTTCAGAATATCTGAGTTAAATATATATATATATTCAAGATTGGATCCTGAATCCTCTTTTTTTCTCTCTCTCTCTTTTTTTTTTTTTTTTCCCCTCCCCTGTGAGGAACACTGGTAATTAACACTAGAAGATATACAGTAAAAACTTTCTCAGCCTGTCTTCACAATAGAGGTGCTCCAGCCCTTTGATCCTCCTTGTGGGCCTCCTCTGGACTTGTTCATCCTTGTGCTTCCTGTGCTGGTGGCCCCAGAGCTGAACACAGTGCTCCAGGTGGTGTCTCATGAGAGCAGTGTAGACGGGGAGAATCACCTCCTTTGACCTGCTGTCTATATATCTTTTGATACATGCATAAGTATTGTTATTCATAGAATCCTGTTATGCCTGAACATAACCTTTAGTTGTCTGCTTTGAAGATTTTATGACAAATAGCCTTGTTATGTAACAATTATTTTGCTGGATTATTATTACCTAAATTCTAGGTTAGTATTGCTAATGGGTAATATTAAATTAATACCATTGAATTAAAAAGCCATAGAAACAAAGCTTTATTAGGATTGTTTGTTTGGTACATGCTAGAAATCAGAAGAAAATGAAAAAAAATTTATTCCTCTTCTGAAATTCTAATTTTAGAGAGAGGTTCTGTAAAAGAATTACACTGTTTTTCTCTTCCTAATCTGCATGCCCAAGAAACAGAACTGCAGTCATTTATCCACTCTAGTCTGTGCATAAGGTTTGGTGGTGTCTCATTTCTGTTTGTTTTGTTCACTTACTTAGCCCTTTTGTAACTAATTATATCTTCACAGGTGGTGTGGTTTAACCCAGCAGGCAGCTAAGAACCAAACAGCTGCTTGCTCACTACCTGTCCTCCCCACCATGGGATGTGGGAGAGAATTGAAAAAAAAAAACCAAACAACAAAACAAACAACTTAAGTGTTGAGATAAAGACAGTTTAATATGACAGAAAATGAAGGGAAAAGTATAATAATAATAATAAAATAAAATATAAAGCCAGTGATGCCCAATGCAATTGCTAACCACCCACTTACCGATGCCCAGCCAGACTCCAAGCAATGCCCCCAACCCTGGCCAAATCCCATTTTATTGTTCAGCATGAACAATAAAATTATGTAAAATATGTAAAAATATGGTATGGAATATCCCTTTGGCCAGTTTGGGTCAGCTGTCCAGTCTGTGTCCCCTCCCAGTGTCTTGCACACCCCCAGCCTCCTCGCTGGCAGGGCAGCGTGAAAAGCAGAAAAGTCCTTGATGCTGTGAAAGCACTGCTCAGCAACAACTAAACCACTGGTGTGTTATCAGCATTGTTCTCATCCTAAATCCAAATACAGCACCATACCAGCTACTAGGAAGAAAATTAACTCTATCCCAGCCAAAACCAGGACAATGTCTACTTTTTTGTTAGGTAACTGAGCTTTTCTGTTGCTGCAGAGATGAGATTAAAAATTAAATGACTGTTTGCCCCTTCCTTCTCCTCTGTATGCCTTGAAGGTACCTTTTACTGTCAAGTTGCCTTCTCTTTCTTCCATTTATTTTCTTCATCTATGGGACTATACTAGAGTTGAAATACAGTAAAGGATGACCTTCTGTCCTTATATCATAGAACTATTTAGGTTGGAAAAGACCTCGTAGGTCATCTATTTTCAAATGTGTTGTTATACCGCTTGTTTCAGTTCTATGAAATGCTGTGGAATAATATGAAATTATAGTAAGAATAAAAACAGGTTCCAACAACAAACAAGATCAGGTTCTAACAACTGAAGTTTTAAATTTTTGTTTGTTTGTTTGGAGAATACCTGAGGAATTTCATTTTCAAAAGGTTCCAATTTTAATGCATCATGCCCCTCTGTTTTCCAACTTGGTTAACAATAATGTTCCCATCTATTGCTATTTGTGCTTGAAGTGCCTTTTTTTTTTTTTTTTGTATTGAAGAACAATAGTGCAATTTGATTTTTTTTGTATTTGCTTAGGAAATGCATCAATATAGTAAGTATAATTAACTTCTATGTTTTGAAAAAAGACTTGCTCTAACTTTCTTCTCTAAGACAAATTAAATTATTTTCTTCATTGGCTCAATAATCCTGAAAAGAATCGGGTCTCTTCCTTTGTGATTCCAGGATCACATTAAAAAAAGAATCGAAGTTTGTCTTTCGTGTTTTGTTAATGCTCCTCTGCAGATCTTGAAAAATCAGATTAGGCGTACTGCTAAAAATCAAATATACTCCAAGGGAAGGGAGCCCACCCCACACTAGTCAGGGATGTAAAAATCCAGATGACAACAGATGCCATGTGTCAAAACATGTGTTACTGTTTGTTTTTTTTTTCTCCAAAAAATAATGACTGTGGTCTCATTCTCTTGGCGGGTGTATAAATATTCTTAGTATGAGCTTACTAGGCATTGTTTACTTACCTAATGATTTCTAGGAAGACAACTGTGATGGTTTTACTCATCTGGGCAGCAAAAGTCCACCACAACCACTCTCCCATTGCCCCTCCTCAGAGGAAAATGGAGAGAAAATACAGTGAAAAGAGCTCATGGGTTGAGATAAGGACAGGGAGAACACTCGCCAATTATTGCCACAGGCAAATCCAACTCAACAAAGTGAGATTAATGTAATTTATTACCTACTACTAACAAGCTAGAGAAGCGAGAAACTAAAAACAATCTAAAAAACACCTTCCCTCCATCCACCCTCTTCTACTTCCACCCCCCAAGCAGTGCAGAGGAACAGGGGCTGTGGTCAGTCCCTAACGCTTTGTCTCCACCTCTCCTTCACAGTCACTCCCTGCCCCTGCTCCACGTGGGGTCCCTCCCATGGGATGCCGTCCTTCCCAAACTGATCCTGCTTGGGCTTCCCACAGGCAGCAGCTCTTCAAGAACTGCTCCAACATGGGTCCATACCACGGGGTCCATCCATCAGGAGCAAACTGCTCCAGCACGGGTTCCCCCACGGGCGGCAGCTCCCCCTAGACCCCCTGCTCCTGTGTGGGCTCCTCTCCAAGGGCTGCAGCTCCGGCCCGGGGCCTGCTCCTGCAGGGGCTCTCCATGGGCTACAGCCTCCTCCAGGCCACATCCACCTGCTCCACCAGGGGCTCCTCCACAGGCTGCAGCATGGAGATCTGCTCCATGTGGGACCCATGGGCTGCAGGGGGACAGCCTGCTCCACCAGGGGCCTCTCCACAGGCCACAGGGGAACTTCTGCTGCGTGCCTGGAGCACCTCCTGCCCTCCTTCTGCACTGACCTTGGTGTCTGCAGGACTGGTTCTCACTCCTCTCTCCCAGCTGGTGTTGTGCAGCAGTTTTTTTCCCTTTCTTAAATCTGCTCTCCCAGAGGCCCAATTAGCGTCACTCTGGCTCATCTCTGGCCAGCAGCGAGTCCCTTTGGAGCTGGCTGGAGCTGGCTCTGATCTGACATGGGGCTCACAGAGGCCACCCCAGCAGCCCCCTGCTACCGAAACCTTGCCCCATAAACCCAATATAACAATATAATTCACTATGGGAAGTTCACATGTTCGCAAGTTTGCATGTTGGCAACACCTGTTCTATAACAATTACAATGATAAGCCTAAAGGTTAAATGGCCAAATCAGACCAAATGGAGATTATATTTGCAACTAAGAATACCTGGGTATTCCTTTTTTTAAAGTAAACATTTGCAATTGTTTTTCAAATCTAGCTCCACAGATACCAGGTTCCTTGCTATCTACTACTACTACTTGCCTGGTAGTTTTCTAGTTTCATGAAGTGTTGCAATCCAGAAGCTTATGAAAAGTTTTTGTTTGCCTTTGTAAATTTGATTTTCTCTCCAAAGTCAATGAGTTATTGCATTTCTAATTTATTTCTTTTAAGTTTATAAAACGTGCCACCTGCATAACATGAGCCATACAATTTCACATGCTAACTTCCCAAATTTAATCTGTATTTTTTAATTAAATTTGAATATACCTATAACAATGGCATAAAATCAAGATTCCTCCAAGACTTGGTGAGTACCACAGATGCAACAGAACGGAACCTGAGTTTTGGTTCTAGCTTTACTATTTGCCTACCACGTGCGCTTTTTTTTTTTTCTTCCCCCTAGGTTTCCTAGGTTTTCCTTCCCCCCCACAAAAAAACTAGATATTTGCAGCAGCCTTTTTTCCAAATGTATGTCCTGGTGAAAAGAACTGATTGGGGATTCCTTCACAGTGTCATATTGATTTATTATTTTCTTTTAATTTTATTTTTATTTTGTTAAGGGGGAGGGAGAAATAGGGGCATAAATCCTCTATGAGAAAGCTTCACTTCTGAAGGCATTTTCAGTTCTGATCCAAGTTACTTAACTTCCTCTCAGATAAAATGACTGCGTATCAGTTTCTTTAGGAATTGCAAAATTGTCTGAGTAAGGGCAATGGAACAGAATTCTTGGTTGCAGGCAGAAACTGCAGTAAGAGTAGAATGGTGGGAAGTGAGGTCTGCATCTTACGAATGGATTGAAATGTGGTTAGTTACAAAGGAATAACATACAATGTAAGTTACGATGTGTACATAACTTGATTTAAAAAATGTGGATTGATTTCCTACAGTAGGGATAATGCCAGAGAGTATTCTAGTTGGAGATGAGATATATGTGGCTGGAAGAGCCATGGAATATGTATAAAGTAGCTGTTTTATTATTATTTTATCATTTTTATATATATATATATACATGCACAAATTTGATACAGGCTTTTAAATTTATTTATTTTTGTTATTATTATTTTCATAGAAATACTTAGGTCCCTCCTGTAATCTCTCCCCCTTTTTTTTAACTGAATGCCGTATGTCTCCAATCAGTGCAGTAGATTTTGTGAATCAGATTCATCAGAGAATCCTCTTAGTTAAATGAAGTGTTGTAGCCATAGCTACTACTCACAATGAAGACTTCTATAGTGATGAAAAGGTGATGAAATGTTAATAGGGAAGTAGAGTTATGCTCCTTAAATTTATAAGAGCCCTGGCTTCTCAGTCTGAGATTATGACATATGAATTGTCAGTAT
This sequence comes from Cygnus atratus, assembly GCF_013377495.2. Lineage (NCBI taxonomy): Eukaryota > Metazoa > Chordata > Aves > Anseriformes > Anatidae > Cygnus > Cygnus atratus. The sequence continues at coordinate 101,802,156 of NC_066363.1, read as the reverse complement.
TTTGCATATGAGTTTTTTATAATTGAAAATATTTAGCTGTTCAGAGCTATAGCAAATCATATTAACTGCAACAAACTGTATCAGCTTTATACCTCTAGGACCTGCCATATAGTTGGCCAGGAAATCTGCATAAGAGCAAGAAGTAGCATATGAATCCACCCAGTCTGGTTAAGACTTACACATGTACTTAATTACTACAGTTAGAATAATTAATTTAGGCTTTTACATAACCTTTAGGCGACTGGGGTCATAGTCTTCAGTTTAGAAAGGTAAGAAGGAATAAAAATTGAAGAAAGTAATATTTAGTGAAGAACAACACAGAAAAATGTTTTATTTTGGATAAATTACTTGCACATAAAGGAAAAATGTTGTGGTTTTAGTTTTGATAAAGCCTGACCAATGGGGAGTCATTTTCAAGTTACTGTGGAGTAGCCCTAATGTTGTAAATAATCCTATTGGCCAAGTCCCAGTACTGTGCAGATGAGAAAAGGATGCAGGAAATTCTGTTGTTTACGCATGTCTCTGTAACACTGAGAAGCGAGAGGAGCCCAGAAAACCCAGAGGGTAAGGGGTCTTAAGTTTGGGGGCTTATTACTTATTTTTATATTTCTCATTTGGTACAGAGTATTTGGTACTTTCATACTGATAGTAGGGAGAAAAATGGTCTGAAAAAGCAAAGTACTGAAGATCAGAAAACAGTTATTTGAAGTATGTAGCTAAGTTAGATTTAGCTAGATATTTCTCTCCTTTCCTTTTACTAGTGCTGGGTAATATTAATCCTAACACCCTATTAAACATAGAGGTTGTTGTTATTGTTGTATTTCAGATATAGAAGGGTACTTATTTACCATAACAAGATAAGTTTTTTAAATTTTCAAAGTGGTAGTTTGTTAAATGTTTATTTTTTATTTTTGATTTAGAAGTTAGTACAAATATAGAGACTTCAAGACTTATATTGTTTCAATGATGAAATCCTTTTTTAAATCACCGTGTGAAATACATCTTTAACAGGATATGCTGGAATAGGATAAACTTGAGTAGTTTTCAATAGCTATTGGTGGTATAAACCTAAAGTGTCATGAGAATTCTGTTATGAGTTTGCAGCTGTTCATATTGCATTTTGTTCTTAGAAGTAGTGTTTTCACAGCGTTACCCTTTTCATAAATTCCTCTAATTAGATTTATAATCCTAATTTCCTTCAGAAAATATCTGAGGATAGGATAAGAAAAAAGTGTATGTGGGGGGAGGTGTTCTTAGCTATATGACTTTATAATAATGCAATGAAATACAGCTTATTAATACTATGGTTTGTTGATAAGTGGACAAATATTTTAGTTTGTCACTATTTGAAAGGTTAATATACCAGATGGTGTGAGAATATATGGATGACCCATTACCAATGAGAAAGGGCCAAATTTCAAAGGTAATTCTGATCAGTTTAATAAATATACATAGCAGATAGAACTGACAGGCCACTGAATGTCCAGTTAGCTGCATTTTATTTTTCTCACTTCACACTGATTCTTAAAGCCATTTTGTGGAGCAGATTCTTCTATGCATAATCTCATTGCTAGAAGCCTAACTCTTGTTCTAGATCACCTGTGTTAGAAAACTTTCATTTTGGGGTCTTTTTTTTAATGTACTTCTTTGTATAATATACTGAAGATAAAAGTATTTCTATAAAATATTAGGTATCAGTAATGGAATTAGTCATATCTACATCAGAAAAACATTCCAGAGAATTCTCAAAAACTTTTGAGTGGAAAAAATAATGAAATAACATGTCTGTCATTTTTACGTATGTGCATGTAGTCTGCTTTTTATTAAGGCCAGTTTTTCACATTAAATATAAAGTATTGATATTTACTTCAGGTAAAACTGAGAAATAAGTTCATCAGGGAATGAATACTTTAAAGCAGCTGGTAATGAGCAAACTTAAAGCATTGTAGTTAACTTCAGCACCAAGAGGCGTGGATCTTGGAATCATTTAAAACATACAAATTTATTATTCTACTGGTTGGCTAATCTGTGGGTTGAAAGAGACTAGCAGTTGTTATCCACAATAATAATTCTATATTAATTTTTCCACTAATATCTGCAAAATTTAGCAACATAAATTTTCATGTTCCAAATTGCTTTTTGTAAGAATAAAATATCTTGTCTCCTACCACTTTTACTGCACAAATTTTAGTTAGTGCTTTTCCTCTGAAATATAATAGGCAAGTACATATGGAGAGTAAGGGCAACTTTTTATCAGGAAAAAACTATTTTTTTCCTAGTGCAAGTTTGAATTCAACTAGCTATATTTTTGTAGCCTATAAATATTGTAACTATGAAGTACATATTATTTTCAATTTAAGTGTTGCTTTCTACTTTCGTTGCGTTTTTTTTTTTTATGTCAATTGCTGATAAATGAAGAACTCATTACAGCAGTACAATTGAATAAAGTATTGTCAGCATTCCAAGGGAAAAGCAAGTCAAACTAACTTTCAGGCTACATTAATTGTTTATGTAAACAAGCATATGTATCACGTGCTTTAAAGTGTATAAAACTAAACCTTTTCATTGTTGGGTTTGATTTCATCCACTTGCAGACAAACACCTGAACAATCTGACATCAAGTTTAATACGTATAATATCATATATCTCATATGCATATATATATTTATTATTAATAATAATAAAAAGTGTCACACAAATATAAACTTTTCTGTTCCAAGGATTTTTTCTGTTCTGTTTGTGCAATCCAAGAGAAGTATACTTCAGAGAGTATGAAATTTGGCTCCCTAGAGGATACCTGGAGATTCCAGAGGAGGAAGCAGTTCCTTCTCTGCTTCTAAATTGTTTATATAGGTGTAAAGGGTGCTGTTACTAATGTCATTATCATTACTGGGGGTCTGATTATATGCACTCCAAAAGTGTGATCCATCTCATAAGTAGGTGGCAAGACAATTACCTTTCTATGATGGAGTTCCAAGCAAACTGCATTTGGAAACAGCATTTTTAAGGGAAGTCCCATGAAAAACAGAGATAAGCACTTTATTTGCATTTATATTAAATTACATTGTAGCAAAGTGGAGAAAAGAAAGCAAGCAACAAACTCTTGAATAACTCTGAAATTGAAGTATTCAACTTCAGTTTGTGTGCTTTGTTTTCCTAGCATGGATAAGTCTTATGCCTATAAATTCTGAGTCTATCTCTTCAATGATTGTCTAGACTCCTTGTTCTTACTCTTCACTTTCTTTCTCAGCTTTGAATCTTTTACTCTACTAACTTAAAGAGTTATAACCATAATTGAAAACTGAACATTAATCTCATGCATTTGCAAGGGCTGCTTTAATGTCAAAGATTTTCCTGCATTCCCAAAACAGGTCTTTATTGTGGTTAAAATTATATCTGGTAAGCTTCTATATTGGGGAAAAAAAAAATCCAAATTAGTTCATAAACAACACTTTTATGGTTATTAATAGTCCATTTATGTTGTACAGACCCTTACTGGACTTTTATTTTCCAAGTTGTTAAAAGACCATTTTACTTTTTTTTTTTTTTTTTTGTAATAAGAATTGTACAAGTAAGATGCCTCTCTATTTAACTGACATGACATAAAGATATATCAATATATGGAAACTATGTTATCTTGGAATTAACTTCCTGTTAAAGCATGATAGAAACCATATTCCACATTCATTTGGAAAAGCAGTTCTTTGAGCAAAGTATGCTTTTACTCCTGTTCCCTTTTTTGTCCATATAGTAATATATTGTTGGCCGACTTATTGTGAAAATTATCTTCCCTGAACAGCCTGATTCTCTCTGCTTATGCTGCTATGAGTATTCTAGGTCTGATTTATGTTACATTAAATGAGTTTCATGGAGGAAGTTCCCTGAAAGCTCTTCTTTAATTATATTTTTTAATGTATTTTCAGTTTACTTGAAGGTTTCTTCATAACTTTTGTAGGTATCATTTTTGACAAAAAAAATGCTACCCTCTCCTCTGTCTGAAGCACAATATTCAAAAGAAAGTATGCAGGAGGATCTAGCCTCAGTAACCATTATATATGCAATTAATTTTTTCTCTTTAGGTGTGACTACACGTAGCCATTCCATAGGCACTGGGAAGATGAAGAAAGATGTTTTTTTTAAAAAATGAATTTAAGTGAACCCTACCACAAAACATATGCTACTTCGTGGATTACTGTAATAACAGTAGAATGATGGGTTTAGTGGGTAATATTGGTGGTAGAGGGACTGTTGGACCATGTGATCTTAGAGGTCTTTTCCAACCTTAATGATTCTATGATTCTCTGATGACTTTTGCAAAAATATAAATTCTCTCTTAAGAACATTTCTGTCAAAACAGACTTACTGGAGTTGGAGTCATTAAAAGGTTCTATGTTACAGCTTTAAATACCACCAACCCTTGAACTGTTGAAAGACAAAATATTACTGGTGTTAAAATACTACAGTGGAAAAGAACAATTGAGAATAAGTACATATAAATGTCCAGGAAGTAATCTCTTTCTAAAGCAAAGTATTTAAAGACTTAATTATGGAAGGGATGGCTTCTAAAACTATTCTGATAAAACTGAGTGGATCTATTCACATCAGAATTTTGTTAATTCTTATAAAACTGTAACAGAGTAATTGAACAAGCCAAGGGGATAGGCTCTGACCCAGAGAAAACAAAGCATTTTTGAACATTCTTACTTGTCTGCTTAAGTGGGTGGGAAAATTGCTAGTTTCCAGAATGACTCTGAGCCATATTTTGAAGAAAAGTTGTTTTGTGTCTTAATAAGTGTTGGAATGTTTTATCTGAAGCAATGCATCATGTATCTGTGATTAATTTTCCCACTCCCAATATTATGAAACTACTTTTGAAAGTAGGTCATGTTTTATGTAGAAAAAGATCATAAATGTTTACAAGTATAATAAGGCAATTATTTCTTATCTCTGATATCAGAAGGAATATACTTTTCAGATACTGTCAAGAATTAAAAAAAAATAATCAAGAATTGATCAAAATTTAAACAGGATTAAAAACTTAATTTTTTTAGGACATTTAGAGGATATGCCTTTACCTCCTCACATTGAAAACAAAAACACCCACTCAGTGTCATTTTGTAAGTAGGCAAGAAAAAATGCCTGTAAATGAAAGTGAACCTTTCCAGTTTAAAGTCACTTTGCAACAGTGTTGCGTACAAAAAAAAAATATAGCAATGTGATAATAAACTCTAGAAAATAAACTTACGATGCTTTTTATTTAAATAATGAAGCTTCTCCATACATTTAAGTGATATCCTTTACTGTACATGGCTGAACAGGTGTCAATGTTTGTTCTGACCTGATTCTTGTTCAGCAAAGTGCTGTTCAAGGTGACTGAAAAATCTCTCATCTTCACTGATCTTTCTCAACTTCCTTTTGAAACTTAAAGGAGCCCACTGACCTGATCTATAGACCAACCTGAAAAATATAAGCAAAACCAGATCTTCTCCAAAGTCTTCAGTGTTGCATGGAAAAAGCTGACCATTTTGGCTATACCCGATCACAACCTACAGGGGCTCTCAGAAGCTCAGTGAAATTAATTTAACATTTTTAAATAAACAAGTAATACATTACATAGTAGAATGCTGATGTTAGTAGTGGCTGGGAAAGGAAACCAACCACTGACAACGTGACATGACACAATGATCTTTGGTCTGAATAGTTTACCTTAAGCTTATTTAAAGTTTACTTGAAAATATTTGTTTTAGTTATCACATTAATTAACAGGCTTCCTGAATGAAAATGGACAGCTGATATACTTAATACTGGCTTTAATGCTTGAAAATTTTGAAAATGTTTTAAACCAGTTATGAAAGTCATGTCGAAAGGCAGATCTAGCCTTGTGGGTGATGCATATCTTAGATATTACTCCCACACATTTCTGGAGCCTTTCCTCTTTCTGGAAAGTTCAGGGCAAATCCACAAAAGATGACCTATGCTGTGCCAGAAGGCTATCCATCTGTATAAGCAGGATAGTACATGTACGTGGTGTGGTAACACGCTGACAACTGTGACTCTGTGTGGAGTCTTTTGAGATTCTTTGCCACTGACCACCAACAACTGGCTCTGCTGCCACTGAGCTGAGCAACATTAGAAGCTACCTGCTTAGCCTACACATTCAACTCAATGGGCTATGGCTGCTATTCATTTCAGTGTGGGGTAAGAAATGTGTGTCACATTCAGTGAGGGTTTAAACTAATTTACTCAGTTTTCTGTGGAAACAAAGGAGGAAGACTTATGCACTGGGTTGTTCTTTGCCTCTTCTGTGGAACTGTTGAAAAAAATAATCAGAAACACTTTAAACTTGAATAACAGTGAATCTCATTGTGTCTGAATAGCAATTGCTGAAGAGTATTGCTGGTAGGCCTTTTGGTTTCAAAGGAAGTTTGTCAAAGTAAATTTATGTTGGTGGTTTGTGAAATTCTTTTCCTCTTCTCCTCCCCCCTAACCTTAACCTCTTAAATATAAACACACAAACAAAAAATCAGCAAGAAAAGCGTAACTTTAACAACAGCAACTTTTCCGTCAATAACAGTATCCAAAATGGTAAGTAATAATTTTCTTTTAAATTATTATATACAAAGATGTTATAAGATTATATGCCCACTACATTTTTTTTTCAGCTAATTTTCCTGGGTTTTAGTTTTTGCTGTGTTTTCACATTAAGTGTGATTATAATGTGATGGGCTGCAGAATTACTTTTATTATTATTATTAATTGATGTAATTTTGATTTAAGTCTCCTTAAAGTGACTGCGATTGTATTTCCATATTCTTGATGGGACATACGAGTGATACTAGCTCCATATTTTTGTCATGGATGAAAAGACAGTCTGTGATAACAGGAACTTCATTGCAATTATTGTCAAATAAGAGCAGTCTTTGGTTGTGAATATGTATTATATTATTGCTCCTTTTTTTATTACTTAAGGAAAATATTTTTATTTCAGGTTTCTATTGCACTTTAGCTGTGACTTATCACTGCAGCTGTCAGTGTGCTGCAGCAGATGGATTTCTGAATTAGGGATTAAAGAGACTGAGAATTGGAAAGAGGGGAAAGTCACCCAGAAATTTGAGTAGCAGACACAGGTGTGCTTTACCCTTTGATTTTTCTAATTGTAAAATTCAACTAGAAGTGAGATTCTTAGGAACCACTCTGTATCAAGTATTTTGTACTTGAAGGTAATCGACTGTGTTATTAGTATTGTTAGATCATTATCAGCAATAGTATTGTAAAATAAATAAACACTTCCCAAAAGAAAACCTCAAGCTCCCCAGAAAACTTCCTCCCGAGACAAATCAGAAACCTCTACACAGCTCTGATAAGTTAATGTTTTTGTTCATACCAGATGTTCTTTCGTATGCTCAAAGTGTCATCTACACTAAACATCATCTGCACCAGTCCAGCCTTCGCATGAGTTAACCCAGGTTTTCAGGTCACTTAACTCATCAGAACATCCTGAAGATTATAATAATCAAAGAAAGTTTAACTATCCAGTAGCAACTCTACATCCTGGGGAAGACTGATCATGAGTAGTTGTTGCAAAGGGAGAAGCCTCCTAATGTTATCAGTCAAACTTGCAAAATGGGAAGCCCAAGCTCAGCTGTCAGGTAGGATGGAAACCTACACAGCTGGAGCCCTCAACATTAGTTTTAAATGAGAAATAGATACAAGTCCAAATGGACTGACCTCTAACGTACTATATATTTTTTCCCCTCAGATATTGTCCAGTTGGGTAATATAACTGCAATTAAAAAGTTCCATGTCTGTCCTTCTGCCATAACTCTTGGCAAATACAGTTTGCTGTTAAATTGGTAGCCACAATAATACCTTTATAAAATAAGAATTTTATTTCTGTCTGTGCATCTGTTGTTGTCATAGCAGTGGAAATTGGTATTGTAGTAAGAGAAATGTTCAGCCTGAGGAAGAGAAGGGTGACCTTATTGCAGTTTTTCAATAGTTAAATACAATAAAAAAGATGGAGAACAATTTTTTGCTCAGTCAGATAGGACAGGATAAAGGGGAATGTTTTTAAACTAAAAGAGGAGAGATTTAGTTTAGATGTTAGGAGGAAATTCTTCACCAGAGGGTGGTGTGAGGTACTGCAACAGATTGCTTGGAGAAGCTGTGGGTGCATCCCTGGAGGTGTGCAAGAGCAGGCTGGATGAGGCCCTGGGCAACTTGGTCTAGTGGGTGGCATCCCTGCCCATGGCAGAGGGGTTGGAACTAGATGATCTTTAAGGTCCCTTCCAACCCAAGCCATTTCATCAAATGTCTTCTCAAGAGCACAGAAGTATGTGAAGTTTTGTAGACTGGGTGTTATCAGTAAACAACACTTTAATTTTCAAAGTAAGACTGTTAAATTGTCCTGAGTTCATGTGATTACAGTTGACTAAAAAAGAGTGGGTGCTTATACGCAGAATGAATGGGATTATATTAGAACTAGTATGATTTGGTTACTTGCTTAGTCCAGAAGTTTACACAAGGTTTTGTAAACCCTCTTTGTAAGCTGGTGATCCTGAAAATATCTAAAACACTGACAGTTCATTCTTATTCCTAATTGCCTAGGAATATTACGTTGCCTTTTTTTTTTTTTCATTAATCATATTCTCATAAAAAATGACAGTCAATAAAAACCTCATCAGTGAGCCAGCCAAGCAAACCATCATATCTCAGAAGACACAGCTGGTATGTTGGGTAAAGCTTGTCTTGGCTGCTCTCTAATGCTTATTTCTGTTTGAGATTGTCTGGGAAACTGTGGTGTTTTTGTTTTTTTTTTTTTTTTCCCCTGAATGATCTAATTACACAACTTTTTCAAGTGTAGTGGCTGAGAAATAAATATTGATACTACAGGCTTAATAAATATTGATACTACAGGCTCAAATGCATGGAAATTATGGTTGATTACAAACCTTCATAATATATCAAAGAAAACATTCCTGTGGGGAATCCTGTGGGGAAAGTTATTGTAAATGATTTAAAGCAGTACTTCAGAGTTTCTTTTGGCCTTATGTATTTACAAATCATTTTGTAATGCATCTGTATTTACAAATATTTATGTTTCCCATATTTAACCCTAAGGATTTGAACACAACTTCAAAGACATAAAGAGATATTAGCTTACCAAAATAACTTTCTTGAGGGTTGAGGTTTCTGTTAAAGTTGGGACTGTTGCTGGATGTTATGAAAACCTACGTGTGAATTTCTCTTATATCTAATAATATTTCAGTGCTTATGTTGACTCTTTTTCTTTGAACTTTGACTTTCTACCCAGTCGCTTTGTTTTAGTAATGTTTTAGGAGTTAAATTATTGGTAAAAACTTACTCCATCTGTCAAAGCTATTGAAAAATTTTCAAAAGATTCAAAAATGATAGGTAGGTGTGAATAAAAATAAAAAGATAAAAAAGATATAAAAGATAAATGCAATCATGCTGTTTGTAACTTGTTTATTTTTAGCCTCTTTCCTTAAACAATTTACAAACTCTTTACAAAGATTTACATGGGTTATAAATGTACTCATACATAGGGAAACAAAACCAACCTACTGAATGCATCATATTACCCTAAAATGGAATAGAAACTATATCCATGACAGTAACCTTCTATAACAGTAACTACTTACAATGTGTTAAGAAAGTTATTGAGTATTGATGTCTTATCATCTAATTTAGGACACATTTTTAGTTACCAAAAGAACATCACATTAAGTGCTTCTGTTTTTAGTTACTGCTTTCAATTGTTGGCACCTCATGTCCTACTGTAACTTCAAAGAGTAAAGTTTCTTTACCTAGATGTATTTCATTCATTTAATATTGAAAGAAAAAAAAGTATCTTTTTTATTTTTTTATTTAAAAAAAAAAAAAAGCCACTTCCATGGTCAAGTTCTCCTATTGGCCTACAAAACCTATATTTTACAGAAGCAATTCACACATTGAGAGAAATATATAACACATCATTGTTACAGGAATCATAGTGGATGTAATAATTTCAAAAAAAAAAAAAAAAAAAGAAATCAGTCCAAATATAACATTTTGTAGAACTTTATGGATAATAAATGCTTTCTTCAAGTCACTAATTGTTGCTCTAACAGATATATCTATTCTGGATTGTTTCCACCTGTGCTTAGGAGAATTGACCATTAGTCTGGAATCTGGGAATACCTGTTTATCTTATACTCCATTTTTTTCACACACACTGTTCTGCATGTTCATAGTTTGTGTTGGCAGAACCGGTTTACCTGGAAAAAAACAGGGTTTATACACATCCCTCTTTGTTCTCTTTTCTTATCCCTTAAAACTGTGCCTTTCTGCGGTGCTCTACCAGGGTCCTCACTAGAGCTGAAATAAGTTTGCTTCTAATGCAATTAGCTTAGAAAGTGGTGAAGAGGAACAGAAGAAAGTTTTCTGTCATCATAGAATGGTTTGGGTTGGAAGGGATATTAAGGATTATCCAAGTCCCTTGCAATGGATAGGGACACCTCCCATTAGACCAGGTTACTCAAAGCACCACCCTACCTAGCCTTGAACACTTTCAGGGATGGAACATCCACAACTGCTCAGGCCAGTCTTTTCCAATGTCTTGCCACCCTTACTGTGAAGAATTTCTTCCTACTATCTAATCCAAATCTACCCTCTTTCGGCTTAAAGCCATTACTCCTTGTCCTATCACTCCCTGACAAAGAGTTCCTCCACAGCTTTTTTTGTAGGCCCCGTTTAGGTACTTGAAGACTGCTATAAAGTCTCCCAGGAGCCTTCTCTTCTCCAGGCTGAATAACCCCAGCTCTATTCATAGGAGAGCTGATCCAGACCTCTGAGCATCTTCATAGCCCTCCTCTGAACTTCCTTTAACATGTCCATGTCTTTCTTTTGCTGCAGGCCCCAGAGCTCAATGCAGCACTCCAGGTGGGGTCTCATGAGAGCAGAGTACAGGGAGAGAATAACCTCCCTTAATCTGCTAGGTACATTTCTTTTCATGCAACCCGTGATATGTTTGGGTTCTGGGCTGCAAGCATGTGTTACTGGTTCATGCTGAGTTTTTCATCCATCAGTACCCCCAAGTCCTTCTCTGCAGGGCTGCTCTCTATCCACTCGTCACCCATCCTGTATTTGTGCTTGGAATTACTTCAGCCAAGGTGCAGGAGCCTTGTTGAGCTGCATGTTATTTACATGGGCCCACCTCTTGAACCTGTCAAGGTCCCTCTGGATGGGGGACACTTCCTTCCAGTGCATTGACCACACCACTCAATATAGTGTTGTTGAAAAACTAGCTTAGTGTGCAGTCAGTCCCATTGTCCATGTTGCCAACTATGTTAAATAGTACCATTTCCAATACCGACCCCTTAGGAATGCTGCAGTCTCCACCTGGAGAAGAATGCTGTAGTCCCCACCTGGAGAGTCTCCACCTCTACCTCATGTCTATAAGAATACGAGTTCATCACTGAGAATAATTACTCATGGTCTGTGGATCTTTTCTCATAGAGGAGAAATATGTCAAGATGAAAAACAAAAACAAAACAATACACTAATCTTTCATAAGGATTTGGATTTAAACAAATAATCTGCTGCCCTTCTACCTCAAGAAAATCTAAGTTATGTGAAATACAATGTAACAGTCCTTAGTCACAAAGAATAGTTCTTTATTTTATAGTATTTTGGGGAGTATTTAACTTTTCTTCATCTTTGCTCATACTTAACTGATTAAATTTCTCTGGTTTTGCATATGTCCAATGTGTTTTTTTTGCAGGTTGCTCTTTGACTCTAGAGTATCCAAGTATTAAAGTATTACAAATTTAAGTACTTAGTCTCATTTATAGACTCAAGTTTTATCTGGCTTGGGAGGACTATATATTCCTTCGAGCTTCTTTTATATTAAGAACTTTTTTATTTTATTTTATTTTATTTTATTTTATTTTATTTTATTTTATTTTTTTCCTTTGTGTGCCAGCATTTCTATTCCTTTGTTTTCTGGAAACAAGGAGCAAATAGACTTGCAATAATAGATGCGGGAAAGATAAAAAAAAAAACAACCTGTAAGTTGCTAAACATAATCAGGGTTCATATCTCAAGATATTTTATAATTATATTTCTTTCTAAAATGTATGTATTTGTTTCATGGATGAGTGCATAGACCCTGGTATATTTCACAAAAGCTATATAAATCCAATAAAAAGATCAAACTTTTAGCAAATTAGAGATATGGGGGAGTGGAGCATAGCTGTCTTAAATATGTCACTGTTATCTGTTGCATGCTTTGTAGTATTTTGTTTGTTTGTTTGTTTTTAATCTGAAATGGAAACAAGAAAATTCCAAGAAAACACATTACTGCCCTTGAATAGCAAATAAAGATAATTTGACAGTCTTTTTGAAACAGATAGTCTGGGTTTTTCTTTCAATCACTAGAGTGAAAATGGTTTAAATAGGAAAATAGTTCAGAGAAAATCTTTTCCATATGCCACTGAATTCTTACAGAAACATAACATATTGTCTTCCCCCCCCCGCCCCGTAACTATGTGAGAGAATTCTGATGCTAATCAAAAGAATGATTTGTTATTTACAATATGTTTTTATTAATGTTAATTACCATATTGAAAGCAAATGTGTTGTTCTGCACATAATCTGCTGCTGTATTTTAAAAGTTCAGTAATTGAGTTTGTTAGAACAAAGTTCTAAAGCATGTGTATGTTCACATGAAAAACATAAGATTATTTTTTATTTTTATTTTTTTATTTATTTTTTGCATTGACAGTTATTCCATTAGGATTACAAAATTACTTTCTTTTTAAAAAATAAATTACCTGGAAGAATTGTAGATGTCAAAAATGTGGAGATACTTCTTACTATTTGTGATAACAATTGGGATATGCTGCTTCTAGCATCAGTGTTTTCACAGGATCCTCTACACCTTACATAGTGTTTTTCAAGCCATTTGGCTGCAAGTTATGTATTCAGAAAGATTAAAAACTGTTGATTTGTTCTTGTTCCCTGGCTGTTACAGCAGTGCTGTTAGAAGTAGGAGAGGTGGACATGCACAGCTCCTCAGAAACTGAACCTCTCAGAGAATGATGAGGTTACAGAGGACGACAAGAGTTCACCCAATCCAAGCCCCCTGCTCGAAGCAGGTCAAGTAGTGCAGATTACTCAGGATTTATATACATCACATCATTTGTTTCAAGAGAAATTTCTGTTTTATCTGTCAGTGTGAAAGCTTTTTTTTTTTTCTTTTTTTCTTTCCCAAAAAGCTTCCCTAAATTTTCCTTAAAGTGGGGCAGGACCACTTCCACTTGGAACTGTAAATCTTATTTCAGAATGTTGGAGTCGTTCATGGGGAAGGATAGGAAATGAGGATAAACTGGCAATGAGAATGGTGTGGCCAGCTTGAGGGCCACACGGGACTACTTCACGTTTCTCTTTGTGAAGTTACAAATTATATATATGTATATCAATTTACTCTACATGTCTTTGTGTGAATTGTGAAAACCTTCAGCCAGAAGCAAGCTGTTGTTATCTACTATTAACAAGGATTCCTCCTCCAGAATTTTTTGTTTGTTTGTTTCTTATGATGAATACTGGAATATCAGGTAGCAATATACTTAATATTGTTTTATAGTGTAAAATGCTTATTGCAGCATTCTGGTGATTGCTTTATTTTCCTTTGGTTTCTGGATAACCTTGTTTAGTTTCTGAATAAAACAGAAAATCATCATGTATTCCAGATCACATTCCAGTGTGAAAAAATATTTCCTTTCACTTATTAATCCCTCTGTGGCTTATTACATTTCAGTCATCATCTTTAACACTCATCCTTTACCTTTTCTCCTGGGAATTGAGCTATACATAGACTGATAATGTAATAGCACATTTTCTGTCGTTCTTCAGAAACACTTTGTCACAGCATTTTATATCCTAGTAAAATGCAATTTTTTCTACAGAAATTTTCCTGAAGTTACTTTCTTGTTTTGAAATTTTTAGTCTACTTAGGTAGGTAACAAACTTTGTTTTGAGATTTTTCAATAGTGCGCCAAATGGAAACTTGGGTCTCATTTATGTGCCTTCTCTCTGCCTTATTGTTCCCTCCCATCATCTGGTGGTGATCAACACAGAATTGGGATCTGACTCTTTTTGCACAGATTCTGTATTCTACTAACAAGTGTTTACTTACATTTGGTCATACTCCTTTGTAGTATTACTGTATTATTATTATATATATATGCATATTTATCCTCTGCTGGGATCATTTATTTATTTATTTATTTTAAAGGCAAAGGTGTTTATACCATAAAGAAATAATGAGCAAAAAAGTGATATTCAGTTTTATCAATACTTTATATTTGACCAGATCCGTAGAAAATGTGTAGAACTTCTCCTAGCATTTCTATGTTTACTCATTCTCTCTAAGGCAGTCTAATTATTTTGGGTTTGTTTTATTTTTTTAGGAATTTTAGAATTAAGTTTTTGGCCTTACATTATCAGTTATATTTCAAAAGCTTAGGTTGAGCCTAGGTAATAGAAGGAAGATGAGATTGCATAACCTTTATTTTGTGTGTCAAGACATTAACTGTGGCTGTGATTTCATTTGATCCCAAAGACATACTGAACAAACCACACTTTCCAAACTGATACAGTGGAAAAACTTGTTTCTTTCATACACTTACTGATTTTATAATCAAACAAACAAAGAAACAACAATGACAAAAAACATCAAAACCATTAAAACATTTCTTTTTATGATGCTAAAAACATAACTTTATCGTTTTTGCAGCATAATTGTTTTTAGTTATCAGACATAAAGTAGTTATAAGGGGATTTTTAAGTAAGTGAGATTTGCATCAAAGTTTTGATATTAAAAAGAATGTGTCTAGAGAAGTGTAAACAGGAAAAAAAAAAGATGAGCAGATAACTTATGACAGGAAGTAAATGATTTGCATTGTTTATCTTCATTTCAGGACACTTTTTGGCTGATTTTTAGTTACAACACATGCAAAGAATATAATGTTTGGAGCCAACATCAACAGCTTAAAAATGGTTTAATTTTTATAGCTCTGGAAAAAATAAGCACAATGATCCTTGGCTGTGCACTCAAAAATCTTTCTTTTAATTTTTATTTCTGAAATAACAAATTTCTTAACTTGCTAACAGAGATCATGATCACACCCAGGTTGAAGAGCTACGAGAATGTACATACGTTGTCACTGTTCATTTAGATCTTTCAAATTTACAGGACAAATGTACTCTATAAATTATTAAACTTTACCTTATATGCTCATTATCAGTAAAAACAACACAAAAACACCAACTAAGACTTCAATTCTCTTTGTATAGACTAGTTTAGAATTCACTAATTCAGCACTTCATTAATTCATGAACTCTGTAACCCACAAGTTCTCTAATTCCCTATTAGTGCACCTGTGAGCAAAATAGTTACCAAGGCGATGGTGCAAGTGCTCATTCTTCCTCCTCTGTCACAATTTGGATGTCCCCTGCAACACACCAGGAAGCAAAAAAGCCTCAGCAATCTGGTTGCTCTTGGATCTGGTTCAAAAGCTTTTTGGCATTCTGACATGTACTTTTCAGATTGGAATTTGGTCTATACCATTTCCATAAACTAGTGGATTTTGAAGAAATTGCTAGGCAGTAACTCTGCAAAGACCCCAGGAAATGATGGCTTCAGGGAACAGCCGACTGCAGGTGAGAACAGCTGCAGAATGGACATTACCTCTTCCTGTACTCTGCACTTGTTGCTCTTGCTCTTGAGCTAATGTTTCTGATCCTAGTCCCTAGCATGAGCTGTGTGTTCAGCCAAAACCTGAGCAGGATCTCAGGAGTGACCAGTTACGTATGTCCAGATATTTGGGGCCAATTGTAAAATGGAGATGAACTTTGACAGGCACAGAGATTTGGAAGTTGTGAATAGAATGGAGTTTACAGTTTGTTTTGCCAGAGCTTTTGCCACAGTGCATCCTCTCCTCACATCCTGTTGAAGTAAATTGTAAATCCAAGTGTTTGCTAGCCATTCCTGTAACCAGTTACTTGTCTGTCCCAAGGATTTTGTGCTATATTTATTTGAGCCAAATGACCAGCCACCTGACTCCAATGTGCCTCAAGATTTGTAGGCTTTTTGTGGGTAGACACATATTCTTAGATTTAGCTATATTGTAAATAATTTTGGTATGTTTACTTTCCCATACATGTCTACCACTTACTTCTCTCTCTCTCTTTTTACCCTCTTCTGTAGTCGTGGGGTTGAACAATCCCACATAGCATAAATATCTGCATAGGCATGAGTGACTCCATGCTTCAAAGCCATTTCCACATCTCTAAACTCAGCTCTGCTCTGAGCCACCAATCTCTGCTGTGAAATTGTGATAGTCTTTACTGATATAATTGCAGCTTTATCTCTCTATAATTCCCCACTCACTGTGCACTCCTGTCTGCGACCCACACTTCTGTCAGCAGAGAGGTAGGCAGATGAGAGGATTCAATGGGTGTCCCAACTCACTTTACACTCTCTTTGTTTGTCCCGTCACTTGTTACCTGGCAATGTACATTCCCCTTTCATGAATTAATGGCTCCATAGTTGGCAGCCCTGCATATAGAGCAAAGTTTTCAGGGAGGAACAGTCAGTGCTCTTCCCTGTTTCCCCCACCCACCTCCTCCAAGCCTTTTTTCCATTGTAGGGGAAACAACATGCTAAACCAAAGAACTAACTCAAACAACCTAAAAGCCCCAAATATGATCACACTCCCAAGCTATGACTGATTTTTACAAAAATCTCTCTTTTTTTTTTTTTTTTTTTTTTTTTTTCCCCATGGATATAAGTTCACACATTTTTGCAGCTCCTGGAGTAAATGAAATTTACTTTTGTTCTTATTATTATTGTTTTTAAACAGCTGTAGCAATATCATGGGAAGTTCTGACTTTCCAGTAGCACTTACAAAGGAACACATGCAGTTTTGACTTTTTTTTTTTTTAATTATTTTTAATAGATTAGACAAAAGAAAATTAACTGGCTTCATCTGAAGCAGATACTTTCTGTTAAGATATGGGATCCCTTTAAAAAAAGTTTGGCTGAAATCTTCATAATCCATAAGAGATATGTAACTACAGATTAAGTCATGCAGTAAGAAGAGGGATGTTGAAATGCTATCCTCAAGATACTGATAGTGAACTTACTGGAAAAGCTGATTTCAATGAGCATGAATTAAAACAAGGGAAGTGTAATAATTCTTTTAACTTCTGGTGATTTTGTCAACTGTGTCAGCAGATTTATTACATTTCTCTTTGTCCATAATAGTAACCTGGGATAATAAATCTAGAGCTGTTCTTTTTCGTTACAATTGTTTATGATCATTAGGTAAATAAGCAAAGGTTGTAATATAATGAAATATGGTGTAGACAGATTCCTTGTTTTGTTTGTCAATTATCTGTATGCTTTTTTTTTTCCCCTCTTATAACCATCAGATCTCTTTCTCTAACTCCTTTATGCTGTCCTCACCCCACTCACATGATAACATGAATGTTGATTCCTATATTTTGTGCATACATTAGATTATTTAGTTAAGAAAACTACTCTAAAAGGGAATCTGTGTTACTTCTTATCCCTGAATTGTTAAACAGGTGGAACTACCAGAAGATTTCACAGGACAGAAAATCCCCACTTTCATCTACTTCACTAACTTCATCTTATCTTTCCATCTAATTATCTTTTATTAAGTAAATTACACTCATCAAGTTCCATATGCTGAGCTAGCTTGTCTGCTGCTGCAAACTCAAGCTGGAAACTTGCAAACTAGCTGCAGACAGCATTTTTTTTTTTTATTCTCCATTATCAGACTCAGCAATTTTCTGATGCGTAGAGGTCTGCTCCTGTAACAAAATGAATGCTTTCTTATCTTTATTATCCTTCAGATACACCTTAGAAATTTTTCTTGGTTGTCCCTGGAACAGATTGAAAACTGTCACCTATAAAATATAACCAAAATTCAATGTACATGTGAAATGTTTTACTGTGAATTATTTTTCTATGAAGCAGTCATATACCAGATAAGGGAGATTTTTTGAAAGTATCATGATAGCTACAAGGATGACTAAGGATTCATTGTCAACCAGGGGATTATGACTGTCTTAAATTAAACATTTTGCTTTTTATTTCATCAGTGCAGTTTGAAAGATCCCATTGACGTGGCGTGTAAAAAAGCCTATTCTGATCTGGAATCATGAGATTCTGACCGCTTCAGGCACTTTACTAATAATCAACAGATTTTTATTTTAAACCTTTGCTTCCTTTCAGGATTCGTATTCAGTCTATTTCTGTTAAAATAGATACAAGCTCAAGTCTTAGCTGAACATTGCTATTTTTATCAGAGTTGGTTTACAACAGTCAAGCATGGATATTAAACTAGCTGCATTAAAATATTCATACTTGCTACTATTAATCTTTTAACACTCACAGAAAGCTATTAGTCTTCAGATTAAATGAAAATGTTTGTGAAAAATATCTGCAGAAAACAAACATTACATTAAAAAAAAAAAGTTTGGAAATGCCATTACAATGAGGTATGGCATTTTAAAGGGTAGTTCATTTGCTTTCATCCCCCATGTTCTTAGAGGCTGATGTTCCTAGCTAGAGTTACCTTAATGGATCTGCGCAATACACAATAGTGGTTTACCACAAAAGCAAGTTGACAGCCAAAAACTCACTTTAGCTTTTTTTTCTTTTTTTTTTCTTTTTCCCAAAATAAAAATAAAAAACAAGCACTTTTTTTTTTTGTCGGTCATATCACAAATCTTATCACAAATGCTTATCTTTTACTCCCTTGATATTACTTCTATAATTCTGTGATCTATATAGATTGAATGCAATTCTATGATGCTGTCAAAAGGAACAGTCCTACTTTCCTTCCACCTCTACCGTGTGTTTTGTGGAAATACTGTTTCATGAAGCCTCTTGTGAAATATGTGAGGGCACTGATAAAGCTGACAAATGACTAGATGGAAATGTTGCATCTGTTTGATCTGATTACTTCATTAACAAGAAAAAATAACTAGTCAAAAAAAAGTGTAAGACTGAGCATGTGTGAGAATGGGGGTGCTGTCTTTTCAGGAGCTGACTAACACTGGTTATGGAAGTACAGCAATTATGCAAAGCAGAAAATCCTACTTCCATTAAGGTCAATGGAAAAACACCCTTTTACTTTGAGAGCAGCCCTGTATCCAGAAGACCTATGGATGCTTCAGTATAAAATATAATGGAAATTTAACGAAGTAAGTATGGTAGCGAGATTCATTTTTCCTGACTACAATTAATAAAATTACACTGAGTCATGAGCTGCCCTTCCCACATTCTAAATACTCTTGTTCTCTACTGTGTTAAATGTAGTGTTAAATTATAGGGCACTGCACCTTGCTCACTAAACCAAAAATATATCTAAAAGTCTTTAAATAAGTGTTGCACTTCTGTACACTGCTTTTGTTTTTATTGTGATAAAATTTATAAGTTAAATTACATGAGAGAAATCCAATAGATGGAATCAGATCTGAAAAGTCTTTAGTGAATCATGGCCTCTAGTTACTTTTTGTTCTTTTATTTTTGAGAATTTGGCTTTACATCTTCCTCTGCTTCAGTGATAATATTTGATTGTCTGTATTGTGTGCAAATGAGACACAACAAGGCAATCTGGTCCCAAGCAATGAAAGCTACTATTTTTTATTATTATTATCATTATTTAGTGCATATAAGAGGGTGAAAACAGGCTACCTGACCAAAGAAAGTTTATATGTGTTTCTATATAGTGAAACATCAAAATATTTCAGTCATATTTCCACTAGAATAGTTATGGGTTCAAGAATTTTGGTGTAGGTCCTTCAGTGCTGTCATTCTACTTGAAAAGGAAAAACATATGGACATCTAGCAATAACAATATGTAATTCTTTGGGCAATGCTTCTCAATGTTTGTTTCAAACAGTAAATTATCCTCATTTTACAAATGGGAAAATATATGCATGTATTAATGATTTGCTGACTTCCCTCTGTCAAAAGGGAAACTAAAGTCAAGGTTTGCTGTTCTAATCATTGATCTACTGTCCACTGCAGCAGTGTGAGAGCTGGTCAGACGGCATGGTCAGATATCAATTAAACAGTAGTTTTTAACCAGTATAAGCACAACATCTTTATGAAGTCAACAATATATGTACATTTATCTTATTTATAATGGGGTAACAGGACTAAATATTTTTCTGTCTTTTATTTATTTCTCTCCTAGAAATTAGCCATGCTGAAAGCTGTATTCAGTATGAATTCTAATTTCATCTTTTGTATTTTTTGTGGTATTGATCTATATAATCTATAGATTATTATCTGTAGACCTGTATAATCTGTAGCTCTAGACCAGGTTGCCTAAAGCCTCATCCAACCGGGCCTTGAACACTTCCAAAGACGGGTCATCCAGAGCTTCTCTGGACAACATGTTTCAGTGCCTCACCACCCGCACAGTAAAAAATTACTTCCTAATATTTAATCTATTTTTTTTGTTGTTTGTTTAAAGCCATTACCCCTTGTATACCCACTACACTCCCTGACACAGTCCCTCCCCAGCTTTCCTGTAGGCCCTCTTTAGGTGGAAGGCCACTATAAGGTCTCTCAGTAGCTTTCTCTTCTCCGAGCTGAACAATCCCAACTTTCTCAGCCTGTCTTTGTAGGAGAGGTGTTCCAGTCCTTTGATCATTCTTATGGCCCTCCTCTGTACTCATGCTAATAGGTCCATGTCCTTCTTGTGCTGTGGGCCCCAGAGCTGAACACAGTACTCAAAATATCCGTGTTTTTATCTGGCATCAGCCAGCCGCTGAAATGAATTATGTTGACATATGTGTCTTTTAATAATAAATAAATAAACAAATAAAAAGCTAAGACACTATTATACCTCCTACAGTCTTACAGGGGATTTCTAAAAATCAGTTTTGTTTAGGTTTTCTGAAAAGCACACAGGGAAGTTAAGCTTTGGCAATGGCTGTTATGCAGCTGTGTAGTGTTGTTGTGTGGGTTGCTGGTGCTAACCAGACAGTGACAATGAAGGGAGCTGGAGTCTATTTCCATATTTTTCCTTTTCTCATATCTATAGTCATCTACCACAATTCTCCAGAACCTTCTAATGAGTGGCAAGTAAATGTCCTGCAAAGCACTGAAAAGTTGATTAGAGCTGAGAAAATGGAACCAGAAAATTCAGAAACTTCTACCCAGCTGAAATGAAACATGAAAGAACTGTAATGTCAAAACTGTCCACTCTTCAGTGATTTGTTTACTGCATTTATTTTCTACATTTCAAATACAGGTGTTAATGCTAATCACTGTAACATATAAACATGATTTTTCTTAAACATGGATGTTGGAATATAAGAGAAAATTTTTTACTTTAAACAATTTAGTCTTCTATTGGTATAGCAAGATTTTAATTTAATTTAATTTAATTTAATTTAATTTTAACCAAGAGGAAAAAAAAAAGTGACTACAGCTTGTCCATATCATCATTGTTTTAGCAATGGGATGGGAAAGCAATTGCTGAGGTGTTGATTTTCCTCTGGGCAAATGAGTAATAGTGGATAAATAATGAAAGAGAGCAGCCAGATTTACTGTTAGGATATTGATATTCTTTCAAGAATAATAGGTGAATACGCTTTCTGGACAGTTTCTGGAATGTAGATCGCAAAATAAAGCACACCATAAAGATACTTGATTTCCTTTTTCTTGTGAAACAAGGAAAATCCAAATGTGAATTGGTATTTTTTTGCTTATGTAGATAAATTACAAGGTAAGTTTTGCTTAGTATGAAGTTCCATAGTTTGAGAAAGAAGGCAAATGAATCTGTGACTGTAGTTGTAGCTAAATCCTTTCATCTTACTAGACATTTAAAATATATATTGATTCAATTTAATCTTGTCTTGAAAGAAGAAGGTTTTTGCATAATTTTTTTAGACTCAGAAATTTTTGAAAGCGTATTAAATGACATTTCCTTTGGTAACAATTCCTAGACAAGTAATAAGTATGTCTGTTTATGCTGTACTCAAAAATGTTACATAAAATATATTTTCATAGCTAATTCTTAATGAAATATACTGCTAAAATGCCCAACAGTATTATTAATAAGATTATATCATTATTATAACAGTAAAATAAAATACTGTTTGAGGTTATTCATAAAACATAATTTAATTGAGCAAAGCTAAAATATTATCTTTGTCTTTTTTAGGAGTGAAATTAGATTATGAATCAAAACATGAACACAGGCTCTGTTCAGAAAATAATGGAAGAGACACAGGTTTTTAGGACCCAGCCAAGACAACCTTATAAATCAGCTGAAGTTTGCCAACCAGATGGCAATATATGTAATTCAAATCTTCCATCTCAACATTTCTATCCATATTCATCTAATTATACATGTATGCATATGAATTACAGCAGCGATTTGGAAATTTTTGAAGCAGTAAAAATTCGGGAACTGGAAGAAATCAAAGCCAGAGCTGCACAAATGGAGAAGACCATGCGCTGGTGGTCAGATTGTACTGCTAACTGGAGGGAGAAATGGAGCAAAGTTAGAGCAGAAAGAAATAAAGCCCGAGAGGAAGCAAGGCAATTGAGAATAAAATTAGACAATGTTGTAAAAGAAATGAGTATGCTTAAAAAGTTAAATCAAGATTTAGTAAGTGAGAAGGAAAATTTAGAAAATGTAACTACTTGGAAAACAGAATGCAGTTGCTCAGAAATATCGCATATAAAACAAGACCTAAACCAGTTAACATTTCCAGAACAAGAACCTGTGAAAGAACTGAGCAAAACCAGCAAGATTCCTGTGGCAGAAGACACAAAGAAGGTAAAGAATGGGGATTTTTCTAGCTCATTAAGAAGAAGGAAATTATGGATGTGTGTAGAAATGGAATTTTTCAAGCATTTTCACCAAAATACCATGTGATTTGGTCGTGAGAAACATGGAAAACTATTCATATCCCTCAGCTGTGGCTAAACATATAAGTAAAAGAGGCAGACTGTTGCCTCCAATAATCTCTTGTTCTATCTTTCATGTTATAAGGTATCAGGTTACCTCTGAATTCTTCACATTTCATGTACTGTTATGTCCAAAAAAAAAAAAAAAAAGTAGTGTATTTTCCTGATATCTAAAATAAAATTACTTAGTTCTCCTTTCTTGGAATCTCTGAAATGAGGGAAGAGGTGAATCGAATTCCTCTTCAAAGTAGCAAGATTTTTATTTGGTAAGGAGAGCAATTAAAATCTCGAAAGAATAGACTGGTATGAAACAGTACTGTTGGTACCATGCTAAAATGTGATTAGCTTTTAAGCACAATTGTTTAGAGGTTATAAAATTTAAGCGTATTTCTGAAGAAAACTATTGTTCAGTCTTCCTAATGCAAATGTATTTTATTTTTTAGTCATTTTTTCTACCTGTTTTTAATTTTGCTTAGAGTTTACATGCAAAATGTGTACCCTCAAAACAGGTATTATAGTGCTTTTGCTTTCTGGATTGGACACAGATTGGTATGTTATGCAAGTAACTAGTCCTTATACAAAACTTGTTAAAGTCCATCACTTGCTTCAATATGATTTTTATTAGAAGTCTAAGAGTTCTTACGTGGAATTTCTCAATATATTATCTGTATGTACAAATTCTGTTTCTGTTTTTAAAAATTCTAGGTTTCTGTCTTCACCATAGTTATAGCCAACTAGTGATAACTGGAACCAATTTGTTGAGGAGTGATACATTAGAAATATCTTGCATACGGAACATCTCGCACATTCACAGAGTGTGAGGTGTCACAAAACAACAGTGATTACTCCAACCAGAATGACTTTTTTGCATTAGAGAACATTCTAATTGTATCCTGTGCAAGTATACAAGATGTTACTTATTCCCTTTTTCCCCCTCCATTGGTTAAGTGTTTGGAAGAGCCTTGGTAGGCCTTGCAGAAGTTATGTTTAGGCTTTTCATTTATGTTTTTCTGAAATGTCACGTTTTTCTCTTTTCTCAGGATGTGGAAATAATCAAAGATTCTTTAAGAAGCAATCAAAATAAAAAAATAACTCTAAAGCATTCTGATTCCTTTCCCTGTGGAATTGCCAGTATTTATTTGGAGGAACAAAAAAAAAGTCTGGACAATATAGCCCAGACATCAGAGAATGATTTAATACATGTTTCTGTCATGCATTTGCATTTGGCTGAGTTAAAGAAAATCTTGCAGAAGGAAAGAGAGTAAGTGCTTGGGGGTTCTCCTTGGGGAAATCTCTATTTAAAAATAAGTTTTTAAAGACATTTTCTGAAGTAGATATGGTGCTGTTTTGCATTTACAGCTCATATTATGTTCTCCTAGATATTTCTATGCTTTATTAATTGCCTTAAGTAATTCAGAAAAATATATATATATATATATACTGATTAGTGGTTTTGAAAATCTATATTTCCCTGTTTTGAAAATATTTCACAGTACTATGTATGTGTTTCTTGTTTTCTTTGTCTTGTTTGTCATTTGCATAACATGCACTCCGTATAGAAGTGTTATGAATATAAAGTTAATCACAAAATCATACTTACCAGCAATGTGGTACCAATGAAATAATATCTGTTGTACTCACTTTTTGGAGTGCCTTGTGCTTAAGAGGAAATTTTCATTGACTTTGATTTCAAAGTCCACCTACCTCAGGCAGTACCTGCTTACATAGCAGTGATTTTTACATAATAGTGGACATTGGTGTAACAACTTCCTCCCTAGGTCACCTTGGGCAACGTTTCCTGCTTACAAAGAGGTTCTGTAAGCAGAATATATGCAACTTGAAAGTATGAAGTAATTATTTTTGGCCATGCACACAATATGTACCTAGGAATAATGTTACTAGGAACATTATTAACATAGTCACCAGCCTTTGAGACGCCCTATGAGTCTTTGTTGGGCAAGCTATCATCTGCCAGCTCACAAAGAATTAGTCTCCACTTCTCATGGGAATGGGATGATTTTGATGAGTTGCCATCTTCAGATTCCCATATTTTCTCTTAGAGATTTATACTTCATGTCAGTACTTTTTGGTCCTGGATCCTGGAGCTGCTAGTAATCACTGTCTCAGTGTTCTTACCCATTTGCATTTTTACTTATCTTGCATAGCTCTAGCTTAAGTATTTTCTCACATCTTCCTCACAATTTAGCAGTTTTCTCAATAAAAGTAAGCCAAGGACACTGCTGCGCTGCATCAAAGCCAAGCTTGGTTTATAGACAGCTTGAACCCACTAGGCCAAAGGTTACCTTGGCAGCCAGTATGATCTTGCTCATTCTGCACAGGACCATTCAGCATATATATATATATATATTATTATTTTTTTTACCCCACAGTGCTCCAGAATTGCGACTACATTCTCTCCAAACTCAAACCAGCTCATGGAGTCATGCAGAGCTACTGTTTGGACATGTCTCTACTTACCTTACTAACCTCTCCATAAATAGTTCAGATGGTTCTGGTTCAAGAATGTTAGCTTCAGTTGCAAATGCAGAGGCAACAAGAAGATAGTTCATTCAAGTGAATTGCTTCATTGGCATAGCTAACATTGCTTCCAGGCCCTGAGCCAGATTACTCAGCGGTAACTCTCACACCTCTGCACAGGCCTGCAGTGTGCTGCATAGACATGCCCTAGAGACATATCTCATCAAATATACTATGGTTTAATTCCTTAAGGTTAACAATGTTGCTGTGAAAGATGGATGTTAACCAAATATTCTCAGAATGTAGTTAAAGTCAACCTGACAAAAATACTTTCTGTCAAAAGGTTTACAAATTCTGTTAGCCACAGAATAGAAAATAGCTACTGTGACATACGTTTATTTTATTGCTAGTTGAATTTTCTTTTTTCACTATTTCAATATCTTTCTCTTTTCTCATCACCCTGCATCCCTCTAGTTTTGTGTTATGTATATAATGTAAAATTTTCATCTCCCAACATAATAGTGCTTCTATGGCTTTACTGTTTTTCATATTTTAGATTTGCTGTTTATAGCCAATTGAATATTCAGGGATTACAAACTGTGACAGTATTTCATTAAAAATATTAGAAATATAATTTAAAAGATTTTATTTGCAATTAAGGTTTTTTTTTTCCGTTTTTAGTTGTGGTCCAAATTCTATTTTGCTAGACTATTGCAAAATGATGTACACATGCTACACAAATATTAAATGAAATTATGAAAGCATAAATTATAAATAGGTATAAATTATAAATAGCTATAAATTATAAATAGGTATAAATTATAAATAGGTGTAAAACATATAAATTATGAGAAGTTCATTCTTATCTTTGGAACTTGGCTAATATCTTTACTGTGGACACAGAAATGAGTTTTTATCTGGTCTCAAAGACAAGAACACCTATAGTGCCTCTGCTGCTTCATATTTCTTACATTATCTACTGAATGGTTGAAAATAATGTAAGTGTTTTGAAGACAGGTAAAAATCAAAATCAAAGTTCAGTGTTTCAGTAATGTAATACCTTTCTCCAAGGAACCATCATTCATTCTTTGTGAATCACATATCCTAAATATTTTCCTGAATGTAGGAATGGACATGCTCAAATAACGTTCCAGAGGCAAATCATTAAAGTTGTCACTTTAATGAAGATGAGTCCCTCTGAGCTAAATAATCCAAATTTCCAAAATGTTGCTAACATATTCTTTCAAGAGCAATTATTTTTTAAACAGCCAAGGAACACATTTTAACCCCTTTTTTTCTTTTTTCTTTTTTCTTTTTCTTTTTACATCTAAAGTAGATCCTGTGGATTTCTGTTCAGCGCTCTGTACATACTGTATATATTTCTACATATGTGTATACTTAAAATAATCTTTTGCCTGTAGCCAAATAACAGGTACAGTACCTTTTATCTGAGGATTTTTGCTATCTCACCATATATTATGCAATCTAGATCACTAACTGAAATCTATTTCCCTATTTTCTTCAGTTGAGCCCAAAGTTTTATTTAATTTAAAATTTGAATTTTATATGACTGGATTTCTTTGTTTGTTCTTCTCTGCTATTATTTTTGGTAAATCTCTTAGAATAATTATATGATGATAGTAGGTAGGTTTGTAATTAAAAACAAACAAACAAACAAGCAAACAGAAAACAAACCCCACAAATATACAGTTGAAAAAGGCAGCAAAATAGAGCTGAACCTATGTCAAGAAAATTAAATATAATTTGTCTTTTGTTGTCTTCAAAAAATGTAACACTGATTTTTAAAACACTTTCAGAATGAATGTATTTCTGGAAAAAGAAGTGGAAAGGACAGCAAATGAATTATCTCTTTGGAAATGGAAATATGATGAACTAAGACAATCTAAGCTGGAAAGTCTGAACCAGGTATGCTAGCAATACATTATTATAATGTGGAATAAGAAACAAAACAGACTTCAGATTTTCTATGTGTAACTAAGAATAGAATAAAATCATTTTTAGGGTTTACAAAAATGATAAACAACTATTTATCCTTTTTTTTTTTTTTTGAAAACTGTATTCACCACAGGACCATAGAATAATTCAAGCTGGAAGGAACCTACGAAGGTCTCTGATCCAGAGTTGGATCATCTCTGAGATCAGACCTGGCTGCTCAGGATTATGTTCAGTAAGGTCTTGAAAGTCTCCAAAGATTGGAGGCTGCACAGCCTTTCTGGGCAGCCTATCCCACTGGTAGACTCTTCTTATGGTGAAGAAGGTTCTGGCTTCTGATGGTATCATCAGAACATCTCATGTTCCAATATATGCTTGTTGTGTGTTGTTCTCCCAATCTGCACCATTGTGAAGGACTTGGCTTCATCTCTTTGATAATCCCTCTGTAAGTAATGGTATTATCAAAGAGAGGAGAGGCACACCGAAGTCCTCTCTTCTCCAGGCTGAACAAACTGTGCTCCTTTGGCCCCTCATCACAGGGCAAGTGCTCCAGTATGCAACTGTCTTTGTGGTCTTCTTCTGAGCATGCTTCAGTTCATCCACATTTTCCTGTGCAAGGGACCCCAAACTGGTTGCAGTATTCTGCATGTGGTCTAACAAGTGCTGAGAGCACTCAGCCAGCCTGTGTTACTGTGGTGGTTTTACCTTGCTAGGCAGCTGAGCTCCACCACAACCACTCTCTCACTCACCCTCCTCAGAAGAGGAGGGGAAGAAGAAAAGGAAAGAAACAACTCATGGGTTGAAATAAAGATAATTTAATTAAATGAAAAATAATTATTAAGGGAAAATTATTATTTATTAAATAATTTAACTAAAGGGAAAATGGAAAAGGGGAAACAAACAAATGATCAAACGAACCAAACAAAAACAACAAAAAAGCAAAGGCCATGTAGAAGTGCAGAGGAAAGAAATTGCTCTCTGCTTCCCACCAGCAAGTGATGCTTGATGACCTCCTTGAAGAAGGGCCTCAATGCACGTAGCCGTTGTTTGGGAGGACAGACTTTTTCACAAGAGCCCACCCCTCCCCTCTTTTTCCTTTTTCCACCTTTTATTGCTGAGTGTGACATCATATGTTATGGAATTTCCCTTTGGTTGGTTTAGGTCAGCTGCCCTGGTGATGTTCCTTCCTCACCTCTTGCCCACCCCAAGCCAGCTGGCTCTGGGAGGGTTACAGGGAGTCCTGATACGGTGCCAGTATTGCTCAGCAGTAGACAAAACCCTGGTATGATACCAGTGCTGTTCTAGCTACAGGTGTGGAGCACAGCACTGTATGGGCTGCTGCAGGGAAAGTTAACTCCATCCCAGGCAGACCCAGTAAAGTTACTACTAATACCACGTCAGGTGCTTTTATCCATCTTTGCTGTCAGGGCACATGGCTAGCTTACATTAAGTTTGCTGCCCACCAGGATACCCAAGGACATTTCCAGAGAAGCTACTCCCCAGTCTTTCCATTCTCTGCCTCTATTGTTGCAAAAGAATCTTCCTTCCCAGGTGCAGAGCCAGCTTTAACCTGAACTATGCATTAATATGAGGAGGAAACAGCAATTGGCAGTAGTGGGAGAGTCCCTCCTGTGGAGACAGAAACTCTGTGTCTCACACTTGACATTTTGAGGGTTATGTTGCTTGCTGTGGACTTTGATCCAGGACATGTGGAGAGATTTCCAAGGCCTGTCCAGTCCTTAGACTAGTATTCCTGGCTGCTCATCCACATTGGCACCAGCAGCACTGTAGAGGGCATATTGAGAATGAGTACACAGCTCTGGGCTTAGGTGTTGTGTGGGGCCAAGGTATTGTTTCCTTGATTCAACAAGCTGGTTAGCGTGGTGAGGAGAGTTTTGAACAAAGAATGGTGGGGGAAGGAGATCACAACCCACAGTTAAGTGAACAAGTGGTGGTCAAGGGTGGGAAGCTCAGGGTACAGGTTGATAGGAGCAAGAGAGGCTTCAGGAATGATAAAACAAGGTGAACGGACACCTGCCAGTATTGATATAGAAATACACATCCTCAGAAACAAGCAGGAAGAGTTAGAGCTGTATGTGATTACAGAACTACAGATTACAGAGCAATTAAGATACTCTGCCAAGTTCATACACCTGGAGTGCTATGAAGGACTGATGTAAGCTTTCCAGGTAAGACAGGGAAGGGAGGTGTGAAGGGTTGGAAGTTGCACTCAGATCTACAAACAGCTCAAATCTTTCAAGATCTTCTGTTTGATGGTGATAGTTGAGCTAAGAGCTTGTGGCTTGGGATCAGAGGAGAGATCAGTAAGGGTGAGATTGTGGTGGGAGCTTGTTACAGACCACCTGACAAGGAAGCAAATATGTCTTTAAAGAACCTAAGTCTCTGAATTGCAGAATGTGATTCTCATGGGGGGCTGACAGTACAACTGATGGAAGGGCATCATGGCTGGATGCAATGCAATCAGATTCTGGAGGATTTCAGAAATAATTCCTTGCTGTAGGTATTAGATGGAACAACCAGTGGCAATGTATAGCTGGATCTACTGTTAACTAATATGGAGGGAATTAATTGGAGATGTGATGGTAAGTAATGTCATTGTCAATAATGACTTTGAAACTATAAGAGTCTGTGGTCCTGAAGAAAGTGAGAAAGACAAGTAGTAAGAGCATGCAGACCCTGAATTTAAAGAAAGAAGAGGGTTGTCTTAGTCGGGGAAGTGGTGGGTGGGATCTCATGGGAGGTAACTCTGACTGATAAACAAAGGAGTTCATCAAAACCAGCAGGCCTCAAGGGACAGTATCTTCCAAGTGCAGGAAAGGTCTGTCCACATACTCAGGAGAACTTAGGAGAAGTCGATGTGTCAGGAAACAGATTTAGCTTAGCAGAAAACTCATGGTGGAGTTCTGATGTCAGAAAGCACTATACAGGAATTCAGGCTACGAAGGAGAAATACAGGAACATTGCCTGGGTATATAGGGATGGTGTTAGAAAAGCAGTGTTCATTTCAAAATAAGTCCATGAGTAGAAGGCTAACAATTACTTTTGTTGCATCTTTCTGGATTTAGCTTTCATAAAAATAGGACCTTTCAAATCCAACAAAACTCAAAATATATATCTATATAACCAAATTTCAGCATAGAATTAACATTTTCTTATAAATTTAACATATCAGATTTAGAATAATCTAGGCAAATTAATTAATTCTCTTTTCACATTCTGGGAAAGATCACAAGATTTAATTAATAGTTTTGTTTAAGAAATGTGGTCTTCATGTTTTATGGCACTGTCGGCAGGAATGGAACAGCAAGGAGTAAAAACTTGCTGAGAAGAAGTTGGAAATTGATAGCTTCCAGTTTTTATTTATGTGCATGTACAAACATACATGCATGTTTCTGCTTTTTATCTGAGGAGCATGCTGATTTGCTTTAATTGCTAACAGGTGTTATTTTGAGCATTCTGTTTGTCTTCTGAGATTCAGAAGACATACATGTTTTTAAATTACAGGAGAGCATTAGTCTGGATGAATGTGACAAATGTCAATGAAATTATATTTGTTCTTGTTGTTGTTTTTTAAGTGAAAATTCTTCCTTTATTGAAATATACACATCCCCAACACACAAGATTTGTATGTGAATGTCACTGTTGAGAAGTGGATACTGGAGAGCCATACAAGGTTCTTGACAGTGAGTAATTTGGAAGGGAAATAAAGGAAAGTGCAGATAAACATGGAATCTGATTCATATACGCACATGCAATATTAAATCACAAATAAATTTATAAATTAATAACATTAATCATTGCTTTGGGATTATTTTCATGTCCTTGACCAAGAGTTTTTGGTCTCAGAGTCATGAATAACTTATTCTGTTATGTCCTTTGGTAGATCACAGGACAGCTCCACTGGGAATGTGGAAAAGAATGTTTAGATTTTCAGTGTCAGTGCCACTGCAAATTAAACCATTTTTAGCAATAGTTAGCTCTGCTAGCTTGTTGGAAAACTGTGAGATTTTGTGCAATGTTATAAACTTCATAGCTGCCAAGAATATTAGTACTCCAAATAACTAATTATGTTCTGTTGAAAGATGTGTATCCACTCACCTGAAAACAAACTAAATATGGAAAACCTCAATGATCATCATCTTTTTTTTTTTTTTTAATAGATCAATTTCGCATCACTTGGAAACTGTAAATCAGTTCTCAATTTCTTGAGTTCACTAAAAAAGGTAGTAAAGTGGTAATTTACTTTTATAGTAACTACAAGCATTATCTATAACTTTATGTGTGATTGTAGCACTGAACTTGGCCTCATTGGCTTCATAAATTAGATAATTTTTATGGATCAACATGAAATTGCATTTAGTGTTGAAATTGCTTGTTTCTTTTTCTGTTGTAAAAATTCTACTCTCCCACTAAATAGTAAAACAAGAAGTTAAGATTTACACTGAGAAGCTTATTCAAATCTTGGTTGATATTTGGCAGCACAGTTTCTTCATATATAAACAGTCAAGTGAGTGCTTTTTGCAGCACACCATTTTGTCTGTTTCTGTACAGATACACAGAAGTTCTCATTCTTTCAGCTTTCTCTGCCTTTCTTTAATTTCAAGTGTTCTTTCTTTATAACAGTTTCAAACCAATTTCCAAATCACTACTCTTCTTAAGATTACCTCCTCGCTACAAAGGGGGCTTAAATGTTATCCTGTGTGGCTGGCTAGCTAGTGAAAATTGTCTCAGCTTTCTTTAGAGAACTAGTGAATTAAGATTTATGTCCACCAACTATTTTCCTGGAGAGAAAAAGAGGAATGGAAGTGGAGTGCCTCTTCATTACAATTTCTTTTTATTGCAGGAAAAATGTGTTGAGCTATCTGGATCCTATCTTGCAAATTATTGCAAACTTGTGGCATAACAAAGCTGTAAGTCTCAGAGATGATTAGATACATTTGGGGCTTTTGAAGAGACTCATTTATGTGCTTTTTACACCGTACACAGCCCATGTGATCATATTTTAAAGATTTATGTGTTAATATTTCTTAGCTACTCAAAATAGTTTTTATGTACTGTTTAGTTAAGAAGCTTCAGTTCTACTTCTAGAAGAGTTTACAGCTTTGTGGGATAGTAAATAATTTAATATTTCATTTGCCTTAGATTTCACATATGTTGCAATTAACATATTTAGAACTGCAAAAAACTTTCTTATTCCTAAAAGGGGGAAGCATTTGCTCAGTGTAACTTTATACATGCATTATTATTTTGTTTGCATTACAATCCACAGAAAAGCAAAGATCAAGTCTGTAAAACCATTGACCTTAGATATATTTGTTTTTAAACTAATATTTATTTGACAACTTTTTTTTTTTTTTAATCTTTAAGAATCTTTAAGTTCTTTGGACAGCATACAAATTTTGCAGTCAATGATGTTGCTAACTGAATGTCCATAGTCAGCCCTGGAAATGGGCTATCCAGTTTTGTTACATACAACTTAGCTTATATGTCAAGTAACTAACCTTACGATCTGAAAGACACAAAAAGAGTAACTAAGTTTGATCTTTGAGCTCCTTGTAAAACAGTGTAAATCCTTGGTGTGCTGTCCAGATGTTTGTAAATGCTGAATTATAGTTAGCAAGGCTGTTAAAGTTTTAGTTTTTAGAATTCTTATTTAATCTTATAACACGAAAAATAAAACATTCTTGTGTACACAGTTTATATTAGTGTTCCTCAGCATTTTATAGCTGCCTTTGTCGTTTCTGAAGGACATCCTTTTCAGGTAGTTTAAAAGTTAAATGAGATGGAGTATTTACAAAACAATTTTGCATTATACTGTGGATAGTGAAAAACATGCATATACTGCTATATTCCACTGGTGTGCACTGTATACTTACAAATGCCTCTATAGGCAGTGAATTCTGTGTTGTTTAAAAACATTGTCTGCTAGCTGATGTACAGAAAATACTCTTACTCTAGATTGTCTAGTGTGTTGGTAATTAATGAGGAAAATTTATAGCTCAGTTTGTGGGATATGAGACAAAAATTACACTAATCTGTACCTAAAGCCTATTGGAACATCAATATCAAAAGAAATACCCTTAGATGAAAAAGAATACAAGCAAAGCTAGCATTTTGAATCTTTAGGCAGAGGTATTTCTAGAACTGGATGGAAACTGGGATACAGGAACTGGATCCACCATTGCTTTTCCACTTTTTGCACAGAGTTGAAGGTAAGTCACCAGTGCTGTTGATTTTACACTACAACCAAAAAAAAAAAACCCTATAAACACATTTTAAGAAAAGTGCCTTCTGTTCTTGCTCGGTATATAAACATGTTTTACACTGTATCTTATGGCAAATTATATATTGTTACTTAGGTGTGATTTTTTTTTTTTTTTAATTTTTATTTTTTGAAGAGAAATGTGACCATAACCCTCCCTGTTTTTTCCCAGGTGGAAGAAATTCCACTGAAGTGAGTCTTCTGGACAAATCAAGCCTTCTACATCTCACTTTAGACATTTAAATGATGTTTAAAATGGAACATCATTTTTGGAACAGCTAGTTCTTGTTAAACTGAAATTCTACATTATTTCCACCTTTTTTTTCTAGACATCTTTATTCTGCCGTTACCTTATAGTATGAAAAAAAACGAAAAGCTGCTTATCTGTATTTGCTATTTTCATTCACTTAGTATATACATAAATTAGAAATACTGATGCTCTGATAATCTTACAGGAAATTTAGACAGATGTAATAATATCTGATCTGTCTGATACTCTTTGCCTGACCCCCAACATGCCTACAGCTCATTGCTTGAGCCATGAAGAAGAAAAAAAAAATAAATTATTGGATATGAAGCAGTATATCTAATGGCTATACCAGGTACTGTGAATTGTTCTGCTAAATTCTCAACTAAGATGGGCAAAAATATTGCTTACTTACATAATTTAATATGTATTTTTAGAGTTCTACAATTAGATCATCCCAACATCACTTAACACTTAATCTGAATAGTCAACAATCTTCAGTGTCTGTAAGATAAATGATCTTCTTTAGTTCCTGACTTAAAATAACTTTGTAGAGTGCTTTGACTGTTCCTGTCATTTTTGATGTATTCTTTGTATGATTCGTTAACAGGTACACTGAAAAATATACTGTAAACGGAAATAATTTTACTTAGTATTTTCTTTTCCTGTCTATCAGTTAACATTCTTGTCAGGTATTTGATAACTTAGGGCTAATTTATGTTAAGTTGGGTTGAACGGTGTTCTGATCTGCAGCACATTACACTGGTACAGTCTAGGAAATTCATGAAACTGATTATAGTTTGAACTTGCTTTGATTACTTCTAGTAATGCTGACCACTGTTGATTTACTGTTACCTTGTGGTACCTTATTTATCTATAAATTTGGCTCAATACAGCAGTATAAAGCCAGGATGGAAGGTTAGCTTAGAAATCAGTTGAAAACAGAGAAGTGTTATTTCAGTGACCATTTATATGGCAAATAAAACATGAAAGAGAGAGATTACTCATTGCACTGTTTACTTTTTTTCACATGATTTTCTACATGCTTACATTCATCATCTTGTGACAAATCGCTGCATTTTTTTTTTTATTTTCTTCTTCCTTTTAAAATGCTTATTAGAATGGCCCATGGCTTGTCCTAATCCATGAATTTATTAACAAGTGGTAATAAATACACGGTGATAGATAACAACAAGCTAAGTGAGGTAGGCTGTTATAGTCTGGCAACAATTGAACTTGTATGCTGTTTATCTGTAAAAATCCCAAATTTTTAAATTATCTTTGGTAAATTATAGGTAAATTTACATTGTTCTGAGGGTTAAGAGAAATGATTTAATCATTCAGCCTTTTTGCAGAGAATAGAAACTTATTTATGCATACAATACAGCATGTATATGTATTTCTACTCATGGGCATATAAACTGACATAGCTTTCTTATCTTGGTGATTGGAAAGATTTGGATTAGTCAGTCTCAGCTCTCTAAGGGGGTAGTTAGTCTATGATCCTTATTTTGGGGAGAAGATAAAAAAAAAAAAAAAAAAAAGCCCCCCTTTCCCTACAGCTCCCTTCAGAAATAGTAACAGTAAACCCACTTCAGATCATAAAAAATCTTAAACTGGGCAATTGGAAAATAAGCACTAGATTTCAAATGTCATTTAAAAAATGTTCTCAGCATTCTGTTATACCTTCTTTTGGAGTGTAAACCAAAATGTCTAATATTGAACCTTTAAACACACTGGGGAATTATTGAACAAACTTTTTGATTATTTTTTTTTTTTTCTCCATAAAGCTAAGATGTCACCGAGGCAAAGTCAGGGATGAAAGCTCATGTTTTGCTTCAGATCTTTTGGTTAAGAATGCTCCAAATCAGCTGCCCTTTGACATTTAAAATTAAATTAGGAGAAATTATTGCTATAATCCCTGTACCTAAAACAATCTTTGCTATTTACTTAGTTTTTTAACAGTTTTTTTTAATCTATTCATTTGTTTAATCTGTGTTCTGTCATAATCCAATCAGCTGCAAGAAAAGCATGCTACTGTTTATAAAGCAAGCAAGCAAACGAAAAAACAACTTTTGGTGTGAATGTCAAGAGTTCCAGTTTTCCCTCATTCAGTAATGAAACATAACAATTAAAATGTGATTATTTTTTAAAAAGAAATTATTTTCTGATACTTTTCCTAAATCAGTTGATTTCTAATATTGGATATTCACTTGTGTATTCCCTGAATTAAAACTTCCACCTCTGTTTCCACATAGTTGCAAAAGCAACTATGCGCATGTTAGCACATCAGAGTTCTGATCCTCCAAATGACTGATGGATTGTCAAGTTTTCAGAATTTTGGTTAACATGCATCCTTTATGAATTTCAAGCAATATTCTCCAAGGGATTAGCTGAAATGGAAATCCCTTTCTTGATTGAGATTAGAGAACATTTTAAAATCATCTAAATGGCTGCATTTAGATTACTCATTTAGATTCATTCTTGATTCATTTAGATTATTCTTGGTTGGAACTATAATTATTATGTTCTGTCTTAGGCAAAAATGAAATGTGGTTTGAGAATTAAGTCATATTAACCCCATGTCAAATATCACTTGCATGTAATAGTATAGCAAATAAGCATGTTATACATGACATTTTTATATGAGGTCATGCTTATTGTTCTTATCTAATCACAGATATTTTGCTAAACAGAACAAACAAGAAAAAAAAATATTTGAAGAAGTTGCATTACAAAAGGTGTTACAGAAAGATACATCCAAAGGAGTTTATATTCAGTGTCTGTTTCTAATTATGGGAAGCACTTGAATCTGATTTTTTTTTGTGTGTGTGTGTGTCACTATTCAAAAAATAACCTTTGTATCAAAGGTTACCTAAAGAATGCCTAATATTATAATTACTGAATTCTGTTGGAAGTGTTTTGTATTCATGCAGCTGTGTAAGTGTTGTCTTGAACATGTACTCTTTTCTTCCCATGGGAACCAAGGCTTCAACTTTGATTTCTGTTGTCAGGAATCACTCTGAGGATTGGTGTCTTCAGATTTGTATACATGCTCAAGATGGAATAAAATGTGTTTTACTTTTGAACAATTTAAACCTTTAAAAGTGTCTAGTTTCAGGAAAAAGACTATTCTAACCTACTTTCCTAGATAGTTAATCTGGAAAACCTGAAAGACCTTACAGGCTTCCTGCTGCCTTTGCTTTTCTTTTTGCTGGGATGGACCTTTTTTGAGCTTGGAGAAGGGGATCATCGAATGTCAACCAGTTCTCTTGGATCCTAGGGTCTTATTCCACGGGATTCTTCCGAGTTGATACCTGAACAGACCAAAATGTATTCTCCTGAGATCTAGTGTTGTGGTCTTGCTTTTTGCCCTGCTTCCTTCTTCTCACAATCCAGAACTCCACTATCTCATAATCAGAGCAATGATGTCTGCCTTCAGATTTCACATGCATAACCAGATCTTCCTTGTTTGTAAGTTAGAGATCTAGCAGAACACCATTCCTTTTTGGCTTCTTAATAACCTGTGCCAGGAAGCTGTCACCAATACACTCCAGAAACCTCCTAGATTGCTTGTATTCTGCTGCAGATTATTAAGGTAATTCAAGTTCCCTATGAGGACCAGGACCTGTGAATGTGACACTTCTTCCATCTGTTTGAAGAAGACCTCATCTACTTTCTGATCCTGATCAGAAAGTCTATAGCAGATCCCTGTTACAATAGCATCTGTATTGGTCTGCCTGTTAATCTTCACACATAAACTCTCTGTTGGTTCCTGATCCATCTCAAGATGGAGTTCCATGTATTCCGGTTGCTCTCTCCTGCAAAGGGCAGCACACCCTGGCGTGTCCTTCCTAAAGAGCCTGTATGCATTTGTCACAGCACTCCAGTCATGTGAGCCTTCCTAAGATGTTTCCATGCCTTTTTGGTCCCAATGAGTTCATAGTCCTGCAACTACACAAACTTCTAATTCCTCCTGTTTCTTCCCCATGTTACATGTAATAGTGCAGAGACATGTCAAAGAGTCATCCAAGTGTGCTGATTCCTTATAATCAGTACAATAAATTTCCTCATAAGGCTATCCTGCAGACAGTTCCTTCTTTAAATCCTTACAGTTGAAGTGATTCTAATTCAGCCTTATTTTGTTGATTGCTATGTGCCCTCTGTTCCCATCATCCTGGGTCCTTGGCTTCCTTGCCCCATCCAGAATTTCATCACTTTTTTGTTGAATCTCCTCCTCTCTTTAAAGCTGTCCTTACCATGTTGGCCAGCCCTGCTTACTTACCTTGTCTCTCTGCAGCATCTATTGACCCTCAAAAAGGGGCTTGTGGTCATAGAAACCAAAATCCTGCTGCTGAAATCAGCTGCACAATTACTTACTTGTAGGATCCATCCAGTCCTCCTCAGGCCTTCCTTCTCACTAGCAAGATTGAGGATACTACCACCATGCTCTTGACCATGGCCCTGAGAGCCGCGCAGTTGCACTTGACACTATATGTGCATTGACAGTGGCAGAATCATTGGTATGTACACGGAAGGGCAACAGGGTGTAATAGTTGGAGGCCCAGTTGAGAATTGGCAGCATCTCCACAAAATCCCTGGGGCAAGCTGCAAACCTTCCTCTGACAATTCAGCTCAGCAGATGGGTGCCCCAGCCCCCACAGCAGGGGGTCTCCTCCTGCTGTTACAGCTTCCTTCTGTGGATTCTGAGAGACTCAGGCTCAGCCAGTAGAGATATTCCATTTGATAACACTCCCAGCCTCTAATCACTGCAAGGGCAGTGAACCTGTTTTGAAACTGTAGGTTATCAGATGGGGCAGGAACCTGCCTTCTAGTATGAGAAGTCACTAGCTTCCAGCCTTCACCGTCATGGGAGTTTCCACTTTCCAGCTTCTTAGGGACAGATTCTTCCAGCCCCTCCATCTCAAATGAAGGCTTGGGCCCTTGAAACTTCAGGGTCTCAGAGAAGATCTAGTCCATCTCTTTCTCATCCTCTCTGATGCTGTGCAGTCTCATAACCTCTTCCCACAGCTCCTTCACATGGAAGCATAGCCCCTCAATAACTGCACACCTCCTGCAGTGTATGATACCGTATGCCCCAGTGAGAGGCCCCAGGGACTCCCTACAGCCTGAGACTTGCAGAACGGCATCCTCCTTCTGGAGCTCTGTCTGTGTCTGAGCGTATGACAGTAAAGGGACAGTTACCCCAATGGCTCCTTACCTGGCAGCAGCAGGTACCCACAAGTTCCTCAGAGGGTTTCCATGATCACTGACAAAGTGCCAAGAAACTCAAGAAGAGCCTAAAAAGAGTACTTTCACCTTCAACCTGGAAAATGTACTCACCATGATTATTTCATCTAACCTACTTAGAAATTCAGTCAGTATTAATATCAATGACAAAATTCAGGAATGGTTCTTACTCAAATATTTTATTTTAATGTATGCAAATATATGGCCTGCTACCTTTTTGACTGCAAATATGCATGTAATCTGAGAGCTCCCCAACCAGGAACAGTGATTAAATATTGAAATATTTATGTTAACAAATATGAGACAAAGCTGTACCAAGAGTGAATACTGAGATGAGGCTGATATTCTGTTTTATTCTGCAAGGTGTATGGAGATGTCATGTTTAGTTTTTATTTTTATTATTTTTGCTAATTAAATTTGCATTTAGAATACATTAATATTCATAATAATAAAGTGTACTTTCTTATATACACATGGCCTAGTAATCTTTTTTTTTTCTTTTATTTCCTGTAATTTCTCTCAGCTAAAATACACTTTATTGATAGGAAAAACAACAAGTGTTTTTGTGGATTGGGAATACATGAGATTTGCATCCTGAACAGGTTCCTGAGGGTATAGAAGTTCATTTCCAAAAAAGAATAAAGTACATGGTTTATTTCACATATTCATTATTAACTTAGCTGATGTGGATGTTCAATATATTGCTTGGCCATAAAAATGAATACAGCATTTATACAATTGTTCAGTTTAGACTATGTCTGAAGGCCCCTAAATTTCCAAGACAGTTTACAAATGGTTTAGCATTTGGCTCATAGAATTATTTTAGTATGTAAGAGAACTTCATTCTTCAGTATTCTTGTCTGGAAAAATTCTTCAAGTAATGGTATGCAATTATTGGAATGCATGTAGGATTGAGTGCACCCTCACCAAGTTTTTGGACAACACCATGCTGTGTGGTGTGGTTGACACACTGGAGGGAAGGAATGCCAACCAGAGGGACCTTGACAGGCTTGAGAGGTGGGACCATGTGAAACATATGAAGTTCAACAAGGCTGAGTACAAGACGCTGCACCTGGGTCAGGGCAATCTTAAGCACAAATATAGGCTGGGAGGAGAATATATTGAGAGCAGCTCTGCAGAGGACTGGGGAGTACTGGTGGATGAAAAACAGCATGATCCAGCAATGTGTGCTTGCAGCCCAGAAAGCCAACTGGGCCATACCAAAAGAATTGTGGAAAGAAGGTCAAGGGAAGTGATTCTCCCCCTTTACTCTGCTCTTGTGAGACCACCTGGAGTACTGCATTCAGCTCTGGAACCCCTATTGGAAGGACATGGACCTGTTGGTGCGAGTCCAGAGGAATGCTAAAAGATGATTGGAGGTCTGGAGCACCTGTCCTATGAAGACAGTCTGAGGGGTTTTGAGTTGTTCAACCTGGAGAAGAGACCTTATAGTGGTCTTTCTGCCCTACACACTGACATCACACTTCCCCTTCATGGGTCTCTTAAAGAGATTGTAGGTGTTTTTCAGTTGACTTTTTTTGACCTCATTGCGTGTAGATGCAAAATAAAATATATGTGCAGCAAGCCTTTTAGGTAGATTTTTGAATTTTAATTTAACTTGATGGACATAGAATTCAGAAGGAACCCAGATACTTCTCTTCAGTTTTAAATTCTAAACCTGATCATCAACTAGGTCATAGTTTACCAGGAATATTTACTGTTTTACTCTGTCGAAACCAAAATCCATCTTGTGGGCCAGTGGGGTTACATATTATTATTTTTTATTATTTACTTAATGGTATACAAAACCAGAGGGAATTTGAGATAATAGGGGCCTAAGTGAGAATCATATAATTGCGTAAATATGAAAATAGACATTTTATGGGAGAAGAGACAGCTAAAAAAGCACAAAAGGTATCAGAAAAAAATCATGCACACACACACAAAAAAGTCATTCAAACTTTCAAGTTTATGTTTTTGGTAAGCCCAAAAGAATGTCTACTTGACAGAATTGTCCTTCTAGTTTATATCTAGAAAATATTTATATCACGTTTGCATATGTGTAATATAAGAGTCATTTCTATTTCCTGGTTTCCTAGATATTTTTTTCAATAACTCGTTATTTGTATATGAAAATGTGAAACTGGTAATTGCAGTATTATACAACTTGTTAGACAATGACAGTTTGTATATTTCACTGGTTTCAATCTTTTTATGAATTGTGATTACAGTGAAGAAGGCTATCATATAGCAAGGAGCTTTCAGTGTTTACCTGGTCATCTTCCCTATTTTTTTTCCACACAAAAAATATAAATATTTCTCTTGTGTTTAAAATAAGCATAAAAGCACTTCATAATTTTACAGTAAAAATGAGTGCATGATTGGTGTTGGTGTACCAATCCCAAGGTAAGGGAGGTAAAAGTAGTTAATTACCTTTTAGGGAGGTAAAAGTAGTTACTCTGAAGTTTTTTCATTATTTTCAGGTAATTTCTGGAAGTAGAATTTTGGCAGTCATTATAGATAATTCTCTCTGATACTCATTGAAGAAAAAAAAAAGAAAAACAAAACAAAACTTTTTTTTTTTTCCTTGAGTCCATAATAGATTCCCCTGAATTAAGCAGGATGGTTTTATACAATTCTTCATGTGAATCTATTGTTTTAAATGAGACTCCATCAGGTACCCTATGATCCACTCAGATGATATTTGAGAGATGAATGCAGTAAACAACGTCTGAATAAGCAGGACTTTTATGTTCTGTATGTTAATGTATGTTACTGCAAACTGCTAAAGCAGCATTAAGGATTATGTAAAATGGACATGGTTCCTAGTCTTTTCAATGAAGATATTCATGTTTATTTATTTTAGCATAATTCATAGTCCATAACAACTTGTACTTAAAATAAACCAATAAAAACAGTGCCAGAATCAACATGGAAAGAAAGATCTGTGAGGTAAAGCGTAATTTCCCTCACCTCACTCCACGTATTTTCCTTTTCTTGAACTTATTCATACCCCTCTGCGTATTTTATTCCATGATTTACTCTTTTGGTAAATTAGCCATATACACAAAGCATTTTCTCTATTATCACATGGAGAAAAGGAAAAACAAACAAACAAACAAATAATAAATCAGCAACTTTTCTTTAATGTCAACATAGTACAATGATATCAGCTTGCAGCAGACTTAAATATTTGAGTAGCACCAGAAGGAAGAAATATTTGATTACTAAACATGCTGGGGCTCAGATATATGTGTTGTTATGAATATAAACATTCAATAAAAAGTTAAATTTGTTGCAGGTCTTGGTGTCTTAAAATATTGTCAGACACAGTAACATTTATCATTTATCAGTATAGTTCTGATGGACTAAATGGTGTTCTTGGCAGACTTGCTCACAATCAGAAATAAAGCAGACTAATCTTTTTTTTTTTCTATATTGAATATTGAGGTAATTGTCAAATAAAAATGTAACTAACATTTGTCTTCCATTTTCTGTGAAAGGGGTGCTATGGATTCCAGTAGTATTTGATTGCTTTTCTTTTAGTTTCTTTTTTTTTCTTTTTAGATGAAAAAGAAAAAAAGAATTGTAGAAACAGTCACATATACTGTAAACAATCATTAAATACCTCATATCACACACTGAGTATCTCTGAAGAAAACGTCTGTAAGAGACAAATTCACTAATTTATTCAGTATACTTTATTGTTATTTCAATAGTTTTTTATTTATTTATTTAGGAGAGTATTATGATCTCTAATTCATAATCAATCTGTGGCTCACAGCTTTCAGTTCAATCAATCTCTTGCTTTAAGTTTACAGAATAACTTTTGCTGGGGATGAATGGAAATGACCTCCATGCACAAAGTAGTGGTGAAATCAAGACTCTTGGAAATGTGTACTAATTCTTCTCACTTTAAAACCTGTACAGGGCTTTTTGTGTAAAGCACAAAAAACATATTGATTTTAAATTTTCATTTCTGGTCTGTGTAAGCTGAAACAGGTGGTTTACAGGTATCTGATTGAGGTTGCCAGAGGTTTCTTTTTATTAAAAGGGAATTTTTAACCCCTTTGGGTCATGAGTCTATATGTCTTATTTGTCTTACTTATAATTTTATTTTTTTTTTAAGATGTTTGGAGAATATTCCAGAGAGAATACTGTTGTTAAAAAGTGACAAAGAGAATTTCTGGTTGAACTGGCTTTTTTTCTTTTTTTTTTTTTTTTTCTGTTTCTGATAACATTGTCAGTCTATAACAGATAAAATCAAAATTACATCTTCTTACTATAATGCTTTGCTTGTCTTCATCTGTATTTTAAATGTTTCCTTTTGAAAGCTGGAAATCATAGGTCTCTAGAAACACTTTCCTAGCTTTTCCCAAGTTTTATAATCTACAATCTAAATTAAATTTATATGAATCTCTCCTGTCTTTGTTTTAAATGCAAATACATAAATATACAGGTTTTTAAAAAGCAGATTTGAGTAAATGATTTCACACTGCCCTTTGCTTCTATAAAATCAGTACTTTTGGGAAGATTGTATTCAGGATTATTTCAGAATATTTTTTTAAA
The DNA here is from genome assembly GCF_013377495.2 of Cygnus atratus. Lineage (NCBI taxonomy): Eukaryota > Metazoa > Chordata > Aves > Anseriformes > Anatidae > Cygnus > Cygnus atratus. The sequence continues at coordinate 101,758,347 of NC_066363.1, read as the reverse complement.
AAAATCATTTTTAATTAAACCTCAAAGACCAATCTAAACTCACTCTGATTTTTTTCCCTATTTTTCTCTTTTAAGTCAGTAAAGACTTTATCCAGAGGTTAGTGCTTTCTGACTCCAACATACACTGTTCCTTTGCTCTTTTGTTATGAGAGACACGTATGTTTGTGATGTTGTCAGGGAGCAGACAGGCAGGCTGCTCTCTAAGTGAAGGAGAGCTGGTAGGCTGAGGTAATGCTGTCCGGGGTCCAGTCCCACAGTACTTAAGGCAGGTCAGCAGAGCAGGTTCAGATCCAGCTTACCAGAAAAGTCCACAGTGATGGGGAAGGTGTGGGAAGCCAAGTCCATTGTGGACCAGGGCTGGAGCTCAGTTCTGGATCATAGATTAATAGAATGGTTTGGCTTTGAAGGGACACACCTCTCAAGTCTGTCCAGTTCCCTCTGGATGGCATCCCTTCCCTCTAGCATGTCAACTGCACCACACAGCTTTGTGTCATCCACAGACTTGCTGAGGGTGCACCCAATCCCAATATACATGTCACCAACAAAGATGTTAAACAGCACTGGTCCCAAAACCAACTCATGAGGAACACCACTTGTCACTAATCTCCATTTGGACATTGATCCATTGACCGCAACTCTTTGCGTGATACCATCCAGACAATTCCTTACCCACCAAGTGTCCCTATGTCAAATCCATGTCTTTTCCATTTAGAGACAAGGATATCACATGGGACAGTGTCAAATGCTTTGCACAAGTCCAGGTAGATGATGTCTGCTTTTCCCCATCCACCAGTGCTGTAACCCTGTCACAGAAGGCCACCATATTTGTCAGGCATGACCTGCCCTTAGTGAAGCCATGTTGGCTGTCACCAATCACCTCTTTTCTTTCTGTTTGCCTTAGCATAGTTTCCAGAAGGATCTGCTCCATGATCTTGCCAGACACAGAGGTGAGACTGACTGGCCTTTAGTTCCCTGGCTCTCTTTTTTTTTTTTTTTTCCTGTGGCTAGAGCCACATATATCAAGTACATATATTCTCTTGTCAGTGAAGACGGAGGGAAAAAAAGGCCCCTTTTCCTCCAGGATGGGATGTTCCTGTCCCCCAGCAACTCTAGTTTAAAGCCCTCTACACCAGCTTGGCAAGCCTGTGACCAGAGATGCTCTTCCCCTGCTCTGGCAGGTGGGCTCCATCAGCTCCCAGAAGACTAGGTTTCTCAAAGTGACTCCCATGGTCTAAGTAGCCAAACCCCTGTCTGTGGCACCAGACCTGCAAACATCTGTTGATTTGCCAACATCAAATGTGTATTGGATTTAAGTGGCAAGGGTTTGGTAGCGGTGGTCTGCAGGGGTGGCCTCTGTGAGCAGAGCCCAGGAGATGCCCCATTTCAGAGCAGAGCCAGCTTCAGCTGGCTCCAAAAGGGACAGACTACTGGCCAGAGCTGAGCCAATGAGCAACACTGGTTGGGCCTCCGGGAGAGCAAAGTTAATGAAGGGAAAAAGAACTGCTGCATAACACCATCTGGGAGAGAGGAGTGAGAAAATGGGAGAGAACCAGCTCTGTAGACACCATGGTCAGTGCAGAAGGAGGGCAGGAGGTGCTCCAGGCACGAAGCAGAAGTTCCCCTGTGGCCCCTGATGAAGCAGGCTGTCCCCCTGCAGCCCATGGGTCCCACGGCGGAGCAGATCTCCACGCTGCAGTCTGAGGAGGAGCCCCTGGTAAAGCAGGTGGATGTGGCCTAGAGGAGGCTGCGGCCCTTGGAGAGCCTCTGCAGGAGCAGGCCCTGGGCCGGAGCTGCAGCCCGTGGAGAGGAGCCCACGCAGGAGCAGGGGGTCTAGGGGGAGCTGCTGCCCATGGGGGACCTGTGCTGGAGCAGTTTGCTCCTGCCAGATGGCCCCTGTGGTACAGACCCATGTTGGAGCAGTTCTTGAAGAGCTTCTGCCTGTGGGCAGCCCAAGCAGGATCAGTTTGGGAAGGACGGCATCCCATGGGAGGGACCCCACGTGGAGCAGGGGCAGAGAGTGACTGTGAAGGAGAGGTGGAGACAAAGCGTTAGGGACTGACCACAGCCGCCATTCCCCATTCCCCTGTACTACTCAGGGGGATGATGTAGAAAAGGGTAGATGGAGATGAAAGGTGGGTTTAGTTTATTTTTAATTTCTCATTGCTCTAGTCTGCTAGTGATAGGCAATAAATTATATTAATCTCCCTGCCTTTATCTCAACTGTTGAGCCCTTTCCGTCATATTTTCTCCCCCTTTTCATTTGAGAAGGGGGAGTGAGAGAGTGACTATGGTGGAGTTTTGCTGCCCAGCAGGGTAAAATCACCACAGACTCGCCATTTCAGTCCCCTTCCCTTTGACCAACAGGACTGATGAAGAAAGGGCCTACACTCCGGAGTCCCTTGCTGCTGCTCCCAGGGCTCTGTAATCCCTCTTGATACTCCTCAGACTGTTCAGTGAATGTGTCATGGCAGAAGCACAGCTGCAATGTAGCTCAGGAAGGGACTGAGCGGGGAAAGATTCACATTAAAGGTAGCCATGAAGTGAAGACTTCTGCTGAGTCTTCTTCCAGCTCTTTACAACACAGCTAGCTACACATCTTTACACATCTTTTACACATCTTTACACATCAGCTAGCTGGCCTCAGATGCTGCAGGCTGAACTCCAGGAGCTGGGTGGGGAGTATGCCCAGTGCTCTGACGGGGTTGGAAGCATGAGTGGAACTGGGAATGCATTACTCACATGTGGAGACAAATTCTGTCCACTCAAGAGGAAGCTGATCTTTTTATCTGGGAGTGACAAATTCACACATGAGGACTTTGTGATGTTTGTGGTCTGAGATGATATCTGAAAGTTGGGATCTGGCACCTTCCCCAAATACTTTGAGAGCATTATATGAAAAATGTCATTTTGAATAAGCATAAGATATTGTTTGGGAGAACTCTGATGAACAACAAACCAATAAGAATTATTAACATTCTGAAAATTAGCCAATATAGTACCTCAGAAAATATGAGTTCTAGTACTTTGCTGAGCAATGATTTATACTAAAATCAATGATACCAAACTTGTCTTTTAAATGTACTAACATATACAAAATCATTTTGTGAATATTCTAGAGATCCTTATGTACCTGGTATATTAAATATTAAAAATTATCATTGTAGACATGAGCTTGTAGCCATCCTGGGTGCACTGAATTAAATTTTACAGACGCAGATAAGTAAATTTATCTTTCACATCGCCTCTTGGCTTGATAGTCATCTTGTGCTTAATTGCTTGACTGAAATTCAACCTTGGATAGCTTTGTGATTTCTCTCTACATGAAGTCAGCCAAAAATGAATTGGTATTGATTAGCATCATCACTGTGAAAAGGTGAACCTCGAGGCTTAGAATTTGTAGTTGTGTATTTTGGCAGATGCTTTGTAAAAACTTAGGGGGTTCTGGTGTACCAAATCTATCATGGGTATTTGTAAGATATTATGCTTGTATATTTATTTAGAAAGATACAGATTTTGTAATTCACTGAACAGTGTTTGAATAACTATAAATCAGAGCAATTTGAGGGAGAAATAATTTGTTGGTAGATAGAACTATGTGATCCTTTCTTTTCTAGTTACTGTACATAAATTCAGTGGATAAAGTTTAAAGACATCATTAGGAACACATGAGCATCTAGCATAGCTTTGAGCATTGCAGTTAACATCTTAGATTCCTGTCACTAGTGGGAAGACCATGAGGGGAAAAAATAAAAATAAAAAAGAGGAAAGGTCAATCCCTATTCCATGTTTAATATTAGTACAGATGCTTATCACATTCTAGAGGATTTAGTTTTATATTTCTAAGACTGTGAGGTAGCACAAATGTAAAATATGTAAGCTTTTCACTCTGTATCTTTCTCTACCCAGATGGGAAAAACAAACAAACAAACAAACAACAAAAATGACAACAACAAAGTTAGTAGTTTAGTAGCTGTGTAAAGTCTTTTTATACAAGGAGAAGTCCATAATGTAAAGATAATTACTATATAGTAGTATATGGTTTGAAAAGTTAAAATTAGTTCCCAGTTAGTCTGCCAATATGATGCAGAGCGTAAAAGAAATATATTCCTTCCTTTCTTGCTACTGTACATAATCTTAGATCAAAAGCCCATTTCAGTTTTAAGGACTGTTTTGAGCTGTCTCCAAACAGTACCTTCAACAGCATATCAACATGTTAAGACTTACCAAAGTTCTAAGAGTACGTATGTGTATTTTTATTTTTTTTTAAGAGGAACATGTAATCCATTACAAAAAGGAACAGCCTGAGGAAGAATCTTTTGTTGGCAGAATAAAGTAACTCTAAACATAATCCATTGAATTTTTACCTCTGAGAAGTTGCTTTTTTAGTTGGTACCTATTCTCTGTATTTATGTGAATGGACTTAGAATTTGGATATGGCTCTAATGAATTTGTTAATAAGTATATTCTTACAATTTCTGAGTTCTTTTGTCTCTATTTTCCCATTTATTCCTTTTGCTAATAAAGTGTCCATACCTAAATGACAGAAAGCTTTGGGTAGTATGGGTCTCATTTTCAAACAGAGAATATCATGGCTGGATTCTGATGTATACATGGAAATGTTCTGAATCATCAGCACTGCTGTTTCTATATTACTGGTCTTCGTTATCAGTAACAATGCTTGTGGAGAAAAAAACACTTTGGTTTTTCTTTTTTCCTACTTTGCTCAATCTTTGGGGAAATCTTCTAGTTTATCATATTTAAAACACTATCTAGAGAAATATCTGGAAAAGAATATGATTGTTGTTAGTAAATACTAATACTTCCTATTTTCCATTTAATATGATTTTTGTCTTTACCAGGCAGACAAAAAATATTTATTTGTACTTGGATTATATGTATATATCTATATATATATTTAATACAATACATATACTTCAAAGGATCATTTGTCCTTTGATAATTTAAATATTTTCTTGAGAATCCTAGCAAACTGCATGAATGATTGATATGTTTGCTCACTTTCATTTTGATCCATGCTTCTAAATGAATATATATTTTCATGCATATTGTTTCATCTTTTCCTGACATTTTCTTTCCTGGAGGCTTTGCTCAGTATTTAAGAAAATTCAAATGGCATGAAAAATATAATGAAATGATTTGAATGGATTAATTTTTGTGACTCATTGTTAATGTTTGATTTTACTTAGGAAGAACTTTACCAAGTATGTATCTATCTTCAACTAGACAACAGGTTGGAATATACTTATCCCTTCACTCTTATCTGGCTACAGTTCAGCCCCAGTTAGAAAGCTATTTTACTTTTGAGAGGAAATGTGATTCAATTTCTTTTGTGATTTTTTTCCACATATATAAGCTATTTGCTCTTGAAGATATGGTTTTGACTGAGGAAAATAGGAGCAGCTGACTCACTATAGCTGCCCAAGTTGAAGGATAAAAAATATTTAAATATAAGATTGAATAACTTTTCTCATTTTTTCCATTTTTCCATTTTTTTTACATTCACTGTTTTCAGTTATAATTGATGTGTTCTTAAACAAAAACAACAACCAAATAACCAAACAAACAACGAAAAAAAACCCACACCCACTTTTTATCACTGTGTTCTATTAAAATCTAATACTACATAGTATAGTGTCCCTGGAAGAGGACACTGTAACATTTAGGCATGTGCCTATCTATATGTATACATATGTATGTCTCTTTACATATATGTAAAAATTATGTTTTAGTATCTACATATATTGCTGTATGTGCAACTTATTTACAGTCAAGACCATGACATAAAATGGTCAGACCAGGAAGACTAAAACAGGCTTCTCAGCGTGCAAACAATGTGATTTGATAGTGTCATGTAGCATTCTTTTGAACAAAGGCTCCTCAGCCTCAGTGTGTTGAACTCTCTATGAAAGAAGCAAAAGTAGACTGGGATCCTGTCATTGAAACAGTTTGAGCTGGCTTTTGTGGTTATCTGGAGACCTTTTAACACAACAGCACCACTCTTCCTATGAGTTTAGTTGCAGGGCTGGATCTCCTTTTTAATAATGTAAAAAGATGTGACAGTTTACGTCAAAACAGGTAAGCCTAATTCTGAGTTTAGTTAAATTCAGTTGTGAATATATATGTATATGTACATATGTATATGTATATGTACATATATATGTACAATACGTACATATACATGTATTATGCCTTGGTATTACAAACACTTTGCTTAGTTTCATTACTGAGAACACTTCTGGTCCATAGGACATTTGAAGAACTAGGGCCTTAAAGAACTGAAAATTTTCTAGAAATAAGGTGGGAAGAGACAAGTTTATTAATTGATTTAGCTAGATAATCACATTGTTACAATTAACAGGGTCTGAATTAAGTTTCTCTGATGTAATGTCTCATTCTCTTTGTTTTACATTCAGCAGCTTATCATTATCTGCCAGAAATTTATTTTAGAATAAAAGTAAGCAATATCTGAAAAACAAAACAAACAAACAAACAAGCAAAACCCCACCCACCTCTCTATTTCTTTCTAAAGCCTTCCTTGCTTAGAATAATGTGCCTTCCACTGTAGTCAGTCTCCATACTTTTATCAAATAGTTGATTCTGTCCTACAGGAACTAAAAATTGTAAAGATCCTAATATTTTTTACTTTTGTATATGAGCAGTTTTCATCTTTTTTTTTTTTTTTTAAGTCCATTGAAAGAACCTGAATCTTTCATTTGCACATTTTTAATCTATTTTAATCTGTTTTAATCTTTTGATAAGTATCTATTGATAATAACTTGTTAGTAGTAAGTGCTTGCAATCATAATCTTCCAATAAATATATTAGTACCAGTTTTGTGCTATAAAGATCAACTTGTTTTACCTCTGTTTTTCATTTTTAAATCTGAGGAGCATTTATTACATTCTTGACATAACCTCTATCTCCTTGTCTCTGAATAAAATCAGCTGTGAGATAATTACGTCCTATGACTAGTAATGCGGCTTTTTGTTGCTACTTTTAATTCCTCCTGTATGTGGATTAGATTTGTGAATTAAGAAAACTTGTTTATCCTAAATTAAGGTAGCACTAGTGATTATAAAAGATAATTATGTTAAGATTATTAATTGTGATGTTAAGAAATAGAGTAGTGTGAAAACTTAAAATCTTTCCTTTGGTTATTAGGATAGTAGTCTCTAGTGATGAAGACTTAATTTATAACTTCAGTATAATGAATATTCATTGTAGTAATTCTAAAGTAAAAATAGACAATACATGAAAATGTGATTATACTTCATCGTTAGGGAAGTAGAAAGTGAACTTTGACACTGTCAGACCAAAATCAATCTCAGTGTAATTTAAAAGAGTTTTTTTAATAGTGTTGTTCCATAAATAGAATGGAAATAAATAAGATTTTGGTTGCTAGTTACTATTTTAAAATGTTATCTATCTTATGATTTACTTTTATGAAAATACAATTTATGAAAAACTTGTTGTTCAAGTTCTTGACTTTACATACCATGGAAAAGTACTACATCTTGGACTGATTTTTAAGATGCCCACCTTATTTTGGGGTGAGGCTGTTAGCTTCTTCTTATAATAAAAAACAGATTTTACTTTATTATTCCACTTCCCTTTTCTTTTTTGTTTGTTCTCTTGCTCCCCCCATAAATTCTTCCCAGGTGGAAAGGCTAAAGCTTGAGAATACCTCTGAATGGGGAAAGAGAGAGAGACTTGAAGCAGAAAAGCAAAGTTTGGAAGAAGAAAGCAGAACACTGAAGTTGCAGGTGAAAGAAATTCAGGGACTTCTGGAAATGAAAAATAAAGCAACACCAATTAAACTGAGCTGTGATCGTCAAAATATACAAAGTAAGCTGCTGGTTAAAAATAAGGTATGTGCATTTCTTAGTTTGATTACTTGGGGAGCATGAAGAATTACTATTTCAAAATGAAAATAATAATAATAATAAAAGTTGTCCCTAAAACAAGAGCTAAAGAGCTATAAAAGACAGAACATCTGTGTTTCCGCATATCAGATATGCACAATTAGTGCTCAGTGACTTTGAATTTCTGCAGGGTACAGAAACAGAAAGATTTTTTTTCATTTTTAAAAAGAACCATGGGAAATTATAAATCTGAAAAGAAGACTATGGAGCAAAAGTTATGACCAGGAGGAACTGAAGAGAATAATTAATCTGTGGTAGCCACAGAGTCCTGATAAAGGTCAAAGCAAACAAAATGTGAGACAAATCATTTATCTGTCTTTCTGAATATTTAATCTCTTTTCAGGAAAGAGAAAACTGAAGGAGGAATAATATTTCTTATTTTATATTCTTCTAAAATCTGTTCACTTTTAAACCATTATTGTATAGCTCTAAATAATGATGTGATAAATTATTCAGAGACCCTTATCTCTGGGTATTTCTTCTATCTTATGATTTTTTATGCCAATACATGAAGTAGTAATCCAGAAGACTTCCACTTTCATTGAGACTCTGAAAGCTGTATAAGAGAAAGCAAAATCTAACAACAAAAAAAATGTAAACGTACATACTTGATGTTGCAAATTGGGCAATGAGAATCATTCTTATTTTTTAAATAAGAAATCTTTTAATGCCATTTTATGTGCATTTAGCGTTGAACAATACCAACCAGAGGAACCAGATTTGAGGTATTGTTACACTAGGTAATTTTTCTTGGGAAAGATTAGGAGAGAGGCTATTCTATACCTGAGGTCTGCTGCTAAATGTAATGATTTTCCTGTATTTCTGTGGTGGCTCAGGAACAGCAAATTGTATTTCACATATATAGTTTACCTTTATAGAATATCTTCTTATACAATCAACATCTGTTTTTGATTTTCCATTACTGGTATTTATCACATCATATGATATGAAGATTTTCATGATTTCTTTGTAATGCAAGTAATTTGAGGTTAGAGACATGGCCAGAAAGATGGATATCTGCTTTGGCATGTTACTGTATTTCAAATACCTTTTATTTATCTAGATTTTTTTTTTAATGTTACTTGCATAGAATATTAGACATCTGTGATCAGGTCTATCTGTTAGTATCGTGGCTGTGAGAATACTTTACATCCTTTTATCAAAGTCAAAAGGTGGATACAAAGCTCTAGCATCTTTCTTTTCCTATTATAAAAGTGCATGTTCCTGTAGTGTTTGCATTTTCATAGCTGGTGATTTCAGGATAAGATTGTCTTCAAAACTATTAACTATCAGTTTCAATGAGAAAATTAAAAATGATAATTTATTAGCAGATGAAACTGTAAACCATCATCTGGTAGCTTGATAGTAGTTATCATCCAAAGAATAGGATGGGAAAGATTTATTTGCAGCTGTTCTCTCTGTGATTCACAATAACTCCTGCTTCCATGGAATAACAGAACATAACTTCCATGGAATCACAGAACATCATCAAAAAACATAGAATGACTTTGGATTCTAATCCAAAAGCCTTTTTTTTTTTTTTTTTTTTTTCCTGGCATGGTAGTTTGAGTTCAATTAAAATAACATGCTATACACAAGACTAGAAGAGTGCATAAGGATTTCTGTATGACATGGGTGATGGTTAGATGTTTAGGTAAGCAAAAGGAAACATGCAAGATTGAAATCACAGCTATGCAGAGATTTTTATCAATTTTAATATGAATGGTTACAGATTTCCATTTACATTTTTTACATTTACATTTTACATTTACAGATTTACAGGTAATGTGTTTTAGAATGAACTTGAGAGCAAAACAGTTACCTAATACCCTTGCTTCTCCAAAACCTGTATATGTAATATGGAGATCTGTTCTAGTTGTTTAGAACAGCATATAGTGATATTAATTGATGTATGTCTGATTCATACTTTTAAAGGTTATAAACAACCAATGACAACATTTTTTTTCTTTTATAACAGTTTATAAATGGAATATAACAGAATATTAGGGTATCAAAAGACAGAGGGATATCCTTATGTAAATAATTTCATGTTGACGATGTCTTGCTCTTTAATATGGACACCTCTAAAATATATAGAATGCATGCAATCTCTTGCCATGTATACAAATTGAAGTTCTGAGTAGAAAAGTTAATATGAATCATATTTTGCTCAAAACACGAAGCCTTAATATTATTCTTAGCTGGCAGTATGTTGGTTGAAAATGTTTCCATGTGCAGTTTTTAAAAGGTTAACTCCTGTCAAACAAGATGAGAAAAACTGATGAAACAATTGAGATCAAACATTGTTACTACATTGTTTTATTGGTTGTACTTGATGGAACATAGAATGCCCTTTAAATTAATAGCTGTATTGTTTGATGAGTAGAATGGCAAAAAATATTAAATGGATCTAACTTGTTCATCTATGAAGGGATAAAATGAAGAAAAAAAACTTGTTGATGGTATAGATCAATACCATCATACTTTTTATGGAAAGAGATTTTCTATTTCAGCTGTAAATATCACCTTTAGGCAAATTTATATGTTAATTTCAAGAAATAATAACTGTGTTATTTTGTATTCTCTCTAATTGTTATGCTACATATCTGTTTATTAAGTGTTGATTCATTGAATATGTTTTGTAGAGGACTAGTACAGGATCTAAGTCTAGAATGTGAAGCTTGGGGATTCATTGACTAATTTATTATTTTTTTTAAACTTTAGTTTCCAACTTTAATATAATAAGGCTATAATATTAGAAAAAAATGCATATATCTCAAAGATGTGATGACATATAACATGCATTTTTATGAAGCCATTTTAGCTTAACATTATTTAGCAAGATTGCTAAGTAATGTTAAGCTAATCATCAACAACATCAACATTTTAGGTTTGATTTTTCAAAAGTAGGAAGCACTCCATTTTTTATACAAATTCTTTGAAAAATTAAGATGTGCTGGGTTTGCATGGCAAGGTGGTGACAACAAGAAGGGGGCAAGGGCTGCAGGTCTCCTCTTGAAGGCAAGGATGGGCTCCAGTGGCCCCACCTCAGGGCATGGCTGGGCCTAGCAGCCAAAATGAGTGAATATCTGCCAGGCCACCCTGGCCCTTCCACCAGAATGCCATTGTGGGTGTATCCCCTGCTACACAGGAAATATTTCATTTTTATGATAATGTCTTGAATGAGATTTAATTCTTATAGATATTAACTTTTGTTTTGGAATGATTATGATGTGAATGACATCCTTCCTAAATTTAACCATAAAAACCACTAAAGGTTCTGAGACTAAATTGCCACTTCCTAAATCTATTTGTTTGTTTATTTTTACTCGAATAAGGATTGAATAAGTTCAATCATTTTGAAACAGTTCAATCATTGCTTCTTTAAGATCTGGGAAAATCAAAATAATAACATTTTCAAAAACATGAATTATTTGTTTTATTACTAAAAAAAACTAATAAACTTTGTGCATCTTTGTCAAAATATTAGTGGAAATCTATTTTAAAATTTATAAATTATTCGAAAAATTAATCACATGCTGCAATCTACATGAAGTATGTAAACTGACTTGTATTTCATATTTGTATACTTGAAGAACAGATACAAGCAACAGATCGCTCATTCTTTTCTTATAATCAAATATTGTGGCATGAAATGTCTGAAATCCTAAATTCAAATCTGTCATCTAAAACTAACCAACTAAATGACACTTCCTTCCTTCCCTCGCTACTCCCAGCCCTCTCCCCACCCCTTCCCTCCACTGGCACAGGTCAAAGGAGTGTTTCTTCTTGTCCAATTCTTAATAGATTTACCCCTCAGTAGATAGGTTTTATGTAACATTAGGAAATAACAGTTCAAATTATGAACAATTTTATAAAACTATTTAATTTATATTTTAACCAGAACAGTATCTGCTACAGGGAAAAAAATATATCTGTTTAACTATGGTATTACCTCCTTCCAACTTTACTAAATTTTCTTGAGTTTCACGAGTGACTGGTGCAAATATGGAGCAGCTGCTTCATATTAGAAATAATGTGATAATAGTCAGTATAGCAATAATAAAAGGAAGCAGCACAACTGGAATAAAATATAAACACCTTGTTTCCGCAGGGGCTTTAAATTTCCTTTAAAACAAAAAGAACAACAAAACAAGCAAACAAACAACAACAAAACAAATGGAAAAAACAAGTAACATTTTATAATGTACACCAAAACAACTCAGAAAGACCTGATAAATATCCTTTTATTATGTATCAGGAGAAAAAAAAAATCATTACAATTTAGTATTGGATTAGTTATTGTTATTAATCCTATTTTAACACGTTAACAAATGCTCTTTGTAAGTTTATATATATATATGTAGAGCTCTGGAAATAGACTGAGGAAAAGTCTACTGCTGCTAGAACTTTTTCCACTTCCTAAATCTTTGTTTTATACCCGTGCTACACTTCTCAGTGATTACATCTTTGAACAGGCTTTAACAATTTCGCCTGCTCATTTCTTGCTTCTCCTTCCACATTTTGTCTCAGGGACCCTTCTACACTACATTTTGCAACACATAAAGAGTTGTGACTGTCCACTGGTGTGGACTTTTTCTCTTGTCAATCTAATCATTAATCTTAGCTTTAATAATATTTGGGAATTAAAACATTCTCCATTTTTGCAAGTGCTTGGAGCATCTCTCCAGTGCTTTCTTACACTGTGAGAAAAGGCTGTGAGAAGAAAAATGAGTTGTTCGACACGGCCCCCCCCCCCCCTTTATTTTTTTTCAGCGTCTCTGTTCCAAATGGAAAAGCCAGTACAAGATGAAATGTTCATGAAGGAGTTATTTTTAGGCTGTTTATAAAGTATCCTTTTTATAAATACAATGATTAATGAAAACAAATAATGTTTACATCTATTGTCTTTTGCTACCTGGTGGAAAGAAAAAAAATATATTACCAGGTGCTTTTCATCTCTAAGCAGGAGCGGATTATTTTTTTATTTTTTAGTTTCAGACATCTCTGTATATGTCAGACTTTTGTCTCCAGTGTCTGCAATGTTCTAATAGATTACTGCTAATTATCCCTTTGGATGAGATGCTGTTGGATCAGAATAGAACCGTAGGATCATAGAATATCCTGAGTTGGAAGGGACCCACAAGGATCATTGAGTCCAACTCCTGGCTGCACACAGGACCAACAAAAATCAGACACTGTCTGAGAGTGTTGTCCATACACTTCTTAAACTCCAGCAGGCTTGGTGTTGTGACCACTTCCCTGGGGAGCCTGTCCCAATCCCCAACCACCCTCTTGGTGATGAACCTTTTCCTAACACCCAGCCTGACCCTCCCCTGTCCCAGATCCATGCCATTTACTTGGGTCCTGTCGCTGTCCCCAGGGAGCAGAGCTCAGCACCAGCCCCTCCGCTCCCCTCGTGAGGAAGCTTCAGGCCGCCATGTGGCCTCCCCTCAGCCTGCTGTGCTCTGGGCTGAACAAACCAAGAGACCTCAGCCACTCCTCATACATCATCCCCTCCAGACCCTTCACCATATTCACCATTAGAGATTAGTAATATGTGTCACAGTAACATGCATTTTATATAGTATGTGAATCACAGGTGTGCATATATATGTGTATATATATATATTTATAAAAGCAAAATATCAGTTACAGTTTTGGTTATTCAAGTGCTAAATACTTTTCTCTTTTGCTAAAAAAAAAAAAAAATAAAATATTCTATACTACAAGTAGATTCAGACTCTATTTTATTCTTCCCAGAAATATTTGGATCATTTAAAAGTTTATTCATTTTTATTTGTTCCTATTGTTTACTTGAATGTAGAACACTTCTAATGAGATACAGCCTTATTACTCTAAACTCCATACAAACCTACCATAAATTATTAACGAGAAAAGTATTTACAATTACAGTTGTGAAATAAAAATTTAACAAGTGATTGAGAATAATAAAAGGAATGAGATAAGGTGACAAACGCTGCAGCTGCACAGATATACATGAACGTTTTGGTTCAAAGAAGTAATGGGGCTTTAAGACAGGTCTCCTAGTATCCCCTGTTGAATCGGTATTGGTGTATTGTTGGGTGGTTTTGTACATGCTTTACTTGATTTCTTCTGTAGAGGACTATGTGGGAAATTTTGCTTCAGGTATTCACTGTAGTTTTTCCAAGCCCTAAGGGCTTGACAGGGCTGGACCAATGTCAGTTTTTGAGAAGGTCTCCTATTGCAGGTGCAGCCCTCAGCACCTGCTGCTGCAGTCTGCTTACCAGCTTTTGCTGTGCTGACTTAATAATGTGAACACAGACAAATACAGAAGGGAATGCAAATCGCTACCTTGTCAACAGTAGTCAGAGGTCTGAATCTGTCTAGCCCAGCATGTGATCTGCCAGAGGTGCTTCCAGGAGGCACCGCAGTATGGAGATGGAACTTTATGATTTGCCTAGGTGAAGTATGAGTAGTAAGGGCTTGTAATAATTGCTATGTGTTTCATTCCTGGTTTTGTGTCACAGATCTCTTTGATTGAGTTGTGAATACGTTTTTTAACTCTTCATCAGAAAAAATACTCAAGAGAACATTATGGTACTATTGTTAAACACTTTGATACTTCAGTTAGCACTGTTCATCCAACAGAGAATTATCTTTGTTTCAATACAAACCTCTGGGACTACTTATTGTGATGGTTAAGCAGCAGTGGCTGCACAATTTGTGCCCTTAGCAGATTTTTCAAAAGCAGCATGTTTTGTCAGAATTACCACTTGGGATACAGTTGCTTTATACGACTCTTCTTTCTAATCACATTTGTGCTGAAATGGTCAATTCCATTCCTTAGACTGAAACTGGGGGGAGAGACGGACAGAATGGTAAACAGAAATTCATTAATAAAGATATTAATGTTTGGGTAATTATATTTCCTGTTAGGCTTAGTATTCTTTTCCTAATAAATCTTAGACTTTTTTTTTCTTGTTATTGCACAATATACTTTAAAAATAAAAAGTCTTTTTGAAATAAAGGAACATTTATTATTGTACAATCTCATTTTGAATGATAGTAGCAAACTGGATCTATACCTCTATCAGTAGAATCAGAACTGTTCTGTTTTATATTTCTTTATAGTTTTCTCTGTTAAGTTTCATCACTTAGTATTGTAGACCTTTCTAGGGTGCATTTCAGTTGACCCTACTTTCTTCTACTGCTTTAAATACCATAGTAACTTTGTTTTTGTTGGTATTCCTAAGCTTTCTAAATAATTTCACTTTTTTTTCTTTTTTCTGCTGTGGCTTAAGTCAAGTCTTCCTTTGGGTGTCTACTGGTAAGATCTTCCTATGGCATGGAAATTTGTCATTTATCTCTCTTTTCATGTGCCTTCTTCCTTATTTTCTCCCACATTCAATAACTAGGTATTCCAGCATGTAGAAGTTTTTATTTATTTATTTATTTATTTATTTTTCCTGAGTCAGATAAGTATGCTATATTTCTCTTTAAGTTTTATTTTTTTTCTCCCCTATTCTTGGACTAGAATGTGGTTTCAGACCATATCTGTGATAAAAATAAAATTCAGAGTTCTTCCTTAATTCTCTCTCTTTTTTACACCCCCCCCCCCCCCCTTTTATTTATTTCTGAAATACGTTCTTTACATATTGGTGGTGCTAGAAGGTTGGGGATTTTTTTTATTTTATTTTTTTTCTCATAATTAAGCTGTCACTTGGTAAAGACAAATGTATATATGATATTGTGTTGCTGGTCAATTCAAGTTTTCATTATTCTAAATTCAGCCTATCAAATCTGTCTATTACAGCTTCAATTAGGTAGAAACTTTAGCCGTGTTTGGAATGATATCTGTAAGCTTAACTTCTAGCTTGTATAAAGTGGCTGCTTTGAAGTATCAGACTTTAAGATTTGCTTGTTGACTACTTCATTTTTTAAAGGGGGGAAAAAGGGGCTAATTATGGAAATCGGTCTTAATTAGCATTGGGTCTCTTTTTTTTATTTTTTTTCTCCCTTGGAAAAAGATGTGGTTTGTGACATTTCATACCAGGAACATAATGCAGAAACAGACAGCACTAGATGTCTGAAGTATGTGCTTTGTCCTGCTGTGCTATGCTTTCCTCATTGCTTTCAAGATAGCTATCTTGGGTTATTATGTTCATCGAGTCTTCATCCCTGTAAGACTATTCTAATTTAGGTCTGATGTTTGCCTTTTATGCTGAATGAATTAGTGTTGGATTCTCTTTCTTCAAGTAATTCTGGTCAAACTGTTAATTAATAAAGGTTGTCTTTTCGTTATACTAAGTTTTTTATTTTTATGCTTTTCTATTTATATATTTATTCATTTATTAACTACATAAATAAATCAGACCTTAAGTAAGTCCTGTGCAAAAGGAGAAAACTGAAATAGGATCTCTACCTTCTATTTTATTATTAAAAAAAAATATATATGCATAAACATTGTTTTATAAAGCTGAATACCTTTTGTCTGACCCAGTCACTTTCCGTATGCTTTGCTTTGCTCAATTTAGGGATATTGACCTGTCTTAGTTTCAGAGAATTTGTAAGGAAGAAAAATAATGGCTGATGAACAAAGTTACTTCTCCATCTGAAGAGAATGTCCTTTTATTTATTTATTTATTTATTTATTTATTTAAAGATAGCTTGACTAGAACTTTGTTTAATGCTTAAGAATGAAAAAAAGATGGTTCCTTAAAAAAACAAATGTTGTACCCTACTTCTGCCCTTCATAATGCAGAAACATTGTTGAATAAATTACTTTTTTTGGGGTACGGGAATAATGTTTCATATTTCTAAACTGTGTTTAATTGTTGTTGAATAGGAGGTACATTAAAAAATACCTTCAAGACATTCTTAATATAACATGAGCAGAGGAAAGCATATATTTTTCATCATTATTTTGCCTTTTGTCTACACTCAGATATACCAAGAAGTCATTTAAGAGTACTTTAGACACCAAAGTCAACACTGATTTATCCAGTTTCTGATTGGAATATTTGGGGTGATTACCTTATTGTATTGCTCCCTCTCAGCTTGTATTATACACATTCTTTCATTCACTGATTAATTCCTTTTTTTTTCCTGTTTTTTTTTTTCAGATAGGTGACATTGTTTGGTTCTATATGTGTCATCCTATTAGCAAGGACATTTATTATCATATTACCAAATGTGTAGTATAAATGTGCAGAAACCACGCTGGAAAGAGATTTAATTTCTTTAGTGCAGAAGAACATACTGTATTCAATACACTATTGTGAATATACTATGCCTGAGCAAGGCCGTAGAAGTCTTTCTGAAAGTTTTCTAGAAAATATTATTATGTTTTCTCTCATTATAGTGTTTGCAAGAGGTCTTTGAAATTTACCAAGTGATTAATCCATGGAGACTATTATCTTCTTTTGCCAATGTTGTGTACATATATTGTAGCTATAAGAATTTGGAATTTCACGTTCTCTTATGTTGTACTACTGCAATTTTGGTATCGGTGTCAAAGTGTGTATGGTGACCTCTACCCAAATATATCAGAGATCCACCTGTTTCGAAAGGAAAGGGGAGCCAGGAGCTGAGCACAGCACCAAGGTCGGACGAGGCAGAGATTCTCATCCTTTCACCAATCCCTCAGCACCTGAGAAGGAAAGCAGAGTAGATTGGGTGGTGGCAGACTGGGTCAGCTGAAAGTACAAATCACTAGGCAAGTTCATGGTGACTCTCCAGGAAGCCAGTCAGTGAGCTCTGAGGCCATATTAATGGTTGATTTGGCCAAGCACAGGCATGGCTGCAAATATGACATGGCTGCTGGGACTGGAGCCCAGGCAAGTCCCATGGAGAGAGCCTCAGCGTAAAAGCTCCCAAGGGAAGGAAGAGAAGCCTTTGCTTAGAGTTTCCAGCAGGGTGTTCTAGAAACACTGTTTTCTGGTCCTTCCCAAGCAGCTGAGGAGCAGGCCCTCAGCTATGCTCTCTGCCCTGAGCCCAGGCAGACAAATCTTAGGAAGGGGATACTGATATTCCCCACTCAGTATCAAATGATTGTATCAGCAGTAGAGCATGGCTAAGAGGCTACAAAGCAATTTTAGAATAGAAAGAGGTTCAAGAGGTTCAGCCCATTCTAATAAAAATAAATAATTAATTAAAATAAATTTTGTCTTTATATTGATTAAATATGATCTATTTTTAGTATTGTTTTGTGATTATTGGTTATTATAATAAATTAATTGGTTGCCAACATTTATGCCCTATTGAAGGTCAACAGTGCAAATTGCTGACCTTCAAAGGGATATGACTGTAGCAGACTCTCATAGTTGAGTGGAAATACTTTTCGCCAAGTCTAATGGCCTAGAACTGATTAAGTTGAAATTGGTTACGGTACATTCACACTCTTGTGGTTTTATGACTAGTAGGTGTAAAGGTGTCTGTAGTTCTGAATTATCTTAGACATTTATGTTTCATCATATGTACAGAAGCCACATACCATGATTGAAGAAACTGCTTTTTCACAAGAAGTTATATTTCCAGCTAAGTGTAAGTGAATGCTTTTGCCAGTTCTTCATCGCTGGCTCCAGTGGACTAAAATGGTATCAATTTACATGAAGGATATTGTTTATAAAATCTGGAAGAGCATGGTATTCATATCCACATAATCTGCCTTCTGGCTGCAGTGGATTAGGTGAAGAAAGCTATTGATGCTTCTCTTTGTTTCAAACACTGATGGTTGTTTGAGAGTGAACTTTTCTTTCATTGGCCTGACTGGGACTTTACAAGAAATGTAAAATATTTAAGAGATGGTAGTTTCTTCTATACTATGGAAAGATGTGTGGTAACTTTTTGTATTAGTACATGATTGTACATGTAAGTACTGATTCGGGTTGTATGGTTATCTTTCTGAATATATTTTCACATTTTTCATCTTAAAAAGTTCATATGTCAGTGTAAAAATATTTTAATGTATGATATTGTTTCTGTTTATAGTATGGAAGTTCTGTTTGACAGATACAAGAATAATGTTTATGATTTAGATCAGAATTGATATTTTGGGGTGATCAGATGCATCTCATTGTTTAATGCCTTTTTAAGAAGCATACAGTTTCTTAAGATATGAGACATAGCGCTGTTTTACTTTCCTGTCCATATAATATATAATGTGTGTGTGTGTGTATATATATATATATATATATATATATATATATATATATATATATATATAAACAACTGTAGATGGATATTTAAGTGATAATACTGTTTTGTTGTTGGGGTGCTTTTTTTTTTTTTTTTTTTTTTTTAATAATGAAGTCTGGAAAACATCAACTCCATAAGCCCAAAGTTTTCATGAAAATACTCAATGAGAACATAAGGTCCTAGAATAAACTAAACTGAAAAATGGAAAATCTAGGAAAAGATTTTCTGGGAAAAAAAAATAAAATTAAAAAAATGGGAAAGCCTATTATCTAGGCTGGGATAGATCCTCTTAAGACTATTTTGTTGAAGCTCTTCCACATTTAATAAATCACTGCAGAGTTCATTCAGGTGTTCAATTCCTATTCAGACTGAATCATCTAACAGTCAAGCTGATATGAAGACCCTGTGTATCTTATTTCTGTTCATCTTTGTTATATAGCTTTTCACACAGAAAGAAATACAAACAACCTCCCTTAATAATAGAATAAAGAATAAAACCTTGGTTTTATTCTAACATAAACTGACATTTTATTCTAACATAAACTGACTTTTTTTTTTGCCTATCAGTTTCATGGATAGGAAAGGTGTTGAAGCTTAATTCCAACACTGCCAGCTTCCTCAGAGAAATAGTTTAATTGTACATATTTGAAAACAACATTAACCTGAAACATAATAGATAATTTGTGAAAAGGAGCAGTTAGTGTCTGGAAATTAGAGTTACGAGGTTGATTTCCATTCTCTGTGATTACTTCATTCAGCTGTACTCTTTCTACCTATGCTGAACTTTTCAGGAAATAAGGGTTTACATTTCTGATGGACATTACATTATGACTTGAAGATCTGTTGCCTTTAAAG
This sequence comes from Cygnus atratus, assembly GCF_013377495.2. Lineage (NCBI taxonomy): Eukaryota > Metazoa > Chordata > Aves > Anseriformes > Anatidae > Cygnus > Cygnus atratus. Next base: position 101,738,368 of record NC_066363.1, on the reverse strand, counting down.
ACATATTTTTTAATTCTGTCAATAAAGAGTGCAAATTGTGTTGAGGTATAACTTTGTAGTAGTGATGGACTTTTGACTTCCACATTTATTTATTTGTTTATGGCAAATAAGACAAAATGATTGTTAAGTCCAAAAGCTGTCCTGTTAAGGTCAATAGCTGGACTGTCACAAGTGCATGAGGTAGAACAGAGGCAATTGAGGTTTTGTTTTTAACAGTACTTTGGACATAAACTTAGTGTTAGAGCCCCACTCATCCAGGCTTTTTTGTTATTTCATGCTTCATGAAGACAGTTTAGTTCTTTATTTCTGTTCTATTTTGATATTAATGTATATAAAAATACAACAGTAGAACACCTCTAAATTTGTTTGTCCTAGCAAGATTTAGCTAATAGATTATTTTTCATCTTAATAACTTTCCTGTTGGAGAAAGTTACTAGTTAATAGTTATTCCGGTGTGCAATACTGACAAGGCACCACAACTTTCACACCTCCTCTTAAATGGTTTCAAAACTTGTATCATATCCACATACCTGAATCTCTTAGTATGGCCTCCGAATGCACTCAAAACCCAGAAATTATTTAGCTATCCTATCAACATATTCAAAGTGAAGAAAATATGATCGTTGCTAAGTGGGGTTCAGACAACCAACTTATCATAGGCACTGTACCCCCTCTTTTTGTTTGGAATTGTTCTGTATTTCAAAAAAAATGGTATGGATTCATATGAATACAAGTAATTATAAAAATATTATTATGGTCAGTTCTGTTAGATTATCTATACAGATTTATTTTTACCATAGTATGCTTCTAAAAGGAAAAAAAAAAAATCACCCAACGGGTTCTGTACCAAGGGCCATCCAAATAATCATATTCTTTAGCACTATACAGAGTGTAAAAACAAGCTGAAATCTTCAGTTTTGATGGTGACACCATCAATAGATCCACCAATAGATCCTTCATTTGAAATAAGATACTGGTTATTTGAATACTTTAAAGCTCTGCTGAGATTCTCAATATTCTCTGAGAATGTGTTGATTCTCTCCTGTTCATGCAAACTGTAAGACGACAAGAAGAAACATAATAAACTTGTCCATTTAAAATCACTCCAATAGAGCTTGAGTAGAGGGTTACTTTTGCAATGATATCTTTATCATAGTCTATACCTTTATCTCTTCCTTTCTCTCCTCTTGCTTCTTCCCTCCCACAAAATGTAAACAAAAAATAAACCCCCCACAAACAAAAACATAATAAAACCACTTGTAATCAAAGATCACATAATGCGACTCAACTTGCAACTTGTCTTGATGTCAAAAAGCATGCCACAGTCCTTTGCCTACACTGTAGAAGGCTTCATATTTAACTGGTTTGGGGAGAACTATTAGCTCTCTAGTTTACCCACTCTGCAGCAATAGCTTTTTCTTTATGCCACACAGCTCAACTACTGTTGGTATTAGATCTTTAGTCCTGACTGGGTTTGCTTCCCCACTTTTCATTTTCAGTTTAACTTCTGTTAAAGAAGTTAACACTTCTTTAAGCCGTATTCAAAAATAGTTCTATTTTTACTGGAAGAGAGGGAATACAGTTTAGCATTTTACGCATTATTATAGGAAGAATCTCTCATTTTCATTACCTCAAAACAAACAAACAAAAAAACTCTCATATATGTATATATATATATATTTAAAATTTTATAGGGTTATAACACATGATAATCTACTCTTGGCTTGCAGGCAGTATTTTCTTCTTCAACAGTTAATGTTAAAACTTTAATAAACTGTAGCATACAACTTAACTCACTGCCATCACTCAGTTTACAGCAATGTTTGAGAAGCATTCTATAGTATGTTCCATGGACTCTATAGTCATGTAATATATTTAAATACTTTTTAATATTAGTAATTTACAGGTGTCTTTTGTCAGAGTATCCTTCAAGAGTGTCAATTAAAAAAAATCAATTTTTTGAGTATTACAGAAACTTGCAAACATCTTAAGATAACAAATTTATATACATATATATATATTTAAAATGCCTAGTTACTTTTAACCTAAGTATTTTTTACCTAATAATTTTGTGAATGTTTCAGATAAACAGTGAAATATGAGAATGATGCAAACATGACTGGAGTGAGAAGAAGGACAGAGAGGTCACAATAAAGAGTTTCTTCGTTTCAGCTATGAAGCTGATTGTCACAACTTTTGCCACTTAGATATTCATTAAGGATTTACCTCCAAATTAAACATATCAGTAAAAAGGAGATTACAGTTTGAATAGTTTCATTTTATTAAACTTTTAAACTTCATTCATCTTGATGTTCTTTTTCATGACTGGGTATTAAGGTTTAATTTAGGTAATATGTGGTTTTTTTTTGTTCTGAGGTGTAAAACTCTGAAGAGATTTTAAGAGTTCTAATTTGCCACAAATGTCATGTGTATCTGGACAAATTACAAATTGTTTTTTTACTTCATCCGTGCTTTGTTCGGTAAAAATAAAGTGTGTTATTTTGATGCATCAAAGATAAAACCATACAACAAAATGTGACGAGCTAATATACATTTACTACAATGTAACTCTCCTATAGATATTCAAAGTTGCGTATAGTACAGCTATTGGTTCCTACTACATAATGGATGGTAACGTGATTTTTTATAATACAGTTTATTGAAGCATATTAAACCTATGTGACGTGAAAATATTTGTCATGATGTTGTGGAAACTCTTGTAGAACAGTGAAGAGGAAGCAATTTGTCCGTGTTTATCTATGAGAAAAGACCAGCATTACAGGCTTATACAGCTGTCATTTTTTCTAATTTCTGTTTGTGGTTGCACATGGCTGCTTCTTTGTCCTAAAAATGTGTTTTCACATCGCTTACTTCCTAGTTAATATAAATATATCTGTAGTCCTATATGTCTATGGAATCACTTATTTTGTGTATATTCATAAGTACCACAGAGAACAAAATTTACTGAAATTAAACCTTAATCCCCAGTCATGAAAAAGAACATCAAGATGAATGAAATTTAAAAGTTTAATAAAATGGAATTATTTGTGTATATACTCTTGTCTCTTCTGTGGGAATATATGTAAAGTACAAGGAACATTCAATATGTATTTGATACTGGATTTATACAGAGAAAACAAGTTTGACTTATTTTGGGCTCTTTGCTTTGCTCCAAGAATGCTAAAATAGAATTATGCCCTAAAATCATTAGATGCCTATATATATATAATAAAATATATATAATAATAACAATGATAAACTGTAAGCCTGCTTGGCTTGGAAACATATTCTAAACTACAACTGGGCTGTTTTATGAAAATGAAATAATTGTTAGCTAGTATGTTGGAAGTGTACATCATATATATATATTTTGAAATTTATTTTTTATTTTACTTTATTGCTAGGATTGTTCCTAAACAGAAGATAAAAATACTAAATAAATAGCTTTTTCTGATCAAGGGTTAAACATAGGATGTACAGAACTTTGAGATTTTGTTTAACCTCAAATATTTGGCATGAATGACATAGAAAGCATGTTTAGAGGTCTATACATTAGATGTTATATATATATATGAATGTATAATATACATTATACACTCAGAGGGCTATACATCATAACCCTCTTACATACTTTATAAGTAGCATGCAACCTTATATCTTAATATGAAAAAAATATGCTTCATAGGCACTGGGAAACACAGGAAGATTGTGAATCACCCAGTTTGTGGCAAGTTCCAAAACTCAGTTATATTGATGTGAATTCACTTTCTTAAAGCTCCAAGCAGTTAAACAGCATAATAGTAGAAACATTCATCAAAAATCCTTATTTTGACAGGTTCTGTTTATGAACTTTGAAGTAAATAGATCTAATAATTACTCTGTAATTTGTTATTTTACACAGTGTGCGTTTCTTTTAACAGAAGAATTATTATAAAATGTGATAGCCAATATCTGGGGAAAAAAAAAAAAAAAAAAAAGAGTCCTCTGTGACTAAAACACTAACCCGTGTTTTAAACAGATGTAGGTAGGCTGATAAAGTCTAACCTGGATGTGAATGGAGTTTGGAGTATTTCGTATCTGTGAATTGTGGAGAAAATGATACGGCTTTGTATTTTTCTTATTCATCAACAGTGCTATTGGACTAAGAAATTTCTGTTGCAGTAGTAGTTAGTGTTTGTTCAGATTGGCCCTAGAGAAATAAGAGCTATGTTTCATAAAATCAGCCAAATTGATATTTAGAAATGTCACTGAAGATATGATGGCATTTTATAATGTATCCCAAGGTAAATATAACCTTTTACTCAGAATTTTTGTTGTAGAAAATGTGTGGTCATATAGCCTGTTTCTTATTTGGAGGCTTTTTTTTTTTTTTTTTTAATTATTATTATGTTAAATAAATCACTGGATTTGGAAGCAGATTTACCTTTGCAGAAACTTTTTATGCGGTGAATTATTACTCGTTATGCCAGGTAATAACACATAATTTGAAATATTTGAATATAAATATGCTGTAAACAGTCTGCAGAGAAAGAAAAACTGATTTATCACTATTAGTTTCACTGTGGTTTGTGTTCAGGTCTATGTGTTATGATTGTCCTTCATTTCAAACATAACGTATGGCAGTGTTCCCTACTTAAAACATAAGAAACATAAAAAAATGTATATGTTCTCTTTCTAAAATGCATGTGATCTTTCAGCATGTGTATTATGTGAGGCTTTGGTAATGCACAATTGTTGCTGGTGTTTTGGTTTTAGGGTAGTCTATAGAATACAGATCCATTTTTATGAGTGTAGTTTTTATCCAGCCACTGTGCCTTCTCAAGAAATTTGAAAGAATATAGAGTAGCCTGCATGGTCTAAAATAGACAAACGGTTGATGCTGAGGGTCAAACATTATCCAGTGTCCTACACAACTGTAAAAATCTGTTTTACATAAATGAAATACATGGTTTATTATTTATTCATATTTTGAGGGTTGTTTGTTATTTTGTTTGTTTGTTTCTATTTTTACATCTATGATGTTACTAAGCTAATTCAGTTAAGATCATACTTATGGACCAGTGCTTACCATAACATTTGTGTCAGTCACTTATCCAAATTTTAAACATATTTAAGTCTTTTTCATCTCAAGATCATTGATTTCCACTTTACATATATGATGGGAACTCATAGAGAAAAATGTTAATTTTTAACTTCATTGCGAGAATGTTAAAACAAAAGAGAACAAATACAACTAAATATAAGTATTCAAGATATTAATTACATTTTGCTCTATGTGTGACTCCAGCGTGAAAATATCTGTGCCTTGTTTTCAATTGTTTTCCATGAAAATTAATAGTTTCCTAACAATATGTTTAGAAACATAATGTTCATCTTCTGATATATATATTTATCATCATAATACACGTATTATTTATTTTTTATGTATCATTTATTTTTTATTATAATTATTTGTAATTTTAGGCAGACACGTAATACATATCTGTCGTATATCCTGTAAACCACAAACCCATAAATAAATATATATAATTTAAATATAGCAATAATTACAAGAAACAAACAAACAAAAAAAGATTGGTGTCAACAGCGTCGTAGAAAAAGGTTGTGTAGAGGTAGAATGTTTGATCAAAGAATACCCACTGAAGATGGGAAAAATGGATTTTGTTAGACGGGGAGAAGAGGAATATTTGATGTGGGAAAAATGCATGGGAAAGTGCAGAAAAGCATATGTACTAACCGGAAGCTTTATGAAATGGTGCTGTCTTTCTATATGTAGCCTTCAGAAACTGAGAACAATGCCATAAGACTTCCATCTTTAAACTTTTTTACTTTTTCAGTGTATTGTGTCCTCCTATTCTTTTACCCTAACCTGCTGCCAAAACGGGCATAATTTTGTTGATGACACAAGGAAAATTTGGCAGGAAAATTATTCTACTTTAGAATAGTTTTCAGACAAATTTTTTCAGAGGGCTGACAGAAGTGCCTTGCTGGTTTCATAACACATACATTAGAGTTACCTTCCAGGGTGATCTGAAGGAAGAATAATACTTCATACATTCTTTTTCAAGTTCTGAAATAGCATAGTAGCACACTACCCTGCAAGAGGGCTTTACATGTGCTCTGAAGAGTGATTGATTATTGTGAATTCTTTCCATCACAGTCTATGAACTAATTGGCTTTTAAGAAAGTATCAAAATTAGACAGTATTCAATTTTTGATCCTTTGAGCTAAGTAGCATTTCTGTGTGGTTACACAGAGATCACAAAAATAAATAAATAGATAGATAACTAAACCAACCAACCCCCAGCCCTCCCCCCCCCCAAAAAAAAACAAACAAATAAACAACAACAAAACTAAAACAAACCAAAACCAAGGAACCATGCTGCCAAGGTTATTACAGTGCTGTGGGGTGGATAGCTCTCAATTTACAAATATAGTAAAATACTGTGGATCAGTAAGACAGGAAAGTTCATTTAAGAAGTATGAATAAACTAATGCATTGTGCTATTATAATGTGCTATTTTGTCTTTAAGGAAACTATGATGTTTTCTAGACAAGTTAGTAAGACAGGTTGTTTTTGAGTTTCACATGTTCACTATGCAGCAGCTATGTGAAATTGCTGAAAGAAATTGGTCTAGGATGTGTTAAATACACAGGATTAACATATAAAATAGAAGGATTATACTTATAGAATAATTTTAATTGTATAACTGTAAGTTACAGTGGCAAGACTAATGTTTTTGACAATATGATAGCATCCACCTAAAGATGTATCTTACAGCTGCAGGTAGTTGCATTAAAGAAACAAACAAAAAACTTATTGTTGTTTTAGGCTTAGATGCTCATTTGTTCAGGGAGTTTTGTATATATCTCTGTCCTCTTGACTGGAAATTTTATTCAATGGAATTCAAAGGCTTTTTTTTTTTTTTTTTTTTTAAGATGTTAGGGAATTGTCTTATACAAGGTACAAGCCTTGAATGGATTACACAATTTCATAACTGAAATCTGGGGATGAAATCTTACACAGCATGTCCACTGTGTAAATCAGCTTCATAAGACCTCTGCGGTGATGCTGTGATTTCAGGTAGTGCAGATGTTTCGTTGCAGATGCTCTACATCAATGGTCTGACCACACACAGCAAATTTGGCACAAGCAAAATGTGTTGGTTTTCCTGAATGTGCTCATACCAGCTGTGTACCTCACACCCAATAGATCTGACTTCTGAGAAATATTGACTCACTGTACTCATGTGCTAAATAGGACACACGTACATGTTGACAAACACTAGAGCAGTATGACTACTCAAGAGCAACAACTATATTAAAGGTAAATGGTGATAAAAAAAAAAATGAATGTTTCTTGGGTAGCTTTCCTAAATATTCAAGGTCTGGGTGTGGTACAATGAATTATTTGAATTATTTCTCTGCGTGATTCTGTTATCTTAAATATGTTCAGATCTTAGTTAATGGCACCAAGTCATGCTTCAAGGAACAGAGCCTCAGAAACAAGCAAAGCATAGCTGATTTCATGAGATGCCTGTGAAGTACTATAGTGATGTGCTGTGCAGATGCTTGGTACAGCAGTTTTGCATATATATATATTTTTTTTTCCCCATGGTCTACATTGAGTTTCTGACTGTTATATTCCTTCATGTTCTGTGAAGTCTTGCTTCCTCATACTATGGTTAGAACCTAAAAATTATCTCAGTAATCTTATTGTAGTTTATTAAACCTATGAAAGATTCCCCCAGGTTACATTTTTCTACAGGATTCCTGTATTATCTTTATTCAAAAATAGTCTTTTTTTTTTTTTTTTTTTTTTAACACGTAACATAGAGTGGCAATTGCGGAGTAATAAGACTGAGGAACCATGTGTCTGTGTGATTTAAGGATGGCTGCATAGCAGAGTGTGTTTCTATTGTTCCATTGCAGTATATTACAGAGATAAAATGCCTATTTTATTGGTCCAAACTATGGCGTTATACTACTTGTTGGAGGTTTCTTTTTTTTATTTCAGTGAAGGGAGAAGCATAGTTAGATTCCACTTGAATATCAGTAAAAACTTATGTTTTGTTTGTTTGTTTGTTTTTCTCACTAAGGTTGGTATTTTGAAACTTTAACAAATCAATTTTAGAGTGGTAAAGATGGAATTTGCAATACAAGTTAAAATGAGCTGCTTGCTTAGCTCTTACCTGGCTTCTTTTCCTATATAGTAATTCTCCTGGGATAAAATTTGTCTTTGAGCATAATCACGTAAGCATACCTGAAGATTCACTTTTTCAAGATAATTCCTTCTTTGTTTTCTATAGCTCAAACTTTCTGTTATGTCAGCATTTAACTTATTTCTTAAGACAGTTTCTTCTGTTGACAGGATTAAAGAGTAACAAACAAACAAACAAAAACAACCACACAATGCTAATTACTGTTCCCTTACAGTATTTTAGATTGTTCTTTACAATCTTTGCCTGCGTACCATAAATATAAACATATATAAAATACCAGTAACTAGAGCACAGCTCTGTGTATTGTGTATTTTCAGATTGTGTACTGACAACATTCAGAATAAACTTTTTTTTTTTCTTAACAATTGAGCTGTGGATAGATGTCAAATCCCAACTCTTTCTATTCTTTGAGGGATATGTAGTTGTGGTGCAATGCATTTCTTTTTTCTATAGTTGTGCAAAGTTCTCCTTCACATCCCAAAATAAAAACAATGCAATAAAGCAGAAAATATCTGACCTGGTCTACCATGTCTGTCAGTTTGTCAAATTATTAGCTTAATAAACAGAATATTCACCCAAAAGAAGAAAAAAAATTGGTTTGTTTCCTCTTGTGCATCATAAATGGACTTTCTTGTTAAAACCAATCAGGACATTAATTTTCAAACTTCATTTTTTTCTTGACACAGCAATAAATGTCATGTAGGCATTTTTCTAGCTTCTCTGTTTTGTTTTTTTTTTTTCCTCTTCTATTTAGAGAGAGAGGAGAAGCAGAGGAAAGAGTGTTACTGATGGTTTTTTTTTTTAATTATTATTATTATTATTTAATTCTGTCAGTAAGCAGTATGTTTCTAGATAGCATTAATGTGCTTCTATTCTGAAGAAGAATACTTGTCCTGTTAGAGGAAAAGAAATCCAAGAAGAAAAATAAGTAGTCTCTCCAGAATATTGATTTTTTTGTTTGTTTGTTTTACTGTGGTAGTAACACAGACATTAAAGAAGAAATCATGAATTAAATACTTTTTTTTATCACATTCCTCCATGAAAAATAATGATCATTCTCTTCGTGATTTGGACTTCACTACTTTACTATCAGCAAATGATTCATCATTGGTCAGGTTTTGAGCACCTTGAATGTCCCTAATTTATTTCTCTTTCTGATTGATGAATGTTGCAGGATGGTAGTTGTATCAGAGCAAGACAAAGAAAAAGGATTTCACAAGGAAATCTTGAACTTAGGAGGTTCATATGCTGCTGGCACTAATTGAGAAAGCTCATCCACACTTCAAATTATCTTGTAATACCTCTAGTAGATGCTGCACATCTAGAGGTTCAGCATGCAAAACTGCTGATGATATTTTAGTTGTAACCAGAAGAGCATTTTAGCATGAAACCCTTTGCATATTTTTATATTTGGTATATATAATCTTGACTGTACTTTAAACATTGCATTTAAAAATACATATGGTATAAAAAACGTTTTTAAACAAAATATGTTCTCAGCTTCACTGCAGAAATTGCAGGCCTTATTTAGATATTCCCAGGAGGCAAGAATTTCATGACAGCATAAGTTAGTTTAAAGGCATCTCACTCCCTTTTTCTTAAAGGTAAAAAACAATCACTTCTTTAAAATGTCTAATCATACTTTCTATCTCCTCTATAGCACAGAACACAATGGACAATTTTATCTTGAAGGAATAAATCTAATTGTCTCTGATGGAGGAATAGGGCGCAGGGAGATGATCAGAGTTATTTCACTTCTGAAGGGCTTCATTTACTTGAAAATTCTGGTTTACATTTAACCATCTATATACTCCACACTACATGCAATCTAAAAAATGCTTAAAGCTTGAAATTTTAGGAGCGAAAAGAGAATGCACCTTACATACAGAGCCCAGAATTTATTGTTAGTGTAAGTCAAGTCTTAACATTCTAATCCAAATTTGCTGTTACTAGCTTAATTACAACACTAACATTTACAGGCCAAAATATCTAGGAAATAAAGAAAATTTCAGCAGTACAGATAAATTTGTACCAAAATTTTTAACTCTTTTTCTGTTTTTGTTTGTTTTAATCTTTCCAGTGTGATTCTGGTACCTATATATGATCAGTAGTAGTGAAGGGATGGTTTAAGGGGGAGCATGTCCTGAATTTTTTACATGGAGGAGTATATGATTGGTAGTGAGGGTTTATCTTTTTATTTTTCAGACATCATCATTTTATTTGTCTTTTTTTTTTTTTTTTAATCACTGGTTGCTACTTAAGGTGTCTCTGCCTTCCTTCATTTGCTTTTAGTTTAGAGTCTGCCAGCCTCCAAATCCACTTAAAGGGATAATGTTTGTTAGTCTTTAACTTTGTAGATTTGTTAGACCAAAAAGAGTATTCATAGGGAATAGTCACTTGATTGCTAGCAAGTGACTATCACTACCTAACACAACTGTACCAAGCTTTATTCAAGGCAAGAGCTGAGATACTGTATTGTCAAGTTAATAAAACTTCTGTGGCCTGCTACTGGTAATGGCAAATCATTACATGTGATGGCATCACCACTGAACTCCTGTCAGTAGAAAACCTTAGTCAATGTTTTCCTTGCATCATCTCCGAATCAAATGAATTCTACCTGTTCAGATTTGCAGGTCTGGATCACTGTACTTCCATAAGCACCTGTACTTCAGATTTGCTTTTAAGCACAGATGAGTATGATTACATATGTATTTCTGTTATTTCTCATTGTTATTCTGTGACAATTGCTGACAACAGATCTGGAGACTTCTTAAACCAATTGTAGTGGTTAGTTCTGTGATTTTTAACAAGAAAAAATGACACATAATTTTACAATGTTTGCTTGAGTAAACTTGGTGGCAGTGTAGTGCTGTTGTCATAGTATACTTCGTACTTGGCTAGTAGAATTTCTTATTTTTCATTTTAGTCTGTGAAGATTCGTCCTTGTTAAGCAAAAGTCAGATATAATGTACTGATGATTTTAACTTGAATTCAGTTCTCCTGAGGACATATTTTCTAAAATAAAATTAATACAGGCAACTGTTTTTGATCCAGATGTACACTTTTAATCTGAGAATTCTCTGTGGCATATGTGAGTTTAAATACATTTAGATGGATGTGAATAAGGTCTGTGAGCAGAGAGTTCATTTTGGTCAAAGTTGGTAGCATTAATTTTTTATTCTCCTTTTTCCAAATTTGACAATATACAATCATACTAAAAAAATAATTTTCCCACTACCTGATTTATATTCTAATTTTTGTTAGTCTTTTTTTGACACAGCTGCTATTGATGTTGAAACTGCCTCTGGGAGTTGAAAGAAATCATTACTGGAGATAGTTAATTATAGTTTGAAGAAGAGTCTCAGTGCCTTCAGAGCAGTAAACTGTATGTATATGAGGTTTTTATTTACAGTGTCAGCCAAAATGACAATAGATAAGTATATAAGATCTTGATGTATGCTGTGTTGTATGCCTTCTATCTCTGATCTGAAGAGTTCTCAAGCACTCAGAGGAATGATGCACATAAATTACATCAATAAATTGGTTTGTGGTCGTCCCCATCCCCCCCCCCCCCCCCCAACCTTTTTTAACAGTACTCTAAAATTCATTAATTCATTGTCTTTTCCTTTCTCCTGAGCAAGTATGAAAGCAACACTCATCCTCAACAAGAGTCATTAAGTGGGAGGTCACAACAGTATTTGCTGTAAATATCTACATGGCATCAACATTGCATAATAGAACTGCACTATTTTTTACTGCATATATAATATTTTAATTGAAACAAAAAGAAGAGCGTTGCACTTCTGAAGTGTAATGCTCTCTATGTAGCAATCACATATTACACTTTTGGAAGGTCAAGTTAATGTAGCATCATCAGTGTTAATTTAAAAAAAAAATCATCTCTGAAAAAAAGAAGAGCAGAGGGTTTTTTTTGTTTGTTTGTTTTTCTTTCTGAATATTAGGTTTCTTGGGTAGAAGTAGTCACACTTACAGGGCTGAGACTTACCTATGTGTTTTGTGTTAGCTGTTTAAAAAGGATCTTCTGATTCAGTGTCTTTGGTTTCTGGATTGTTTCTCAGAGGTACCAAGACTTTTTCATTTATCTTGGTACAAGAGTTTAAATAGAGTTCTGGAATTCTGAGGTCCTGCCTCCTCTAAACAAAGCTGTACTTTGGAAGCCATTACAACTGTCTAAATACCACTTTACCGAATTACCTCATCATCATAGGTAAGGGTACACAGAATATTCATGAAACAAAATACTAAAACAGTATAAAATACAATAAGTTCAATAAGGTAATTGTATGTCTTATACTTTTGAAACTTTCATTCTCAAATTTTCATTTATTATTTATTCAATACAGCAAACTATTTTCCTGTGTGTTTATCCAGCTGATTAAAGTTATTGAGGCTGCAAATACTTGAAAACACTTTCTCTGCATTTAGTGTCAGAATGCCATTAGGTTGAATTTGATTACATGTCCAATGAATTCTATTTGCATTCAACAATAAGAATCAATAGCTTGTTTGATGAGAACTTCTCACAGACTTGTTTACAAGTTCATAAATTTTCAAGTGGTTGACAAAGAGTGTGGATAATTTATACTGTGTAGAGAGTCTATAAGGTGCTGTAGTCCTTTCCCATATTATTTTAAAATACAGTTTCTGATGTTTTGTCCTATTTTGAAGTGGTTGCAAACACTTTGCATGTTAAGAATTCCCTTGAAAAACACAAAAAGTTGTTAAAATGGAAGTAGAGAACATAGGTCAACCAAGAATAATAGAGAAGAGATTATTTCTTTTGTTCATGAAAGATTATGATGTCATTTTGACAAGTGGAGCCTCATATGAGTTTAGATCTGTGAAGTATGAGGAGAACCCTTAGTCCAAGGTCTGTAATAGTACATCTCCTTCATCTCCCAGGCACAATGATCTTATGGAGGAAATTACCCCTTAAAGGTGATGCATGTTGAATGTCATTCTTTGGCAGTCATTAATGAGGTGATCACTCAGAAAAGAAATGCTGGATTAAGACTTAACAATATTTAAACTCTGCTTGCATTTCTTTCTGTAAAGCTAATGAATGGCCTTAAGGATCAACAGACACTGTTTGCTCTATCTCAAGCACATCATTCATTCAGCACAACCTCATCTTTCATAATGACTCAAAGTCTGGTGGTTGAATATCTTTATCTTATAAAACCAACTGCAAAGTTAAATGAACTATTTCCAATATATATATATATGAATGCAAAGGGCCTAAGGGATATAATCAAAAGATACAATATTTAATTGCTGTTCAGAAATTGATCTTAAGCTGTAAAAATTAATAGCCAAAATTTAGTATACTAGATGATCAGTGTTAAATAATTTGCAAATTTTCCTATATCTATATGGAACCTGAATAAGGATATAAAACAAGATCCACACCGATAAAGCTTATCTTTGAGATTATGTTAGTCCTCTGTGCTTAAGTGGAGCTAATTTTGATTTACATTTATAATATCTGGCAACTGAGGCTGAGAAATCATTCAAAGGTAAGAAATTGTAAATCAGAGATGACTATGAATACAACAGGAATAAAAGAAAAAAAAAGAAGCAACTACAAAGATTTGTGGCTTACTTTACTCTTGATTTACTTATTCTATACACTAAGCAACTGCAATAAACTCAGCGGGTCTCTACAAGGTAGTGATTTTTAAAGTATTAAACTTCTGATAGTGTAATTTCAGATACTGTTATATTCCCTTTCACGATGTGGAAATTTTTTAATCTGTGTTTTTGTTGTTGTTGTTGTTTTGTTTGTTTGTTTTTCTCCCAAGTGGTGAAAAATAGGGTAAAAGATCAGAGGATATTTTGCTATGGGTAACTGCCATCTGTATTTGTATGTTCTACTAGGTAAGGAAGAAATCAGGAAAAGAAGAATTTGCATTTTAAGATCTTTAATCATACTTGGTTATCATCATAGAACTTTTACATTTTGGTGTACTTCAGTGTAGTTTCTTTCAACAGAGGACTTCCGGATTGAGAGTTTCCATGTAATCTATGATTTTTTTTTATTTTTTATTTTTTGCTTAACCTTGTAACAGGAATTTTCAGGGAGTCCTTCTCTAACTAAATAGAGTAGGTTTTTCTATTATGTTTTTCTAGTCTTTATTTAGCTAGCTTCCATTGATTCCTCCTATACTTCCACTGAAAGGGGTTCTCTTAAATAGAGACTTTTTTTTTTTCCTAATTTGGATTCCTAACTGATTTTCCTATTTTACATAACTTAGATTTAATAAATAAATAAATAAATAAAGAAATACTCAGTGAGTTATAAATGTATAGGCTACAAATGATTACAAAATGATTAGGCTACAAAACTGTTTTAATTTAAAATATCTATACTGAATTCACTGGGATTCTGTATATTGATCATACTGAGAATATCAAAACTTGTTAAAGTGACAAAGATTACATTTTAAACAGGAAGAAATGAAACTGAAAAATTAAGTGACCTTTTGGATTAATATCAATAAATGAACTCTTAAAAATTATTCATTTTCTAATTCTTTTCTTGTTTCATATAAAATGTAAAACATGAAAGATGGAAATTAATTTAATATTCAGTGAACATCAAGGTTATATTCATATTGAAAAATATTCTACAGCTAAGTACAGCCATTAAAATCAAAGAACAGGGGAATAATATCAACCTGTAAATAATATAAAAAGAAAAGCAGAGAGGATGGTGGCATCATCTACTTTGGGTATTTAACTCTAATGAAATTCAGAGACTCTTCTATTTTCAGGTGTTGTTTAGAGAAGTCATACAACAAACTGTTGAATGATTAGAAAAGAGAAAATAATGCTGCTAGTGTTGAGAAAGTCTGAAGAACACTGCCCTGCTAACAGGTGGCTCAATCAGTTTGGTCAGGAACAAGCTTTTTGGTTATTACTAAATAGCAGCAGAGCTATTGCTGATTAGTTAACATGGCCCCTTCAAGAAGATAAATGGTTCTATGCTGATCTAGTTTCACCTCCACAATTTGTCCCAGTCTATCCTAGATGTACAAATTGCTCCCTAGGCCCTGGTACATTTGCATCATCTGAACATTCTGCTGAGATTTTTAATTTAGTCACTGCACATTCATTTGTCACCGTAGTGTTTTCCTTCTCTCTAGTTTGCTTTGCCAAATAATGACAATAAGGCTAAACATATCTATACATTCCCTTCAATAACTTTTGAACCTGTTGATCAATAACAGTAAAATGATTAAATCAAATAAGTGCTTCACAATAACCGAGTTCCTATGGGCTTTGGGAAAATTGTCCTGCTTGATAGAGGAAAAAGACACAAATTAATTTTGGTTACAGCTCCTTAGTGAGGGTGGCTAAAGGAAACAGGTAAAATTTGACTGGTATGTGTTATCTGTCGTAGCAGCTGACCAGTCAGCACTGCACATAAATTCTGGATTAGTCAGAGTATGTGCTGTGTGTTATCCAGTATGTGCCCTGTGGAAGATAAGAGAAGTTAAAGAGCAATTAGCACATAAGACAGTGGACTAATTCTACTATTCAGAAAAACTTGTTTGGTCTCTAAAATAGCTGTGTAAAAAAAAAGATAATTAGTATAACTATTACTTTGGACCTTGACTAATGTGGCCTGTTTCCTTATGTTATTCATGATAAAGTTTCTAATTAATCATAACAATTTTTTATTTTATTTTATTTTTATGTGGAGCAGGTTCCTCTGCCTTTGAAGGGGGGTGGGGGTGGGTGGGTACTGTAGGCAACTGAACATCAAAACCATCATAATTTGTAAGTGGATTATATGAGGATTATATCCATAGCACTTATTTGGCTATACATATAGAGGCGGGGAAGTGGGGGGGGGGGAGAGGGGCAGGGGGGACGCAGGAACCCCTTGTTTAAATTCCTCTTAATGTTTGTAGGAAGAAAGTTTTGTTTGATTCCAGTACAATACTCGGTAGTGCTTTGTTCTCTATTGCTCACTCTTGGATGTAGATTATATGAAGAATCACCTGCAGAAAACATCTCTTAACAATGCCAAAAGTTCTTTTTAACCTCAGACAATTAGGTTTTAGATGTGGCTAGAATAAAGAAACAAATGTAATAAACTAAGGTTCTGTTGGCAACAGATAGCAGCAGAATATCAGCAGTTCCTTTAGTTTGTTGGTTACCATGGAAACAATCAAGTACGAGATGTTGCTGACACAACGGGGGACTGCAGGAGCAATCATTAACTTCAGAAGGGCTGTGCTTTCTGCTTGACATGAAGAGTCATTTACTTGAAGAGTAACAGTGAGCATTTTTGCTTGCATTTGGTTATCAGTTCTTTTCATTAGGATAAGCAGGGGC
The DNA here is from genome assembly GCF_013377495.2 of Cygnus atratus. Classification (NCBI taxonomy): domain Eukaryota; kingdom Metazoa; phylum Chordata; class Aves; order Anseriformes; family Anatidae; genus Cygnus; species Cygnus atratus. Next base: position 101,721,782 of record NC_066363.1, on the reverse strand, counting down.
TAAATAGGAAATGCTTGAAGTGTGGATTATTGGGTGTTCAGGCTCCGGCTAGAGAAATGTTAATGTTTATAGCCCACTTTTTCTACGGGTGCATATATGTTTGCATGTGGTAAGAGTTATTTGGAAGAAACTCAACGGAATATAATGGTATAATGCTTCTTTTGTGAGAAGAAATAAAAGTGAAATTTTTTCATGGTTCTCATGATTGATGAGATTTGTAAAATGAGAGGGAGTGCAATTACTAAATAGTGTTTCAGGCAAAAAGATCACTGAGTTTCTCAGTCACTGATGACTGCTAATCAGTTTGTTGAGTGATGATTAAAATGTTTTGCTTTGACCTAAAATGACTTAGCAGTTTGAATCCTAGCTAAATGACTTTCTGATAAGAAACCACATTCCTCTGTATGTAAGCTCTCAGTTCCTTGTTTTAAGAAGAAAAATTATGAGTTGGTATTTTACAGTTTTATAATTCCCTCCATTTTTGCCGTACTCACAACAGGAATTTGTCTTATTCATAATACTTAAATCTTTTTTTCTTTTCTTTTCTTTTTTTTTTTTTTTGTTCATGAAGGTAGGAGAGGGAATGAAGGATGTTAGGTATGAAAACGACACTGATGTTTCAGAAATCTTTATAAGATCTTCCTCCTTAACAATTTGTCCTATTCATTTTTTGTTTGTCAAAGGGTTTGTGGTGAGTAGGGTGCAGAAAAATATGTGTGTGTGCATGTGACCTCATGTTCTCTTCTTTATAGAATGACCTTTCTTAGATCAGTCAACAGGGACAGAACCCACTAAATCGCAATAAAAAAGCTTTTGGAATTTTCTATATGAAAGACTAAATAGAAAAGAGCCAGCATATTTCTCTGTTTATAACTTTTTTTTTTTTTTTTTTTAGAAAATTATGAATATATGAGTTCATAGGGAATAACATAATGCTAATCAAGTACAGTGACTTCTGGGGGGGGGGGGGGGGGAACCACACCTACTAATACAGTGGTATCCCACCTGCAGATAATGCAGTGGTATCCAATTAAAATCTATACTCCAGATTTCCATGTAGCATAGAGGTCATGCATGTGTATAATCCAATTCAAATTCTGTAGAGCAGAAGTATCATCCCTCATTGCCTCAGTAATCCTTTTGTAAGATTTATCTAACAGTCAGATAAGATTATACAAAAATTTAACTTCTTTGGTCTGGGGAAAAAAAATGCTGGTACATCAAAATGTCAGGGTAACTGATAACATTGAGGATAGTAAAGCTTTCCCTCATAGTAACATATGAAAACTGTAAATCCTTCACTTTCCAAAGTAGATTTATTGTATAGAAGCTTTGGGCAGAAGTCAGATATGATTCAAACACTAATTTTTGTGAAAATCCTATTTTAAAAATTGTAGCATTAATTCTGTTAGTGGTCTGAAATGCTCACTTCTTATAAGTACCTGTACTGTTTGTGAAGTGATTCAAAACCGAAAAATTTCTTAATACTTCTAAGCAGGTTTATTTAGCCAAAAGTTAAATTTGCTTTATGGTTTTATATTAGGAGGGAATGCTAGTTTAAACAAATTATGATACATGCAAATTAGATAACTCAGAGAATTAAAATCTCTTCAGAGAGCTCTAAGAAAACATTTTGATATTTTGTTTAGTCGACCATATTCAATAGTAAAACTGTAGGGAATACAGTTCTAGTTAATTTTTAGAACTCTTATTTCAGAGTTTATTTTCTTGTGGAGTACTTAAAAGAGTGAATGCTCCAATTCAGGTTATATTGAAATCAGTAGATGTGTTACTTTCACATATTAAGAGAGAAAATCATCTTCTCTGTATTCATCTGAATTTGGTTTTGTTTACTAGATTTGTTTTGCTTTTGTTCTGTTTTGTTCTTCTAGATCTAAGTAAAATTTTTGAGCACCATAAAAATTTCTGTTAAAATAGAAAATGTCACTTGCAGAAAACAATATCAAGTCCTTATCTGTGTATGAACATCTCTATGAGCAGAACACATAATACAAAACTTTTCTTGAAAAGTGTGAGGTGGGAGGAAAGCTGAATTAGTTAATACACCACCTACTAGCACAGCCAAACCATTCTTTGGAACAGTTTGCTTAGTTTGTAGGCAGAAGCAGTGTCAGTGTTTCCCTCTCTGCATTTACTTTAGGTAGCAGAGATTATTCACAAAAACTCTCTAAGCAGTGCTAAAAAGGAAGTTGGAATTGCAGAGCTAGTAAACTGTGGATTAATTTGCTTGCAGGGAACTACAATCTGGCTCTGCTTGGAAGAGTAACATCTCACTTTAGCAAGATTTATGGCACCTTTAAGCTGAAAAAAAGTTTCTTGATTTAAAAAAAAAAAAAAATAAAAAATAAATGTGGTGGTCATGATCAAAGCACTGTCCTTGTGATTAACAGTTCTGTGTTGTACGTTCAGTTTTGTGCAGGCTTGAAGAAGGCAGGTAGTAGTTCCCTGCTTCAGATTTCTCATCAGTCAAAATGGATGATATTTTCCTACTTTATTTCTTTATTATGAAGAAAAAATATTGCTTATAGGGCCTCTACAGAGTGTGGGTCCATAGTACCTGAGAGAAATTTAAAATAGTAATATCCAGTACCTACACACACTTAAAATATTAATATTCTTCACTGTGTTCCGATCACTGCTGTGTGGTTGGTCCACGGTTTTCTTTGGTCTTCAAGACATTTCACTTGTATGACACATACAAGTGTCATGTGAGTATCTGTGGGGGTTGGTCTCTTTTCCCAAGCAGCTAGTGATAAGACAAGAGGAAACGGCCTTAAGTTGTGCCAGGGGAGGTTTATGTTGGATATTAGGATAAACTTCTTCACTCAAAGGGTTGTGAAATATTGGAGCAGCCTGCCCAGGGACATAGCTGAGTCACCATCCCTGGAGGTCTTCAAAAAAAAATGTAGACGTAGAGCTTAGTGACATGTTAATGGTGGATTTGGCAGTGCTAGGTTAACAGTTGAACTAGATGACCTTGGAGTTCTTTTCCAACCTAAATGTTTCAACATATGATATTATCAAAAAATTAAAAAGAAAAGCTTGAAAACTCTGTATAAAACTAGTCCCCTTCTGTGTATTACCAGATACTTATCATTTTCCAGTTTTCCATAATAACATTTTTACAGAGAAGTGGTATAGCTTGAATATCTTGAGAAAAACCCAGGTGACCTACCAGCAGAGAAGTGTTTCTTTAATGAATAAGCTCTTTAATTATATTTTTGTTCTGCTATATGCTCAAGATTGTAAAATTGCTGAAGAGAAGAGTAAGTAATTGAATAGCAATTTAAGTGTGAATTTATGAAATCAATTAGATTTACAAAAGTAATTTGAGACACAGTACTGCTATATCATGCACACCAAGTATATAAAAATTTAAAATAGATGCTTGAAAGTGTAGCATAGTTTCTAATGGGAATTTGTCTTGGTTATAATAGTAAAAATGATTGATTCTACATGTCTTGCAAAGCTTATTCAGTAAGTTTTTCTAATCTAATAGCACCTTAGAGGTAGGCCATGTCATTTGAGACTCCTGGGGAATCTCTAGATGCAGTAAAAGATTTCATAAACTGATGAAAATTTATAGCAGGAATTCAAATATTTCTGTGCTTTCTTCACCTCAATCCTAACAATATCTACTGTATTAACTAATTTGATAGCTAGTAATTTCTGTATGATTTGACCTTCCATGTACATTATAAGTTTTCTAATGTACTATGCAATATTTTAAGTGGTACCTTAGAAAATTAAAGCAAAATGATTTTGTGCAATTTGGTGAATTTATGTACTGTAAGTAGCCAACTTGAAGGAGAGAAAATGGTTATGAGGACTTACATGGCCAATAGCTACTTTAGTTTATCTGAAAAGATGAATTCTTACTGTCATGTGGATCATATGAGCTTGAGAGAAGTTGCTATCAAAAGACTCAAGGATTGAGGCTGAGGTGTTACTGCCTATTCATTTGTTATCCCTCCTACCTTACAAATAATGAGAGAGAGGATGTCTGTTCAAGCTTTCCTTAGTGTGATAAAATAAGATGCAATAGCTGCAGCCCTTATTATCCCTTAACAAAAGCAGGACCTTATGATGTAGTTTTCCTTGTTGCCCTGATTTTATGACAATCTCCTTCCTCTTCTGTCTTCCACAAAATATCTGTGATCCTTCAGGCAACACTTCCTATCCCATGAGACTGTTTCATTGCTTGCTATCTGGACATACACAAGACTTTGAAATACAATTTCATTATCTACCTTTTTTTTTTTTTTTTTTCCCCTCTCCACTTTTGAATGCCCTTGACATCTGATAATTAAAGCTACAGTCACTATTGTTATATTATTTCTTCTCTCTCTCACTTTACCTCCACCAAGTTGCTTGGATATTTAAGTTCCCCTCCCTCACCTCTGGTCTTTAGAGACTGTGTTTATTAACTTTCCACAGCTCTCCTTAGCCATCTGCAATCAGGAAGTTTTCAGTCTAAGTAAAAGTGTAGCAGTTTTGATGAGTGTTTATTATTATTATTATAAGAATTAGTTACTGATTACTCCAGTGTGTACAAAGTCAATGTGGGGGCTACATATTAGTATTAGCATCAAAATAGCTAATTTTGCTCTCCATTAGTTTTGGAGAGCAAAATTACGTTCATTGTTTGCTAGAGTATGCATATGTATTCCACTGATAAACAATGATGTATCATAGAGATCAAAACAGACCAAATGAATGTGTTTGAGATTAACTAGATAGATTGACCATCTATTTAACTAAAAGTGGGTGTTGAAAAAAATATATTTTCAAAGTACAAAAGCAAGTAGGTGAAATAGTATTCAAAGGATGCACAGTTAATTTTGTCCACAGAGGGTGGTCTCGGAATATTAGTATAGGACAATCCATTTAATATGTGTTTTAAAGCAATAAAAGAGAAGTGACTATAGACTACCACTGTCTGTATTAGCTTGCATACTTTTTCTATGGCCTTTTTGGATATTAGGCAGTCATTTATGGAAATAAAGTAATAAAAACCCTGGTCTTAAAATATTACTGTTCAATGAGCTTGGAAACATCCTGAAAATCAGATCCCTATTTATGTAAGTTATAAAATATTAGAGAAGCTAATGAAAAAAGTAAACTTGAATTGGTATGCTTTGTTCAGATTCCTTTATATTCTGAATTTGTAACAGCCCTCCCCCCCCCCCCACCCCCACCCCTACCCCCCAAAAAATAGGGGATAATGGAAAACTGTTATAACTAAATTCTACATGTCTAATTAGTTGTTGCAAAAACCAGTAAAAAAAAGTGAGTGATCTCCCTGTCCTTATCTCAACCCTTCAGCCCTTTCAATCGTATTTTCTCCCGCTTTTTCTTTGAGGAGGGGGACTGAGAGAATGACTATTGTGGAATTCAGCTGCCCAGCAAGGTAAAACTACTACAGTCCTTTTTGACAACCAGTGTAGGGCACAAGGAATTTGAGATAAGGATGGTAATTGAGAGAACTAATGGACAAAATATGGACTGGACATTTTGTAAGAATATAATAGTTGTGAAAAATGTACAATGATTGTGAAGAACATATGTTGTAGTAATGTGGTGAAGGGATGAGGGATAGAGTGAGTCTAAATTATCCACTTTATCGGGGTTGTGATATTCGCTTTGGTGTGGGGAATTTTTTTTTTTTTTTAATGTAGATTACTTTTGTGAGGATTGTGATGATACTGATGTAAGAGTATATTTTAATGATAATTCTTAAATATACTTTTCACAGATGTGAGGGGTGTATTGGGTTTAAGGATTGGCAAGGATTTGGTACTGGGGGGGCTGCAGGGGTGGCCTCTGTGAGTAGAGCCCAGCAGCTACCTTGTGGCAGATCAGGGCTGGCTCCAAAAGGACCCACCACTGGCCAGAGCTGAGCCAGTGAGTGATGCTGGTTGGGCCTCTGGAAGAGCAGATTTCAGAAAGAGGAAAAAACAAACAAACAAACAAAAAAACTGCTGCACAACAGCTGCTGGGAGAGAGGAGTGGGAGACAGCCCTGCAGACCCCAAGGCCAGTGCAGAAGGAGGGCAGGAGGTGCTCCAGGCACGGAGCAGAAGTTCCCCTCAGCCTGTGGAGAGGCCCCTGGTGGAGCAGGCTCCTCCCCCTGCAGCCCATGGGTCCCATGGAGGAACAGTCTGTGGAAAGTCTGTGGATCACATAGGATCAGTTTGGGAAGGACAGCATCCCGTGGGAGCAACCCCATGTGGAGCAGGGGCAGAGAGTGACTGAGAAGGAGAGGCAGAGACAAAGTGTTAGGGACTGACCGCAGCCCCCATTCCCTGTTCCCCTGCACTGCTTGGGGGGATGATGTAGAAGAGGGTAATATGGACATGAAAGGTGGGTTTAGTTTGTTTCTAGTTACTCACTGTTCTAGTCTGTTAGTGATAGGCAATAAATTATATAAATCTCTCTATGTTGAATCTGTTTAGTCCATGATGGTAATTGTTGAGAGATCTCCCTGTCCTTATCTCTGCCTTCGAGCCCTTTCAATCACATTTTCTCCTGCTCTTCCTTTGATGAGCGGGAGTGAGAGAGTGGCTATGGTGGAGTTTTGTTTCCCAGCAGGGTAAAACCACTATATCATACTACACACACTCCAGCTTCTTACCATTTGTACTTACTTGCATAAAGCAATTGCACACCTCACTGAACAGTTATTTACTAGAGCATACAAGGCCTTTAAATTCCCTTATTTCTCTTGGTTTGTGAGGAAAGAACACACAACATGTAGGAATCAACCAAAGAACACTGAAGGCTTAAGTAGACACTACTGCAGATTCTTGCCCTAAGGAGTCTACTTTAAGGATTCAGTAGTATATGTTCTTCTGTGAAGTAGACTATTAACTTTAGAGCAATTTTGTTGACTCTTTGAGATAATACATCTGTTGTCAGTTGGTGTAAAGTAAATGATGTCTTGTGGAAAACATCCCAGAAAGTGACAAGTAATAGAGGCCATCAGGAAAAAGTAAAGATTTATGAACTCACAAGAAGCTGGAGTGGAGTGAAGGTTTGGGGACTTTATTCTCTTTCTCTAAGGTCTTCCCTCCACCCCCCACTCCCTTTTTCTCTGCATCAAAGTCTGGCAGCATTGTAATTCAGGGATAGTAAAGTTGATGGAGAAGATATCCATTACATTTTCACCTATAGATAGATGTGTCACAGATGCTAAAAAATGTTTTAATCTGATGCAATGTAACCAGATGTGACCAATAGCTTATAAAATAATGCATTTTAGGTGTGGGCTCCTAGTCTTAGCAGATAGAGTATGAATTCTAGGGGTGATATATCATGGAGTCAAGCGGATATTCTCATGAAGACCAGTACTATCCTCTGTATATACAAAATATTTAATAGCAGGTCTTTAAATTAACATCACCCTGGTGGCATGCTTGAAGGCAGGGAGGTATCAGTGTTTGTGTGGCAGTATTGAAGCCACAATTAACAGCTCTGACACTATTCAAACAGGTCTAGCAGATCAATTCCAGAAATAAAGTCAAGACAGACTGCACAGCTCTCAGGAGGATCACAAACAAGACATTTCACTTCTACTGACCATACTGTTTGTGGCTAAAGTCTTACTGAGAGCAGTGCCAGGCCACAGTAGTTGTGGTAACATGCACAAGGATCCTGAGGAAAATGTGGGAAATGACACCAGCGTGCTGTGGTGTAAAAATGCATCAGCAGAACCATTTCAAGAAATAGATTGTTTTAGTATTTCTCCTAGAGATTACCTGATTTCTTGGGGTCTCCAAAGAGCTATGGAATACATCAAAAAAGGAATTAGAGTTACAGTTAGTTGTCACTAAAAAATAAATGAAATGGCTTAGAACAACTTTATTAGTCCCATATAATTGGCATTGTTTTCCTTATACTGAAGGTATACTGGACTGGTAAAATTTGAGTTGAGTATTCAGAGAAAATAATAACAATAATTAGAGAACAGTTTAGAATTTAGATGATTAAGGACTGCTGGTGAAGTCTTCCTAAATCCAAGAATTTTGGCAGTAAAAGCTTAGTTTATATTTTCTTTAAAGGAGTTTAAACCATTGCAACTATCTTAAGTTGCTGCATGATAAGGCTCTGGGAAAGCATGTTTAGAAAATGTATCCTTAAAATAGCAGTCCCTTTAAGCCTGAATGTCATTAAAGAATTCATGAAGAATATATTACATTCTGAATAGAGAATTGAGACAGTACTGTTGCAAGAGACAGGGGACTGTATACAGTAATATTTGAACTAAGTTTATGCTGTGAGAACAGAACTGATATTTAGGAAAAAATACCTGGTTATAATGTGGCGGCTGAACTACTTAAGATCTTTTCAGCTTCTGTGATCAATAACTTAAATGGTTATAGATCCTCAACCGAGTGGTTAGTAAAGTTTCACATTGTATGATACATCACTAGTAGGGACCAAACACATGGGAAGAATGGATAGAAATTTACTTTAGCATGGCACTTCTTGTGATCCTACATATCACTCTCATTAGATTATGTAAATTTGACTAAGTAAATCATAAATGAATAGAAAGTGATGAAATTAATATGATTATCATAAAGTTGAGAGGTAGCACTTGATACATCTGTCCTTGGCTTAACCCAGTGGCTTAACACATGAAACGTGAAATATTTTTTGGTTTCACGTGTAATGTTAATACAGGGAATGATATAAGAAAATACTGAAAGCAAATGTCTTTACAAAATTTGGGAAACAATACTGAGGTAGCTACTTTAAAAATATTGTGTTCACAGATTGTGAATTAGGAGTCAAATGTAGGCATTTCTCCCTTCTGTTTAGGGGTAGAAAACAAAAATAAGGGGGTCAGAGTAGTAGAGACTTCTTCAAAATAAATTCATTTATTCTTGTGTGTGCATACTGTGATACAGACCTTATTTTTATACTTTTTAGTTGCTTCTCTCACTCTCTGTGTAAGCACACAGAGAACCATGTCTGGGAATGAGTGAATGAAAAGACTGTATGTGTATGCATGTGCTCACGCACATGTATACAGTCTTTTCATTCACTCATTCCCAGACATGGTGCTTTGCAGCCCTGTGATGTGATTGAGATAAGTGTAGATAGCCATCACATTCTGTTGCTGCAATTTATATTCATTTATTTATTTATTTATTTATTTTCAAACAAATGTTTATTTCAGTACAAGACTTTTCTTTCCACTTGGCCACTTAGCACTTTGTGGCTTATCTATTTTCAGATTCTTTTTGTGTTGGTTTCTCTGGTAAGTAAGAATGATAAAAGTTTTACTATTAATCATTGTAGTACCAAGTCTGTAAATAGGGTGGTTTTTGTTGTTTTTTTTTTTTTTGAAAAACCCAACACAAAATTAGAATTGTTGGGAGATAACAAATCTAAGACTATCATGATGGCTCATCTCACAACCTAAATTGATATGACTAAATTCCACACCTGTGAAACAAATGGAAGCAAAAGTCACTGTTTCTGCAGTTTTGTGGTAATGCCTAATATACCCAGTGTACTCTGTATTGCACAAAACCTTGGCAAAACTTGTGATGTTGAAGTGAATAAAAGTGATCTTGGTTTAATTTCCAAATTGAAAATTAGAGCAATGTTTAGATATCATTTCTTTTTCCTTCTTCAGCTATCACTTGTAACATTAGATTACCGTGTGTTTGTAGGACAAGAGCACTCTAGTCTGGATGTGTCACAACATGCCAATACTCAGCTCTTTCACTATTTCTTCTCTTATGAGTTTACAAAGAAGAGGTCAAGTACTGTCCCCTAAGAAAAGTTATTTTTTCTTTTTTTTTTTTTTTTTTTTTTTTTTTCCTTCAGTGACACCAGAAATAAAAAGTGGGTTCTAGCTATTAAGTAAATTCTCATTTATCTGGCTCTGGGTGAAGATGTTTCTTCTCTCTGGGAGAAGAAACTGGATAAGAAGCAAAGCACTCGTCTATGGTTACTTTCTGTGAAGTGATGATCTTCTGGGACTGATATTCCAATGATTTCCTGACGTTCCTCAAGATGTCATGAAGATCGCAGCATCTATGTAAAATAAATCTTTAGCTCACTTCCTCATCTGCTCAATATTCTTGTATTAATAGATATGGAATGCAGTACATTCAGACAAATTAATGCTTGTGTTTATACCAGCTGAATTAATATTCAACAAATAAAATATATACATATAGAGGAAATTATATATATATTTATATGTCTGCTTACCTTTGGATTCAAGGACTGAAGTTTTGTTAATAATTTTCTGCAAGTCACTTTACTTAATCATAACTTTTTACAGACACCATTACCAGGTGCTTTTTGGTTCAGTTAGAGAACTGACCATAAGAATTGTCAAGTATTTGAAGTGAATCTTGTCAACTTTGAAAATCATAGATGCAGTAAATAGCAAATTATTTCTAGGCATGATCTTGAACTACTCCAGTCCATTTTTATTGACAGTAATATCTGTATGTATTTTCGGGAGGGGGGGGGGTTGGAATTAAGCACTGGTAAGCAGTAGAATTCTAGTTTATGTAGTAGCTAACTAAAAATTTAAAAATTAGTTATAAGGGTTTACTCTCTGAAGGAGACAATGGTTTTATACCTTAGTTCAGAAAGCACACAGGGCTGTACAGCCTTGGTCTTCTGGATATAGGCTGGTAACAGAGCAGTTAGCTGAAATGAGCATTTGGTAAACCCATTTACTATGTTATACCACAATAGCAGTATTTCTCAGTTACTTGTAACTGAACAGAAATAGTCATTTTCTCCTTCTGCCTGCCTGCAAATTCTCTGCCTGCATGACTGAAGCTTAGGCTTCAAATGTAACTTCGGATACAAATAATGAAACTCATTTCACTTAATTTAGCAGAATGGGCTATTTTAGGATGCAGTTCATTTCATCCAAAAGTAGATGTCTCTCTGAAAATTTGTTTTCGAAGAAGACACACACGCAACATAAACATATCGGATAAAGTATGAGTGTGCAAAGTCTATAAATGACTTGTTAACTCAAATTAGAGGCTCAAAAAATTTCATTCAGTTCACTCATTAAAAATGTCATTCTGACATATTGTTGACCACTTGGAAACTAAACAAACTGAAAATCACAGTAATAAATGTTTGAGATACGAATTATGAAGCACTTATTTTATCTAATTATTGATGTGTGTTGAATTTTCAATACTAAGAAAATTTAGTACAGCAGTAAATAATAATTTTTCTTCTCTGCAGCTGATAGCCAAATGTCTTCACATTTTACTTTCAGTCAAATTTAATTTTATTTATGTTCTAAGTTGTTCAGGAAAATGATTTTTTGCTGTTTTCTCTTACTAGAGTGTAATGATACTGCACTGTATTCTAATGTTACAAAACAACAACATGACACGTTATGTTAGCTTTTGTTCATAAGTCTTTTCCCTCTTTTAAAAGTTGGTTTCATGCCCTAACTTTACATACCAAAGATATAAAATAATCCCTGTTGTCATTTCCCTACCTACCCTGATTTTATAATTTCTAACTAAATGCTAGTTTTACCATAAGGGAGATAACACATTTCCTCATCGTACATATATAACACTAGAGGGGAATGACAAACTGTGCACAGGATTGGTGGAAAAGCACAGGATAGTAGTGATAGCTAGATAGTTTGGTAATCTTTCTGCTGAAAGGACTATTCTTTCTTAGTCAATGTCTGAAACGAGAGAATCACCACTGTGTGACCTTCAAAAATTTATACTTGCTGTAAATATTTCACAGTTGTTTATCTATCTATCTATCTGTCTATCCATATATCTATCTATTTTAAATCCCATTCTCTTTCAAGTAATCTTCAAGTATGGATCAGCCATTATACAGTGCGTTTATGCCTATGTACTAGGAATGCCTATGTACTGGGAAATCTATTAATGCATTCTTCCACCCCCCCCCCCCCCCCCCCAACAGTAGTCAGATTTCTTTTCATAACTCTGAAAAAGGCCTTGGGGTTGTAGTTGTGTTTTTTGTTTTTGTTGTTGTTGTTTTTTTCCTCTGTTCTTATTTAATGGGTAATCCAAAATCTGCAGCATACTTACAGCAAACTGAAAAAGGAGTAGCAAGAGAGTATCAAGAAAAAGCAGCAGAACTGATGGGCAAACAAAGAAGTAAAATAGCATGAAACTGGAGTTAAAATACTGAGAATTCATGTGGATGATTTAGGGAGATAAACCTGTCAAGTTCAGGTAGGTCAAAGTAGAGGTGACTACTAGTACAGTATTTTGTCAGTACAGTATTGTTGTCATACCAGCATATGAAAAAGTAATATTGTTAATTTTGCCAAATGTTATATTTGTTGGAAATGAATCAAGACTTATACTCTGAATCTGGACAAGGATCAGACTAATCCATTGTTCATAGTGTTCTTCCTTAAGAATTTTCTCTGTCCTCTACATAGAAACATATGTGCTTTCCTGTTTCTGTCTGTGTCTATGTATATGCTTCCATTTTTTTTTTCAATATTTATAAAATAGTGTGATGGTAAAATGTTACTAGATGTTTTTAAATGTAATTAGCTAAGTTTCAACAGTCCTCTTAGTATAATTAAAAGAAGTTGATTAATGTTCATGTCTCATAATGATTTACTTTGAAGGGGACAAAAGGAGTTATGAATTTAAATTTTTAATGGGAAGTGAATTAAATTAAAGTTTGGTATATAGAAAACAGTATTGGGCAGAAGTGATACACCTTTGTTAATTAAATGTAATTGTAAATCATTCTTAACAATCTCTCTAAATACAGATTTAAGATCCTCATAAATATTTAATTTTATACTTCCCTCAAAAGAGACATTATGAGAAGGAGAGATTCACCTTTGCCTTTAAAACTGTATGCGCAAGGGTGTCCATTCTTCCTTCTGTTCTGTTTGTCTTCTTTTACTGAAAATATTCTGACTTCAAAAGTGCTTTCCCACCAAACTCTGTTTAAAGATTTTTTTTTCCTGAGTAAACTATTCTTATTACTAACTAACTATTAGTTAGTTTATGAAAACAGCTGTCCTGCAGAATCACTGCAAAATGGTTGGACTTGCTTTTTATCACACTTCATTCTGAGGATCACCTTTCCTGTACAAGTGCATGGAAGTTGCATATTCTCCCTCTTCTGAATTCATGGGAAGGAGCAGAAAGAGGTAAATTACTAGCTATGTTTTAAACCTATTAAAATCCTCTCTGTAATCATGGTCATATGATCTAGTGATACAGTGGCAAGAAGACCTCTTCCTACTGTTCACCTTTTAATGTTTCTTTTCTATATAGAAGTAAGAATAAACATTTTCTTACCAACCAATATGACCCTTGTAAAATAACACATGTAAAAACTCAAGTGAAGATGGACTAAACAAGTGCTTCCCTTGTGCTGAGGAATAAATGACTTTTTTCTTTAAGCTTTTGCTAGAAAGTTTTTATTTCTTGTGGTTGGCTTTCTGAAGGTCAAGTACACCCAAAGACCAGAACCAAGCAAACAGATCTTAAAGAAAAGATAGCAATAGTAGTGTTAGTAGGAGAATATGGGATGGTAGTAGTAGTAGTTTTTTTGTTTGTTTGGTTGTGTTTTGTTTTGTTCTAAGTTCAAACTCTTGCCTGTTTAAAAGCTTTAATTTCTCCTCTTTAACTGGAAGAACTGAATTTTTTATCATAGCATGCATGGTCATCATCTTCCTTAGTCTTAATCTGAACTCTACTTCTGCTTTAACAGATGAACAAGGGCTTGTTTGTAGGTTGGCTGCATACATGGAACTGCTCAAAACTTTACCTGCCACGGACTCCAAGTTATTTAAAAATCTGTGTAACATCTCAAGACAGGCACAGCATCATAACAGTCCTAATTAAATGTCCTGATTAAAAGGACAAGAGGTACTGGGCACAAAATGAAATACAGACAATTCCATTTAAAAATGAGAAAACATTTTTTTTTTTCTTTTTTCCCCCATGAGGATGTTCAAACATTGGCACAGAGTTGCCCAGACACAATGTGGAGTCTCCATCCTCTGAGAAATTTAACTAACTGGACAAGAAATTGAGCCATCTGCTGTGACCCTGCTCTGAGCAGGTGGGTTGATCTAGACCAGTTTTCTTCAAAGTGGGGTTCATGCACTATAATAAGTAAAATAAATAAATGAATAAAGTCTGCAGTAATGGAGTAATATATTTCCTTTAAACACTCATTTGAAAGGAGAGGTACCTTGTGTTTTTGGAGAAGTTAACATATTAATACTTATATTCTTTTCCCTAATGCAGCAGTTTAACAGTGATTTAGCGAAAGCATGAAGATCCTCTATTCAGTTTAAAATTGGGTGGTGGGAATAAAAGAAGACTAAATAATAAAGTAGTTTTCTTCAGATAGCACTTACCTACGGTATGTTCACTGTTAATGTACATTGCACAAACCTGTACCGCAGGCAATGTGTCTTTAATGCACCACAAAAGCTGTTTGTTGTTTTCTGTTCCATTGCCAGGAAATGGTCCTGTGTACTTGGGTGAAATGTACAACCTGATTATTTGTATTCTCAGACTCATAGGAAAATGGAAATTCCTCAGTCTTCTGACTCTGCTATTTTTTATGTTGTTATATGATCCATATTCTTTTTCACTGGATCTCTTAGCAGTTATATAGCTGTGGCCTGGCAGGTTTTGAAAGGATATTTGACATGAAGTTAATACTCAATCTGATTTATACAGATTAATGCAGCAATCTGAGGTGCTGTCAGATTTTCTCATTATTTTATGGACTGTTCAGTATATGAGTCATTGGAATGTCAAGGCTTTTCAGGTTTAAGGGTGATCACAAACACTGTCCTGAGTGAGTTGATAGTAAACTCTCCAATTTCAAGGATAATAAAATCATAGAATGGTTTGGGTTGGAAGGGACCTTAAAGACCATCTGGTTCCAACCCCCTGCCATGGGCAGGGACACCTCCCACTGGATCAGGTTGCCTGGGGCCTCATCTAACCTGGCCTTGAACACCTCCAGGCATGGGGCATCCACAACTTCTCTGGGCAACCTGTTCCAGTGCTTCACCACTGTCTGAGTGAAGAATTTCCTCCTAACATCTAATAAAAATCTCCCATCTTTTAGTTCAAAACCATTCCCCCTTGTCCTGTCATTACCAGCCAAAGCAAAAAGTTGCTCTCCATCTTTTCTTAAGTCCTCTTTAAGTACTGAAAATCTGCAATGAAGTCACCACAGAGCTTTCTCTTCTTCAGTCTGAACAAGCCTTTCATCATAGGATAGGTGCTCCAGCCCTCTGATCATCTTTGTGACCCTCCTCTGGAACTGCTCTAACAAGTCCACATCTGCCTTGTGTTGTAGGCCCCAGACCTGGATGCAGGACTACAACTGGGGCCTCATGAGGGCAGAGCAGAGGGGGACAATCACTTTCCTTGACCTACTGGCTGTGACTGTCTTGATGGACGCGGTTGACCTTCTGGACTGTAGGTACATACTGCTAACTCACGTCAAGCTTCTCATCTGCCAGAACCCTCAAGGCCTTCTCTGCAGGGCTGCTCTCAATGAGTTCTTCTCCCAGTATGTACTCATGTCCAGGATTTCCCTGACCCCAGTGCAGCACCTTGCACTTGGACTTGTTGAACCTCATTAGGTTCACATGGGCCCACTTCTCAAGCCTGTCCAGGTCCCTTTGGATGACATCCCTTCCTTCTGTTGTATCAACTGCACCACTCAGCTTGGTGTCATCTGCAAACTTGCTAAGGTAGCACTTTATCCCACTATGTCACTGATAAAGATATTAAATAGTTCTGGTCCCAAGACAGACCCCTGAGGGACACCACTTGTCACCAGACTCCACTTGGACATAGAGCCATTGACCACCATTCTCTGGGTGTGGCCTTCAAGTCAATTCCTTATCCACTGAATGGTCCATCCCTCAAACCCATCTCTCTCCAATTTGGAGATCAGGATGTCATGTGGTACCATGTCAAAGGCCTTGCAGAAATCCAGGTAGATGACATAGGTTGGTCTTCCCTCGTCAACTGATGCAGTCACTCCATCATCATCATAGAAGGCCACCAGGTTGGTCAGGAATGATTTGCCCTTTTGTGAAGCCATGCTGGCTGTCTCGAATCATCTCTTTGCCTTGTGCCTTGACATTGCTTCCAGGAGGATCAGTTCCATGATTTTCCCAGGCACTTTTCCCAGTTGACGCTCACTAGTTTGTAATTCCCCAGCATTCCTTTCTATCCTTTTTTAAAATGGGAGTGAGGTTTTCATTTTTTCAGTCACCAAGGATTTCACCTGACTGCCATTACTTTTTGAATATGATGGAGAGAGGCTTGGCAACTCCATCATCCAGTTCCCTCACGACCCTGGGATGCATGCCATCAAGTCCCATAGACTTGTATCTGTTTAGTTTCATCAGGTGGTCTCAAACCTGCTCATCGCTCACAGTGGGAGGCACTTTGCTGCACCAGCCCTCACCTATAGATTCAGGGAAACAAAAGATGTGGGAAGTCTGACTCCCAGTAAAGACTGAGGCGAAGAAGTTGTTGAGTACCTCAGCCTTCTCCCTGTCTGTCATTAGCAGTTCTCCCTTCTCATTTATCAGAGGTGGTACACTCTCCTTGGCCTTTCTTTTCTGACCAGTGTGCCTGTAGAACCCCTTCTTGTTATTCTTTGCATCTCTTGCCAAGTTCAGTTCCATCTGTGCCTTGGCTTTCATGATGCCATCCATCCCTGGGTATCCCTGTAGTCTTTCCAGGCCACATGTCCCTGCTTCCACTGCCTGTGCATTTCCTTCTTAGACATCAGTTTGACCAGCAGGTCCTTTCTCAGCCATGCCAGTCTCCTGCCTTCCATGTTTCATTTCTTACACGGGGGATGGAGAGTTATTGCAGTCTTAGAAAAGCATCCTTAAAGAGTTGCTAGATCTGTTCAGCTCCTTTGTCCCTAAGGGCAGTGTTCCAGGGGATCTCATCCACTAGGTCTATAGACAGCTGGAAGTTTGCTCTTTGGAAGTTAAGGGTCCTGGCTTTGCTCTTTGCCATTCCTGAAGATCACAAACTCAACCAGGGCAAGGTCACTGCATTTGGGGTTCATTTGTCTTTTGATTTATTGTTCTTTCTTAAGTGAAATAATTTCTATAATTTGTCGTAAGGATATGTAGCACCTAATTTTTATATGTGCAATTATATGTATATGCAGCTCTAGATGTTGGTGGACATAGTAATATTACCTTGTTTCCAACAAAATGTCCATTAGCAAAACCCATGATTATAATATCTATATCTTCCTGATAATATCTTCCTGTATAATAGTATTATATCTTTTTTTTTTCTTCCCCTATGGTTATAAATCATGGTTGTACATTAACTTCTTTATGAGTTAGGAAAACTATTTTTTTTCTTGTGAGAGGTGAGGAAGAGATACTCCTTTAAAGACCTGTATAAAATATATATTGATGTATAAAAACACATTTACACAACTAACCTGTATATGCTGAACAAGGTGTAAGAAATACCAGTTATTTCTAAACAGAAATTTGTTTTATTCCCAAAAGCACATTTTGTGGAAATGGTTAGAAATAAAGAGAATTTTGCTGAAGAACACCTTTCTGTCAATAAACAAAATCAGGAAAAAAAATCTATTTTATAACAGTTCTTTGGTGTTGCGGGTACTGTTTCATTTTCTCATTTTCTTCTGTTGGCTTTTGTTCTCATTTGGTCTCTGTGCTCTATAATGCCTTGTAGTCTGTCTTCTTAATGCATATATAATTGGGGCATTTTACTCATGTAGTCATTTAAAAATGTATTTACATTGTTCCAACAGGTTTTATGTCAACTATGCTGTTTTCACTAACAAACAAACAAAACAGCAACAACAAAAATGAATGAAAATGTCAAGAGAAACTACACTGTGTCATATTTCCTGACAGTAATCTGCAGTTAAGGATGCAGTGAGATTTGTGCTTCACAGACATTGCTGAACTGATTTAAGTCTTTCAAAGATAGGAAACATACCTAAGCATCATCTTTACTGAGTTTAATCTCACTGAAGAATGGCATTCTTGATGCTTAATTTGAAAACTGGCAGATGGAATGGTGGGGAAAAAAAGAAGAAAAAAGTATCAGAGTTAGCGTAGGATTTATGAACTAAGAAGCAGCAGGACAAGAGCAATAAAGCTATGGATGAAAAATGAGATCCTCTAAGATCTTGCTTTAGCAATCTTAGATGAACAAATTGATATGGTCTTCTATGGACAGTTAGGAGCAGCCTCACATTCACAGGACCCAATTCTCAAAATTCTCAAAAAAACCCTGACATGAGTTGGAGAGATGGTACAGCAATCCATGATGTTCCTGGGGAGTACCAGTGACAAATTCCCAACCCATAATAGAGGAGCCAATGAGGAGAGGTGGACCTCTGCTGAACTTCATTCTCACCAACAAGGAAGGGCTTATTGTGGATGTAAGGTCAAAGGTGACCTTGACTGCAGTGACCCAGAGATGGTAGAGTTCAGTATCCTGAGAAGAGGGAAGAAGACAAAAAGCAAGATCCAAAAACCAGATTGCAGGACAGCAGATTTTGGCCTCTTCAAAGATCCATTTGGAAGAGTCCCATGGGATAAGGCACTGGAGGCAAGAGGGGCCCAAGAAAGCTAGTTCATACTCTTATCACCTCATTCAAACTCAAGAGGGGTATATTCAAACAAAGAGGAAGTCAGACAAAAATGTCAGGAGCATAGCATAAAACAAAGTGCTTCTAGCTGAACTCAAACGCAAGAAGGAAATATACAGAAGGTGGAAGAAGGGGTAAGTAACTTGGGAGGAATATAGAGACACTGCCTGACCATGAGAAGATGCAGTTAGAAAAGTGAAAGCGCAAATGAAATTGAATCTTGCAAGGGATATCAAAAGCAACAAGAAGGGCTTCTCTAAATATGTAGGTAACAAAAGGAAAACTAGGGAGAACGTGGGCCTGCTGCTGAATGGGGCGGAGGATCTGGTGACACAGGACATGGAGAAGGCAGAGATCCTGACTGCCTTCTTTGCTTCAGTCTTTACTATCAAGACCAGCTTTCAGGAGTCCTTGGCCCCCTAGACCAGGGAAAATTCTGGAGCAAGGAAGATGCACCCTTGGTAGAAGTGGATCAATTCAGGAAATACAGAAGCAAACTGGGCACACAGATATACCCATGAATGCTGAGGGAGCTGGCTGGTGTCACTGCAAGACCACTCAATAATCTGTGAACAATCATGGTAACTGGGAAAGGTACCTGAGGACTGGAGCAAATCAAATAGCACTTCTATCTTCAAGAAGTGCAGAAAGGAGGATCCAAGGCCTGTCAACCTAACCTCAGCCCTCAGCTGATGATGAAGGAAGCATTTCTGGAAACATTTTCCAGGCAAATGAAGGACAAGAAGGTCATCAGAAATAGTCAGCATGGATTCACCAAGGCTGATGCCCTTCTACGGTGAAATGACTGCCTTGGTAGACAGGTGAAGAGCAGTGAATATTTTTTACCTAGACTTCAGTAAGGGTTTTGATACTGTGGTGGTTTTACTATGTAAACCCAATACATATACTATCATAAGATCCTCACAGAGAAGCTGATGAAGTATGGGCTGGATAGGCAGACAGTGAGGTGGACTGAAAACTGTCTGAACAGTTGTACCCAGAGGGTGGTGATCAGCGAAACAAAATCTATTTGGGGGCTGGTAACTAATGGAGTACCCCAGGGGTCAGTAATGATCTTTTTTAATGATGGGGAAAAGTGAACCCTCAGAAAGGCTGCAAATGACAAAAAACTGAGAAGAGTGGCTGCTAACTCCAGAGGGTCATGCTGCCATTCGGGGGAACCTGGGCAGGCTGGAGAAATGGGCAAAAGGAACCTCACGATGTTCAACAAGGGGAAGTACAAAGACCTGTACCTGGGGAGGAACAGCCCCCTGCATCAGTACTTGCTTGGACCAACCAGCTGGAAAGCATGTCTGCAGAAAAGAAGTTGAAGATACAGTGGACACCAAGTTGACATGAGCCAGCGATATGCCCTTGTGGCAAAGAAGGCTAATAGGATGCTGGGTTGCATGAGGAGGAGTGTCGCCAGCAGAGAAAAGTGATCATTCCACTCTACTCAGCACTGGTGAGGCCACACCTGGAGTAGTGGGTCCAGTTTGGGGCTCCCCAGTCCTGTACCCAGGGACATGGACATACTGGAAAAAGTCAAGAGAAGGGCCACTAAGGTGGTGAAGGAACTGGAGCATCTCTCCTATGAGGAAAGGCTGTGAGAACTAAGACTGTTCAGCCTAGAGAATGCACACAGTGTGTACATTAATGTGTAGACATACATGAAAGGTCTGTTTAAAGAGGATGGACCCATGCACCTTACAGTGGTGTCCAGTGGCAACACAAGAGGCAATGGGAACAAACTGAAACACAGGAGGCTCTGTCCGAACATGAGGAAAGTTGTTTTTTACTGGGTGATGGAGCACTGGCACAGGTTGCCCAGAAAGGTTGTG
The DNA here is from genome assembly GCF_013377495.2 of Cygnus atratus. Lineage (NCBI taxonomy): Eukaryota > Metazoa > Chordata > Aves > Anseriformes > Anatidae > Cygnus > Cygnus atratus. Next base: position 101,701,252 of record NC_066363.1, on the reverse strand, counting down.
GAGTCTCCTTCCTTGGAGATACTCAAAAGCCATCTGGACATGGTACTGGGTAGCTGGGTGTAACTACCCCTGCTTCTGCAGGATGCTTGGACAAAATGACCTCCAGAGGTCTCAAAACCTCAGCCATTCTGTGATTCTGTGAAGGCAAACTCTAAGTCAACTAGAACCAGGGCCAGAACATTAAACAGTTGCTGTTATTATTATTATTATTATTATTATTATTATTATTTACAGAGTCCTTGAGTATTTCACAAGGACTAGGAGAGGATCATCTGGCAAGAATGAAGAGATGCACTACAAAGAAGTCACAATTGTGAAGTTTAATTTTGTGGATATAATGTATTTCTTAAATTACCTTCTCAGCTAAATGTCCTCAGAAGGGCAAAACAGAAAGAGTGAAAGAGCAGTTTTATCCAGTTGGCAGTCCAAAAGGAAGGTGGGAAGCAATCAGATACAACTATTTACTTTCAAATGCTTCTCACAGTTCCTGTACTTACACAAGCTGTAATCATTAAACTGATTTGTGTCTTTTCATTTTGTGGATTAGCAATTTTTCTTCTTGTTTTTTTTTGGTTTGTTTGTTTTTTCTTTTCAATTTGATGATCACTTGAAACATTTCAAGAAAAAAAGCCTGTAACCTTTCACTGAAAAGCAGAGAGAACGCCATGACTGTTTCCTTTCCTAGCTGTATTTTAGTGCTTTTGATCTCAGTTCTGCACCTCACTGATAAAGAACCTAATTTTTTTCTCTCCTACACACTTTATCTGACTCTGTACTGATGCCTTTGCAATTTTTCCTTAAAATAGTCTATTCATTTTAATTTCTCTTAAATGGTAGTTTTCAGGAACTAGCAACGCCTATTTTATTCATTCAATTAAATGTAGACTATTTAAAGGTCTTTAGAAAGACTGCTACCTTGAAGAACTACCAGAACCAGGTCATACATACGCATTTTTTTTCCACAAACACCAGAAAGTTCTGCTCTAAGTACTCTAGAATATTGCTTTAAGCAATGTTGATATAATCTCCTGTCAAATAGCAGACAATACTCATAATCATTTTAACTATTCCTGTTCATGCCACTCAAGTGGAAAAAAAAAGTTTTTTGTTTGTTTGTTTGTTTGTTTTCTGGGAAAATAAATCTGTAATAGAAGAGGATGTGCAGGTAATGTAAGTAGAAGAAGTATAAAAAATGCTTCAGTCAGTTCCTTTTCAGGATCTCTTACTCATTTCCTTGTTCTATCTTCAGTGAAATGAAACAGTTGATAAATATCATTAGGTAAATGTAGCTCCTTCTTTTGATGGAGCAGACATCAACAAATCAAGAGATATTTTAAAATGACAGAATGGCAGGCTAGTGTCAGAATTTAACATATAGCTAAAATAACACATTGTGATAATTGTGGTGTTTCAACACTCATCATAGATTAGAAGCTTATAGAAATTGTTTGTTTCAATCATGCTAGCCTGGATGAAGGCTAAATCAATGAAATGGTTATGTTTTGATGTTTGACCAGCACAGCATAAAAAGGGTGAAGGGAAGGGAAGGGAAGGGAAAGATGTAATTGAGCTGCAAGTGGTATCAACAATTATTGATTTGTTTTAGAACAGTACGGCATGCAGCAACACAGAAACAACTGCCAGAGAGTGCATTCACGATAAATAAATAAAATTTTAAATAAATAAAATTTGGGCTTCAGGCAGTGGCTGTTGCTCTACCCTGGGGCAAGGATTAGAACTTCTGGAGCTGGCAGACTCATCTATGGGAGGTATGCTCTATATAGTCATTGTAGCACTAGGTGAGGCAGCCCTGTGAGGTGATCCTGTTCCCACTGTCTCAGGGATTACAAAAAAAGATTGACAGAATCTTTGAAGGATCCAGCAGAGGCAAGATCCTAAACCTCAGGAGAGAAAAAAATAAAAAAGGTTAAATGAGGCAATGCAAGAGCAGGAAAAGGACATGCATTTTCAAATGGTAGAAGCTTGTTACTTCTGTCAGTAGAAGGAAGGGTCTCCATCTCCATCTGGAACTGTTCCCCTAACAGGCTCAGGGCCAAACAAAAGCAATGTCCTACTTCATCTGCTGCTTCCAAGAAGGGAAGAATTCCTGTCAAGTGTGGTCAACTTGTGCTGTGGCAACCATGATCTGACTGAATTCAGGGTTTGCAGGAATTCTTGAAAGGTGAGCAGAAACATTCAGTTAGAAAATTGGATTCCAGCTTGTTTGGGGAATTATAAGGCAAAATTATCTGGCAAGCTATCACAAAGGGAAGAATGCCCAGGAAAATTGCTCAAGTTCTAGAGAAAACTTATTAAGTGCTCAGAAACAGTGCTCAGAAAAAAATCATCCCATTGTGCAGGAAGGCTGGTAAATTTGATGGAACATCATACAGCCTTCCTAATAAACTGAAACCAAAATTATTCATGATGTGCAAATTAACCAAGTCTACAAATGAGCAGTCATAAAACTCAGACACTTAAAATCAGGAAAGCAAAAGCCCAGCAAGATCTCAAACTTGAAGCGAATACAAAGGATATCAGGAAGGGATTGTAGCAACTCCCATTCAAAGAAAATGTCAGCCCATTTCTGAAGGAAGGCAAGCTAGTGAAAGAAAATGTGAAGGAGGTTGAAGTGCTTGCTGCATTTCTCTTTGATTTTGATAATAAGTAAAGATATTCAAGTACAAGTGGAAGAAGAGATCTAAAAATTAACTGATATGAAAATATTTTTACTGGTGATAAATGAAAGTACCAGTAATCATTTGCCTGACCTATAAAAAAATCTGTTTTCATGTCTTATGTGTGTGTTAAACTATGTAATTTAGAATTATGAAATGTTCTCATTAGTATGCTTCTCTAGGTTTAGAAAAGTTGGTGCAATATTCTTTGTACTGTCTAGAGTGAAAAATATTCTTCTTCTGAAGGGAGGACTACAGGAAGTACCTTGGCTGTTGATCTTGCCAGTATTAAACAGGGAAAAAAAAAAAAAAGGGAGGAAAAAAACAAAAGAAAAAACACGGTAATGTGGAAGAAAAAAAAATGTAGAAGTAAAGGAAAGATTATCAGTTACTTTCTGATCAGCTGAACTTGCCATAAAGAGCAATTACAAGTGTAGAGCTACAAATTCTTTGTACTTATTGCTTTAACTGTTTAGAAAAGACCTTGCCTTACCATACATGCCTTCAGAAGGTTTTGCTGGTTATTTTTTATGGCAAAGATTTTTAGAAGAAGCATATGGATAGTATCTGAGGTAGCCTAGATTAGACTTGGTGTAATGAAATTTTTGTCTTTGAGTACATCTTCATGACTAATCTATCTGAAAAATCACCAGGACCAAATTCAGGCACTTATACCTTTTTTGGTGGGAAAGTCTACAAAAGGAATACATTTTCCTACTACTTTCTCCTCTCCTGTCGTCCCCTCCCCTCCCCTCCCCTCCCCTTTCCTCTCATTCCTTCTTAATAAGACCATAAACCTCACTGATATACTGTTCAAATGTGTGATAATACTCCCAAAACAGGTGAACAGTTTAAACCCAGAAGATTTATAAATTTTATTACTTTTGCTGATACAGAATATGCATGATTATTGCCCCACATCTCTCTCACAGTGCTTTCTAACACATTATTCATGTAGTTGAGAAAGCTGATAAATTCTGAGGAGCAGTTAAATATAGGCTAATCCTGCTAGCATTTATTTGAAAGGAAGCAAAGCTCTCAGATGAGCAGACCTGAGAAGATAGATTGTCAGAAATTTTTTTTAGCTATATGAAAAGCATTTTTTTAAATAATTCTGTTAACAGAATATTTGGCCATCCTCAAAGCTCTTAGAATCAACATTGTTCTTGTGAAGTGATAAATAAAGGATGTTAATACCTGGAAGAATGTAGTAATAAGGTACACAAAAGAAATAGGAGAATATTAAGTATTACACTTTAATAATACGTGCTCATTCAGGGCATGAACTAGTGCTTAACATTAATAAATTGTTTGATAGATTGCTTGTCAGATCATGACTGCTCTTGTATGGGGATTGTCTCTTCAGTGACAGGTATGGTCTTGAAGATGTGTCTGTGCTTGACTTAGTAAGCAAATATTTATTTATTTGTATTCATGGAATTAAAGAATGGTTTGGATTGGACGGGATCTTAAGGACCATCTTGTTCCAGCCCCTGGAACACTGTAATGCTGCAAGTGTACTCTAAAGAGTATGCTAAAGTAAGATACTGTTATTGGTGAAAAAGTGAATTATCATTGCTTCTGTTCTTAATTGCTTTTTTTGAAAATAATTACTAATGGCTTTCATACCTCAGGAAATAATACCCCATATATTTACCTTGATATCTTCAGAGTATACTTTCCGAGATCTAATAAGAAAATCCTTTCAGATTTATATTTTTATTTTGTAATGACTTGAAGGCCATTACAACTTTACACCACTTACATTTATAGACATATACTAACAAGAAACTGTCTCAGTGTATTTCTGTTTAGAGTTGCCTTAAGGTAGACTAAACTATCATATGCTTACTGTGTTATACAGTTTATCAAGTTCCTTGACTATTTCAAACACAAATATTATTCAGATGTATGTAATAACATGTATGTTGTAATGCACAATTTTAGACTTTGATTTTAGTGTTGGTTGGGTGAAGTTTTAAAATAAGCCTTCTATCCTGACCTAAGCAACTCTTATATGGAAAAAGCAAGGCCAACCCCCCTGGCAAAAGTCTTTCCCATAAGAAGGGCTGCTTTTCTCCATTTGGATTTAAAATCCGTTCTGTTTGTCAAACCTTGAGTCTTTCAAAAGAGTATGAATTTACTGAACAGAGTTGAAGACAAGAAGTCTGAGAAACTTAAGAAAACTTTCATTTAATGGTGTTTTAGATAAGTGTCATAAACATTTCTAAGAGACATTTCAGATCATAGATGAAACTGGTATGCAACAGATGACAGAACATTGAATTAAGCCTCAGAAACCTTGAATTCCCATTCTAGCTTTTTCCACTATGGAGTTATGATGTCAGGCAAGTCAATTCTCTGTGCTTTGAATTTACATCCTTTAAACAGAGATAATTGTGTGTCTCTTTTGTCAGCTCTCTCATGATGTGCTATATTTTTATGATAAGTGTTTGAATTGCTCATAATCTACAGGACGAAACCAAGTCAGAAATAAAAGATGACTTAAGAATTGTAATTCTCCTTAAGAAACATTACCAGTTTAAAGTATAACTCATTTCAGGTGGGCTACACGGTTCTCCTCCCATATATCCCCAACCTGGCAGGTCATGTTCTAAGCCATTTGTGTGGGAGTAATAGGAGTTTCCTACTGTACACATGATTGGGAGAGTTTCTATGAGAGTCAGCTGTTTAAAGATAACGTATTAAATGTTTGATAGTGAAAGCACACAAATCCTTTAAAAGAGGCACAAATCCAAGGTCCTGACTATTTGCAGTGACAAAGTTCCATGACAAAGAGGCTTTAACAAGTACTGAACCAAATTCTTCCCATTGATTGCGGAGAGATTATATGACTTCAACAGACAGCAGAATTTGCCTTGTGTTACTCTGGCCTCATTCCAAATTGGGTGATTGCATTCTGCATAACTGTATTTCTCCTCTAGTTTCAATTCAGCTCAATATTCATTATTCCCAACTTTTCTATGCAGCCTTTTTATTTTAGGAGCCTGTAATTCTGTCATATAAATGGCATGTGTGATAATATTTTTCTATAATTAAAAAAGTATTTTTATTTGTAGCAGTGCAGCATACTCATATTTATATTTTGCTAAGAATCTGTCTACACACAACAAAGCATGGCAGGTCTTGAGGATCTTAAAGTCTAATGCGTTTGTTACACTTCTATATGAATATCTGTTTGGAACCTCTGTTTATGTAATATCAAATGCATGATCACTGTAATAGCCACTTAGTTTTAAATAAAATTCATCAACGGTAAGATTTCTATATCTTTATGTGTTTCCATGAACGTACAACACGATCTCAGATTTTTTTGATCTAAAGGCTTACAGTTCCAATTATTATTCCAAGTGATTTATAATTTATCACATTAGTCTACTTACCATTTTTTTCAGTTTCTATTTATACTTCTAAAATTCTTCTTACCCTCTTAACATCATCCTTTATCATAAATCATACAGTATGCACCCACCAAAAGTCCCAAAGCTTAACTTTTATATTTATTTATGTAATCAATATAAATCTGTGTAATTCTACATGGGATTTCATGGAGATATTGAGGGAGACTAAATTCCTTTCCTTGCAGCTGAAGAGTCACTGTAGAAAGGAATTGAGTTATATGCAGCATGCATATTGAACCCATTTATCTGAAAATGCTCAGAAATTCACAACATAACTTTAGGGATTTCAGAGGTCATGATTAGGAAATATACGTATCTTAATTACTCCACGTTTAAAGAGCTTTATTCTCTTGACTCCTTTACTGTGACTAAACCATCTGGCTGGGACATGTTTTATAATGTCTTAGGGACTATGCTAACGTGGCTCGGTTTTGTGGCTTTTGCTCAAAATAAATTTTCTGTAATGTTAGTTAGATCCTCACAGATAAGATGATGACATTATTCCAGTGTGAATACTTCTAGGAAATGATGGAGGCATGCTTTGGATAAAACAAGCTACTCGGTGTACTTTGCATACAGTGACACTCCCTATGTGCATTATGTGTAGGAGGAACTCTGCACACTAGAAACTCATAAAGAGAAGGGAATGATCAACTTCTGTCTCCTTCAGCATGCTACCCACTGACACCAGTGCCACTAATATTGTTAGTAGCATTTATGCAGATGTGTTGAGGCAAATGAATCACCCTGCTAATTCTTTGGAAGTAATTTCAGAAATTAAGACAAGTTCATATGACTTTTAAAATGAAGACTTGTCCATTACATCTAGACATGAATTGGGAGGGCTCCAAGGTGATTACACTCAGTTGGTTTTGCATGTCTTCAGTCTGAGTCTTAAAAATTCCATACCATGTTGATATCCTAAACATTATTGTGATTGGGTCTTACAAACAAACAAACACTTTTCTTTGTTTTAAAGTCTAGGTAGCCCATATTTATGGTATTTGTTTTTCTTTTAAAATAATTATTTTCACTTTTCTGGGTGCAAAGTACAAAATAGTGCAAAATAGTTCATTTTCTCTCTCCTGTTCACAAGCATCCAGTTCATTGTTTTTGATTCTTGTAAACAAGTATTACTTTCTCTTTAGTACTATCACTGAACATCATCTATCTTCTTCAGTCTCTTGTAGAAAATTGTTCTCTCCATAGTGTTACTAGGATACCTATCACTCTTATTTCTATCAAGCACTGATGATGAACCTTATTATCAAGATTTAGTCCCCACAGGAAAACAATGAACTATAGATTAGTTCTACATGAATGACATGACAGGAGAAAGTTAATAATACTTGTGTACAGAAATGAATGCATATTCAGCTTCTTACACAGACACACACACATATATGATTTCTAGGGACCTATTCAGATTTGGTCAAAATGTAAAAGTGAGACTACTCTTTACTTGGAAATGAAGCCAGATAAAACTGCTTTATCTGGTGGAGAACAATAAATTCTGTATGCCTTCTAGGCAGAGTAATTTAAAAGGTCAACAACACGGTGTTTGTTCTGTGTTCCAGATTGACCCAAAAGATAGTGTTCCTTATAACGAAATACTTATATTAAGCAGAACAGCCAGTCTCATTTCCCATCCATTTTTAAGTGTGTCATTAAATTTAGTTCTGGTATATTTACATCTCACATCTTTGTAATCGAGTGCAGCTTCAAAAACAACTTCAATAGCATTCCCTAGGACTCCACTAGGCAGTGCCATTCCCTTTTTTACAAATAGCGGACAAAAAGCCTGCTTTATCTAATTCTGACTGTATGCATATAGTGGGTTTACGTGGCAAGGTTTTGCTAGCGGGGGTCTGCAGGGGTGGCCTCTGTGACAAGAATCCAGCAGCTGCCCCATGTTAGATAAGGGCCAGTTTCAGACAGCTCCAAAGGGACCTGCTGCTGGCCAGAGATGGGCCTGTGAGCAATGCTGGTTGGGCAAATTTAACAAAGGGGAAAAAACCTGCTGGGCAGCAGCAGCTGGGAAAGCGAGGAGTGAGAACCAGCCCTGCAGACCCCAAGGAGGTCTGCAGAAGGAGGGCACGAGGTGCTCCAGGCCCCAGAGCAGAAATTCCCCTGCAGCCTGTGCAGAGGCCCCTGGTGGAGCAGGCTGTCCCCCTGCAGCCCATGGGTCCCACATGGAGCAGATCTCCATGCTGCAGCCCGTGGAGGAGCCCCTGGTGGAGCAGGTGAATGTGGCCTGGAGGAGGCTGCAGCCCATGGAGAGCCCCCGCAGGAGCAGGCCCCGGGCCAGAGCTGCATCCTGTGGAGAGGAGCCCACGCAGGAGGAGAGGGTCTGGGGGAGCTGCCACCCATGGGGGACCCGTGCTGGAGCAGTTTGCTCCTGATGGATGGACCTGTGGTACAGACCCATGTTGGAGCAGTTCTTGAAGAGCTGCTGCCTGTGGGAAGCCCACACAGGATCAGTTCAGGAAGGACAGCATGCCATGGGAGGGACCCCACATGGAGCAGGGGCAGAGAGTGACCGTGAAGGAAGAAATCTAGTCCACTGGGCCAATGGTGTTGACCTGACAACTAATGGTATAATATTTTATCCTTTTTCTCAAAGGTACTCAAATAACAAGATCTGTAGAACAGTAGTTTCTACTGTGACTGATAACGTTCAGAAATATAATACTGAAACTGAATTCATTTACTGAATAGTAACTGAAAAAAATGTGCTATTTTTCTATGGATTTCTAAGAATACAAGATCTGGAAGTCCTGGAAAACAGTTCATTTAATTTTTCTTTTCTTTTCTTTTCTTTTCTTTTCTTTTCTTTTCTTTTCTTTTCTTTTCTTTTCTTTTCTTTTCTTTTCTTTTCTTTTTTTTAACTTCTTTATTTTAACCTTTTTTTTTTTTTGTCTAAAAATTATTTGTCTTTGGAAAATATTGTAATGAAAGCAAAAAAAAATTATTTCCAGTTAAAACTATTCCATGTCAATTTTCCAACATGTAACATAGTTCATGGCAGTGTAATATTTCCTGTGATTCAGATTTTTCTCATGTAATGCTGAATAACACATATACTCTGCTTAATGAGACCATACTGACCTATAATTGAGTACCATTCCAGAAAATAAGTATTTTTAAAGTGATTTGTTATACATATATATATATTTGCTATATACTTCGTCAGCTTAACGAACTAAAAATATTTTTTATGCATACCAATCATTTTTATTTCCATTCTCAGCATGACAAGTTTTCAAAACTTGCAATTTATAACTACTTTATTTTGACATTTCATCTAACTAACTAATGAAATATCAAGATGTTATTTTAGAACTGTTTGTGACATGTTAGGCACATAGCAAAGTCACAGAAAAAAAAAAGCTATTTTCTAAAAATATTGTTCAACCAATAATGTTAGTTATGACTCACTTCACATACAAACATGCCTAATATCTGTCACTGAAGTGTCTTTCATCATATTCAAGTGTCCTACTTGTCACTATTAAGTGTCACGTTGACAAATGGATCTGGTTGTTTTAAAGACTTGTGTTAGTTAATTCTAACCAATCATATTTCCATATGATATATTTTCATATAACATGAAATCTTAAACCAAGTAAATTTAACCAAACTGTATTTAACTTCCATTTCAGACTAAGAATAAGCATGTCCTTACTCATGTGCTACTCTGAGGGTTACCCAAAGTATGAAAGATCCTACTGGAAGGACTGAATTATATCTACCCAGTGTATAGCATTAAACTTAACCCAATAGTTAGGTTGTGGACATATTTCATCATATTATTTTATATATAAAACCGCTTGATTGCTCCTTGGGTTAAATCAGTTTTTCAATAGGTTTAGTCTCTGTTACAAAAATATGGAAAAATATCACTGCACATTAATAAAAATGTTTACTTACTAAAAATATAAATTAATGATAGAAATAATATTTCACCTGTAACATACCAGATGTTAAACAGTGCCTGTCAGTGACTTCAAAATTAGGTGCAATGGTTCAAAAACATCATTTATAAAAGAAGAAAAGAACTTCTGATTTAGACTTGGTCATAAACAAATTATCAGCAATTTAGTGTTTTGTATTTCAAGGAAGTAAGACTAAGCCATCAAGAATCACTTGCAACCTTTTAAAGTGGCACTTAATAGCAATAACTATAGCACAAGAAATAGAAAATACATTTCTAGATGGTGAAAAAAAAAAAGTCTCGCGTACAATTAATGCCAGCTTGTTATGTTTCCCTTGAAATATCCTGACATTTTAGCCAATGATAATTCAAAGTCGTTGGCTTATCTGAGCTCTGAGAATCAGGAAGGTTAAGGCACATTTCTTCAAATTGCTCATGAGACAGGGAAATGCACAGTTTACCCCAGCTCAGCTGAGCGTCAGACTGTTAAAGACATTGATGTTAAATCTTAAGGAGAAAGCCACTTTTGATTTCCTTTCTCTTAATTTTATAATAATACAAGATCTATGTTCCATTAATTGCAGATTTAAGTGATCTCTTTGAATCTCTTTATCTGTATGCAACTTCATTAGCATGAACAGAATCACTGTGCAATAGAATATATAGCCATAAACATTTACTAGCATTTTCTTCCTAAATTGACTAGTGGCAATATGGTTAGGTTTTGATCAAGTTAAAAGGAAGGCAAGGTTTATGAAAGGGGAGCATAGATTATCTTTTAGCAAGTGATAATTTGATTTAAATGCTTCACAGGGGAAAAATGGCTTGATTTCAGTTCCATTTTAGAGTTTTACAGTTAAATGGGTGATATGTATCAGTTTCTAAGACCATATAAAAGCAGATGACTTGATAAAACAACCTATGTGATGACATTTGCTGCTTGTTCTCAGGCAATCAAGTGTTAAATATTCCTAAGCAAAAGAAAGAAGAGAATGAGGGAATTTAGAGACTGGAACTAAAACCAAGACTGAATCTAGACATGGATAATCTACTTGTACTTTCTGAGAAGTACAGATTAATGGCAAAAAGATGTTATCCCACTATAACTTGAAGATACATCAGATCCTGTTTTTTGATACAGTTCTTCATACCGAAAATTAAATTTTAAAATGGAACCTGGAGAAATAAACAATGTGTAAGCAAATCAGTGTTGAGATTTGAGATGAGGTATTACAGAAAATGGACATGTCATACTGGTTGTAATGATATCCCTTGGAAATGCTTTTAAATTATCTTGAACATATTGTTAACCAATATGAAATAATGCAGGATACCAATCATTGTATTCTTTTACTACCTTTATTTGGAAAACAATGTTTTACAGGTAGCTTGATGCTGATTGCAAAGAAGCTCCTGAGTCAGATCTGTTTCTGAGCCATAATAGTTTCATTAGAAGCTTTTCTACTAAGCTTATCCAATCTTACCATTATGGGCATGAATACACAGGAATATACTCACAATTATTTTGGTAAATATAAATGCAAGCTTTTGACTCTCCATCACCGCACCCCTTCCCCCCAGTCTATGACTTTTAGAAATATTCACTTCTCCCTTTGAGACTGGTTTGTTTTCTTGAGAGTAAGAGTAAATGCCTCCGTCCAACAACTTTCTTTTCTACAAGTACACAAAGCCATAGGGCGCTGCAATGAGCTCAGTCTCAGACAGAACATTTTTGATAATGCCTTTACAAAAAATGCTGGTCATGCATCAGTTGTTTATCAAAACCAGGAAGAAAATCATCTATTATCAGTTTTCATTGCGTTTTTTTTTTTTGTTTGTTTGTTTGTTTGTTTAAGTTTCATAGGGCTCAAATTACAGTTTTGGAATGAAAGTTATACGCAGCCTGTTTTTAAACCATCTCTGCATTATATTGCTTTTCCAGTCTTGTGACATGTATTTTATTGGCAGTGGCACACAAACTGGAGAAATACATTAAGATAAAGAAATGTCCTTGTCTGTGATTAGAAAGAAAGTTGTATGTAATGTCCTGTTGTCAATAAACTGTCACATAACATTTTAATGGAAGGATTTCAAGGTAGCTAAGAAAATGGGGCTTCTGTGTATAGCCCATAATACAGAGTACAACAATATACATGCAATAATATCTGACAACTTTAGTTTAAGACACGCAAAGCAGAATGCTACTCTCTGAAGTTCATCTTTTTAAAAAGTGAAATACATGTACATGTATAGAGAACAGATTCAAATATTATTAGTTTACTTTGAATTTATTGCATTATAACTAACATCAATGTAGAAATGTACTTGGATTATTTGAAAATCAGTCTATTTGTTTTCAGCTTGATGGTTTGCTACATTAAATTCAAAAACTACAGCAGTGCCTAGATAAGCAGACAGAAGCAAAACAAAATCTGCAAATCCAATTTAAAATGTGTATAAATTACACTAACAGCTGGGTTTAGGTAGATTAAGTGAAGATTCAGTATGCATTGATTAACTTTACAATAATACTTAGAATTAATTTTTATTATTATTATTATTACTTTTATTTTGCTATTTTGCACGTTTCTAATCTTAAATGCTGTTTTTAGGGTTAGATGTGGCAATTTTAAGACAAAGTACAAACAGTGGTGGCACTGAAAGGAAAAAAAAAAAAAAAGCTCACAGAGAAGGAATTTCATGAGGGACAAGTAATTGAGCTGTGCATATGCATGTTATGCCTGTAGATGATGTACCTGATTGTTATTGGCGAAAATAAAAGATATTTGACACAGATGATACATAACTGGCATAAAAATAAAGTTCATGACAATAAAAAGACTGACTGAAAGGAAGTTGACATGGAAAATAATAGCAGAAAAGTCTGATCCTTGAAAATATATCCCGTTGTGATAACCCAGTTAATAATGTGTTTGCTGCTCAGTTCCAGAGTACAGCCTCAAAGTCTTAGGCTGAATGAGGAGTGATGATTCTTACAGAGCTCAATAAAAAAATAAAATAAAATAAAATAATAAAATAATGAATTGAAATAAATAATAGTAAAACTATGCTACTGTATTGGAATGAAAATATTCTGGAATAATATTCTGATGAAGGAATATAATAGACTGGAAAAAAAAAAAAAAAACAACCAACCTTCAGGAAACTTAGCATAGCTTCATGCAAGAATAAACATTGGTATATATAAAACTATTTCTCCTACAGGTTATAGCTAACCATAGGACTGAGTTGGCTCTCCTGCTTTGCCACAGAAGCACACCTAGTCATTATATTGAATTTATACTTCAGCATACTTTCATTTTATAAATATGGTTTGGCCACATCTAATAGCATGATATAAACATTTCAAATTACTCCCAAATTTGGTGTTGCTTGTGTTATTACACTCTGAATCAATTTAATTCTGTTGGATACAATGCGAGGGTCAGCTGCCTTGTTCTTAAGTAACACTTTTTTTGGTGGATGATCTCTGTGAAATCCCACTGTTCACTTTGTAATGACAGATCATCCATGATAGCATGTTTTTGACAGAGATGGATGTTCAGCACAGTAGACAATGAAACGTGAGTGAAATAGCATTGTGTGATGGTGGTACAAACATACATATGACATGATAAAATTACCAGCTGCTCTTTTCTTTTGATCAGCATGCTTATGTACTTTGCCAGATTTAATAAAATCTAAATAGATCTGCTAAGGCTGAAGCATTATGAATGCAATCTCCTTTGTTAAGGAGACAAATAGTAATGTGTTAAATCAAAAAGAGAACTCCATTTATAAATATTGTTATTTGTCCCTAATTTACCAAACAGAGGGGCAGCTAGCTATGTGAGGCTTTTTGATATCAATTTTGCCAGCCATGCAGTAGAAACATAAGTAAGCCTGAAAAGCAGTATTCTTGTTGCTTTTGTTGTGTCATGTTTTTTGGAATGGTTGAATGATTATGGATTTAATAAACCTAACAAGTGTTAATTCATATACTAAAATAGGCAGACGTCTTTGTGGGATCTGGGTGTACATCTGCCAGAATCTGCAAGTATCAGAAAAGCTCCAAAACACACAGGAGACCTCTATACCCATGTCAACAGATGGGATTGTGTTTGAAAATGCAGGGTTGCAATAAAAATTTGGGCTGCTGCTGAAATGGTTTGGTTCCATGAGCTTTTAATGACCAGCTGTTTTCTGTATCCATGGTTACCTTGTCTGTAAAAACATGCTTTTCCAAACATTTTATTTATATATTACTGTATATTATTTCACAGTGCAGTGTGTAACTGTGGAAAAATATTAAACAAAAGTGAGCAATAGTTCAAATATACTGCAAAAGTAGTATTGTAACCAAAGCAAATACACATAGGTGAAATACCCTAGGTACATATACTTGAAAAAGATTACTTATTTCTTTATGGTTCTTTTCTTCAACTGATTAATACGTATAAAGAAATCTGTCATTATATAATGTAATATGGTTGTATATAAAACTGTGTGATCTCAGAATACAAATTCAGCAGTTCAAGAAAAGGAATAAATTTAAATTTTACATATTATAATCCATCAGAATTTTTATTTAAGTATAGAAAATAAAACCACAAATATTATAGACTTTTCATACTCTTGAGGATTTTTTTTTTTTCTAGAATGCTGATGCTTTAATACCCAAGACACTTTTGTGTGTGTGTGACATGGTATTGAGTATCAATAGAATATCCAGAATCAGACAATAACTATTACTGCCAATCCAAAGTTACATAGGATAGAATTGAAGTCACCATCTACAATAAACAAGTTCATGGAATTAATTAGAATATTAGGTAGGAGCTTGGATGTGCTCAATACCTTCCTTTTAGTTTCTGCCACTATTTTAAGATTGGTAGCACTTTGCAGTGTTACCTAGAACATACTTCAGCTTCCCAATAAAAATGTGAATCAGCACATCTGTGAAAAATTTTTATTTTGACACCAAAAAGCTGACATCTTTTTATTGGGGGTGATACTGAAGAGCGCCTGAGCTCATAAAATCTATGTAAAACTAAAAAGTCTCCCTCAGAGCTGCTGTGACTTTTAGTTAAAGGCAGTTCTCGGTTACTCTCAAGCTGTATGACTTTGAAAGATTCAGCAAAAGCATAGTGATGTCAAAAAGAAAAAATAAATGGGATTATATACGAGAAGTTTCTTAATATAATATTATTTCTGTTTCTCATGTATAATTATATATCTCTACTGGATAAGATGTATTCATTATTGAAAGCACCATTTTAAAGACCATTATTACCTTAGATGATATGAATGCTACTGCTCCACGTTACCATTCTGCTGATTAGATTAGGATTTGGGGGAATTGCTGTTCTCTGCTATTGACTCACAGTCGATCTTGGATCAAGCAGATCATCTCTGGACCTATTCTCTCTCCCCCTGCCCCCACCTCTTTCTCTTTTCTCTTTATTTTAGTTTCTAGTCTTTTTATACTATTAAATACTCCTCATTATACACTCTGTAAGATCTAGAACAGCTGGTGTTTAAATTCAGCTCTAATTCCCATCATGAAAAATAAACACTTGATTTTGTTCAAGGTGTATATAAAAGTATTTCGTATGTATGGGATAGATCTCATGCCATTGCTGTATGTGAGCAATTTGGAGGTAACAGGCAAAAAGAGGAAAAACTTTAACAAAATTATAAAATATTTTGCTGTTTGTCTTTCTTTTTGATTTGTATACCTGAGTAACAAACAGTGTAAGGATCTAACCAGCTTCTATATGTAATGATACATTTTAGGTATTTATGTTTGCATCCCATGTAATTTATCATTAGACAGAAGAGAAAGTGACATTCTCTTCTACTTTCTTAGGGTCTATCAACCATCATTCTCTGTCCTCACTAATTACCCTTAGTCTTTACAGTTGGGCTCAATTAGCCCAATGTGTAAGATGAACTTTGGTTAGCTAGGAGACCCACAGGTTTATACAGAGTACATCTGTATGTATTCCTTTGATACTTTTCAAAGAAGGGGAAAAAAAAAAGGGTGATAGTGAAAATCAGTAGATGACTGAAAAAAAATCTAGATTTTTCATTGCCCAGTATTTCTTTTCTTTTCTTTTCTTTTCTTTTCTTTTCTTTTCTTTTCTTTTCTTTTCTTTTCTTTTCTTTTCTTTTCTTTTTTTCCTTTCTTTTCTTTTCTTTTTAATCTGAAGCTTTTGTTTTCTAAACATTCAGGAAGTAAAAAAGCATTTTATTATTCTGTGTGTGCGTCTTTCATAAATTAGTGTAATACTATTTATTACTTTGTGTGTCCTTTTCTCTCCTTCTCACAGACACAGAACTTGATAAAAAGTGTGAATTAGTTTGTTTCAGTGGAATTATGTTATACAAATGGTGAATTTGTTCCCTGTTCCAATAATTTCCAACAAAACAAATGAAAATGCACTATGTAGATAGTCTAGCTTCTTCCTATTCCCTCCTGCTTATTGCAGCAGTGCTGTTTTGTTGATAACCAAATATTACTACCTGGTATCTCTTGAGAGGTCATAGATAAAATGAATTAAATGTTTGCAATAATTTCACCACAATTATATAGCAATAGCAGTTATAACAGACTCTTCAGAAAGTAATGTTTCAATGCCAGAACAGTAGTTGTTATTTTTAAAATAATTTTCTGTTTTAAAGTTATATAGCAATTTACTAAGCTAGTTAACAGGTACTAATATTAATTTGGATAAAAGAAATGTATTCTCTGGAATTCGTTTGCTGGAAATATTTTTTTACTTCTTCTTCAGAACTATAACATAAGTATTAGAAACATTGAAAAAATATCATGAAAATGTATTGTATTGGAGAAATCTTCCTGTCTAGCAAAGGACAACAAAACTATACAGTTTTCCTTACTTTACAGTATTAATGCAGGCAGAGGCTCAACAGATATAACAGATGCATAACAAAATACTTTATTAATTTACCCAATTAGGAGTTGAACAGATTTTATCACTTTAGGGTAGAAATATTTCTGAAAGACTTAAAAATCACTGGGGTTGTTATAATTGCTGTTACATGAAGCATTTAAGATACATTTCCTGAGTCAATGCTGAAAAAATAAAGCGTGATAAGTTCTCAGATATTTAGCATGAAATTTCTCTCAGGACATTCTTACATGTTATTGTTGGTGGCTGTTCTAAATCTTCATTTCTTTTTTGTTACCTTGGGAATGAAAAGAGATATTGTACGGATTTTGTGCAAATCTTGCTATATTTCTAATCCTTGATGGTCATACTATTACAATGTAATAATTAGAATCTTATATATACAGATATATACATAATCTTATATATATTCTGGGAAGTCAGAGATGCTACTTTTAGCAATAATCTTATGCTAATTTTATGTTAGTATTTTAGTTTCAACATCTTGATATTTGGTATATAACTGCATTTGGAACAAAAATAAAATATCTTTGTTGACTTACTTCAGTTTGAGTTGTCAGTGTTTCTAGTTGTAATTTAGCTGTAACTAAGAATTTCACACTTGCACCAAAATGTAAATTGAAATAAATTAGTAATGCACTTGCAAAACAATATTGAAGAATATTACTATATGCTGATACCAAATTTTCCATGAATCTAGGGAGAACAGATGAACTAGACAATATCAGAGAATTACATAGGTGTTCAGTTTCTCTCTATGGAAAAATTTTCTGTGTTCTTCCGTTGTTACAACTCCGCTCACTTGATTAAAATAAGTAAAGTAACCTGTTAAAGGTTTAGATTTATTTTTCAATGACATAAGGTAGACGGCTAATATATGTAATAGTAATGAAGCTATGGATTATATGTATCAATAATTCACAGTGCCTTATGGTCTTACTAACTTTCCAAAGTACTTTTATTCACAGGGAAGGAAAATAACACTAGGTAATCTTTTTTTTTTTTTTTTCTCTATTAAATAAAGCCAAGTAAATCATAAATATATTATTTGTATCCTTCAAGAATCTGCTTTGTGGTCCTGTTGTTCATATGACATATCTCAGCAAGGTCAAGGAATAGGCTGTGTATCCCTCCGGGCATTTTATCTCATTTTAGAAAGGATGCTGATTATAAATCATCCAGAAACACTTTTATTCCCATTTTCTCATTAGGGCACTGTTCTGCCAAGCCCATTTTTAATAGCCAGCCATTTATATATGTTTTTAAGTGTGTTCTAAAATATTTTTCTTCCTTGAGCTCAGGGTCAGAGACCATGAAATGCACCTGTGATCACTGCTGCTTCATCTGGGAGATAACTCTGAACTTCAGGATAATTTACTGTTAGCCTTTGGTGTACTCTTACTCTTTCAGTAGATTGATGCTTCTGTATCTTTACATATTTTAGTTTAGGCTTTTGAAATCCTGCCCATGCAACTATTTGAACTGTGTAAAGTTTAATGTGAACCATACAAAAATGGTTCCACTTCACATGTTTCATATTCTTTTTATTTCACATTTCACATTACTTTTTTATTTCTTATGAAGTTAAAAGTTGTGATGTTGAGCCAAATTTCAGAAATAGTATTTTTCAGGACAGAAATTTGGACTTGTAAAATGAAACTGAAAGTATTAGAAGATAAAATCATGATTAGTTAAAGTTTCGTATTGATAGGTTTCTTAACCTGTATGACAAATTTCTGAAGTTTCCAGGCTATTGTCAGTGGGGCAGAATAAGAAGGAACGTGTTTGTATGTTAGCCTGTATGTATGCTTTTATATAATAACTTTTAAATCATTTTATAGAAAATCTGAACTATTTTAGATAGAAGTTGCCAAAGTAACTCTCTCAATAGTTGATAGTGAAGTAATGCCAAATTTTGCTATGTAAACATGAAATTCTTCACTGAAAAGAAAAACCTTTTTAATTATATTTCTAGTTACTTCCGAGTATTTCATTCATCTGTGAGTATTCCCATTTTGCAAAATACTGTCTCGTTGTGTAACATCGATGTAGCATTTGAAACCAAGAAGAAAGTAGCTGTTACAAATATACAGCTTTACGTTTCAATAAGCATAATGACATATACTAGAGTAGTATTATGTATATTGGAATGTTTGAAAGTTACAGTTTCCCGTCTCAAACTTCCTTGTACATTCTGAATCTTACTCTTAGGAACTTTTCCTGACAGAGGAATTTTTTAAAATTTATTGTCAGTTTTAGAACACGTTGGTTAGTGATCTAGAGCTGATGTCCACTTGGAATTAACCTTCTAGTGAAAAACAGGAACATACCACTATGTGTTGTTGTTATTACACTGGATACACAAGGTAAGAACTCATAAAAAAGTCAGGTAACAAAGAATCAAAGTGGAGTAATTAGAAGCAAAAACGTCTGAAAATGAAACGTGCCTGCTATAAGTTTCTCTGTCATTCAGTAGATTGTTATGAGTCTGTGGATGTTGATTAATATTTAATAGTTTACCTTTCAAACTTCTTTGGCTTTAAAACTAGTACAAAAGAGAGTAGGTTTTAACTGAATATGTCTGATATTTATAGTATGAGGCTGTATTTGGCAGATGTGCAAACATTTAGATGATGTCTGTGTGGGACTTCTGTTTAGTGTTTGTTACAAAGCTCATTGCCTGCACACAAATATGTATGCCTAAGAAAGGCTTGGAAGCTCAAATAGCTGAAATCTCAGCAAGAAGGAAGCTTCTCTCTTTATCATAATGTTGTGGTTAGGGTGGGTTTTTGTTCGTTTTTTGTTTATCTTTAATAAACTTGTTTTTCCAGCTTTATTACTGGAATTTGTTGGGAATTTGTTGAGTGCACAACAAATTGACTCCATGGTCTACTGGCTAAGTTCTTTGTGTCACAAAAGAATTAAAATAAAAATCAGATTTAATCAAGCCTCGTGAATGAATAATCAACTTGTGCATTAAATCTTAATTACTTTTTCTAAAATATAATACAATTATTTGAAATCATTGTAGCGAGGCAGCACTTACATTAGTGCTACTCAGGGTAATAATAAAAACATTTAATGTTCACTAAAATGGTTAATTATGTACTCTTTTTTAATTCCTTTCATTTTTTCATTATCTTTTATATATTGGATTGTTTACATATATTTTTTAGCAGAACTACATAAAGAAAAAATGTTTCAGAACCTCATGGGTTTGCACACTTTGATATGCTTCCTTGCACTGTCCAGCAACACAATAATCAAGATGTCTTCAGTAATTTTTAACCTTATATACACTGTTATGTAATATATCATTATATTATTTATGAAATGACCTTTACAATTGATACCGTACTTTTTCTATAAGGTTCTGCTGTTTTTATGTTTATTTATTTATTTATTTATTTTGTCAGATGCCTTTATGGTAATGAACAGTTTGCAAAAAGAATAAGCCCATGGAAAGAAATAGCGGAAAGATGTCTTGATTCAACCATGTTCTTCCCAGAAGTAATTCTAAGGCTATTTTTTTTTTTTAAGTACCATTTGAAATAAATTTTGTGAAATTTAAGGAAGTTTGAAGGTTCATGTAAATAGTAGTATATAATAAAATAAAAATAAATATAAATAAAAATAGAAATAAAAATAAAAAGCAAGTAATAAAAATATTAAGCAATAAAGCAAACAAAGGTAATAATGTGGATCAATAAAGTGTAAGATTATTTTCAACAAAAATATGTATATTACTTTTTAATTGTAAATTGCAAGAAACATATTTCATGGACATACTTATTTTTTGGAGGATAGCAGAGTTGAATCTAGCTGCTATAAAAGGTTGTGTTTTTGTTTGTTTCTTTGTTTGTTTGTTTGTTTTGGTTGGTTGGTTTTAGTTTTTTTTGTCCCCCCCCCCCTTTTCTGGGGGGGCAGGGGGGCAGGGGTGGGGAGGGAGGATGAATATTGGTTTGGTTTTATTTCATTTGATTTGTTCTTTTCTGGTGTGAAGAGTCCTCTCTCATGCTACTAAGCATGTCAATCTGGATATGACCTGCCTCAAACTTCAAGGATCTTACCAATAAATACTAAGAGTAGTTATTAAGTATCTCAGTGGTGATCAAAAGTGGCATTTGTGATGTTGCATTGAATGACAGTGTTTTCATCAAAACATCTATCAAAAGAATAAAGAAACACAGAGGCATAACCTGACTCTGTTGTCAAGCATATATGTATTCTGATCCAGTCAAAGATTGTTTGCACCATGCCTACATGTACACAATTTTTTCCCATGTAATTGCTGAAATATTAATATCAGTGTTATATGACATATATGACTGTATAGGTATAGTTCCTGATAACTCTTGTCTTGGATTTTAATTTATACACTAAAGAATCAAACTATTTTGATATTGGTGTTTCTTTTGGTGTTTCTATTGGTGTTTCTTTTACTTAGACTTTTACTTCACAGTTTAGAGTTCCATATGAGTTCAAATCCACTTAGAGAGTGGGACTTGAATCTAGATCTTCTACAACTTGAGCTCTAACCTCCAAAGTAATTCATCTGTATGTGATGTATGCAACAGCAGGTTTTCTGGGCCTCTTTAAAAGCAACATATATTTTCTAAACCCTTAAGTGTAGTGAATTGCCACGAAAGAATCATCTGCTTAAGGTAAGAGGTCTGAATCTATCAATGTTTTACAGTCTGCTTTTGTGAGCTATAAATGACAAGGAAAAATCCTGTTTGTAATGGAATTCTTCAGAATTAAAATTTATATTTGCAAGGATTTATTCTAATTTGTTCTGAAGACTTCATGGATTATCACAGTTCCTTGTTTATTAGCCTTGCCCAATTAATAGTAATTCGTCAGTCTGGAGAAGAGGAGGCTCAGGGGCGACCTTATTCCTCTCTACAGGTACCTTAAAGGAGGCTGTAGTGAGGTGGGGGTTGGTTTTTTCTCCCACGTGCCTGGTGACAGGATGAGGGGGAATGGGCTAAAGTTGCACCAGGGGAGGTTTAGGTTGGAAAGAACTTCTTTACTGAAAGGGTTGCTAGGCATTGGAATGGGCTGCCTAGGGAAGTGGTTGAGTCACCATCCCTGGAGGTCTTTAAAAGACGTTTAGTTGTTGAGCTTAGCGATATGCTTTAGTGGAGGACTTGTTAGTGTTAGGTTAGAGGTTGGACTAGATGATCTTGGAGGTCTCTTCCAACCTAGATGATTCTGTGATTCTGTATGCATTTGGTATTCTTAGTAATTTTTTATAGTGATAACCCATTTGATGTAAAAGGCTAATATTGCGTTATAATAGTGTTTTGAGTATATTTTAGGGTGCTTTTGCATTCCAATTAAAGTCCTTGGGATGAAAAAAATGTTTATACCTTGGAAAAAATTGTTATTTCTTTGCATTGTGCATTTAATATGCTATTGCATTTAAAACATTAATTAATTTATTTTTTTTTTTTGCTGGTGGTGGTGGTGTTTTTTGTTTTGTTTGTTTTGTTTTGTTTTGTTTGTTTTATTTCCCCTTTCTGGTGGCTGTTTTTGCTTTAGAATTACTACATGTATTTGTATTGCTTTTTTTTTTTTTTTTATCCCTTGTAAGGTATTAAATACTGTGTTCCTAATTGCCAAGACTCAGCTCTAGTTCATGCTGTCCTAGCTTTCCAACCTCAATTTTTGTAGATCATTAGTTTTATGTGGATCTGCTCATTGCATATAGAGCCAATGTTGCTTTACCTTTTATGGCATGACAATTTGAACATAATATTTCTAAACTGCTGCAAATTCCTACTGTTTCTACTTCTGTGTTTAAGATGTTTAATATTTGTTCTGAACAATGCAGCTTGAATATCCATGTTTTCTGCTTTTGTTTTTGCTAGGAAACAGTGTTTCTAAGAAATGGATTTTAGTTTAATTGCTCAAATACATCAGTTCGGTAGTTCACCAATAAATTATTTTTACTCTTTGTGTCTATTCTATGAAGATAAATATCTATAAGTGCTTTGAGAGCCTTGCCTATTCCAATACACTGTTTTATAAATCTAGAAATTTTTAATGCATTTCTCTTTGTTAGAACTTCTATATTTTTCTGTTGTTTCCTAAAATAGCCTTGATTATTGATATTTTCTTTTTTTCTGAAGACCCTAATTCATCACTTCCTCTAAATTCTAGCATCTTTTTTTATTCAATTAATTGATTCCAAAACACTTCCAGGTATGATATGCAACCTGGAACCAAATCAGAAAGTCTGTTTAGTATATAGGTTCAACAGTAAGCACTAGTACACTGATAATACAAATTTATTTCTTCTCAGCCTTTTCTCTTGTCTCTGTTCTAGCATTTATGTATGTTCTGAAGTATGGAAATATATTTTTCACATGGAGTTCTGAAGTAGTATGTGGAGCAATTCTAGCCTTATACATTAAACATTTAAATTTCAGAGGATTAAAAAAGTTACAGTAGTATATCAAAAATAGATATTTCCACTTTTGAAGTTTGCTTTTGTTGCACAACCATTAAGGCTCATATTCTCCAGCTTGTATAAAACTCAAAATGTAATGGACTACTTAGGTTTAAGAACTTATAAGTAGGATGAGATTCACATTCTTATTCACTATGTTGTAGAGTTGGAAGTGGCCCCTTGAAGATGCAAAACACCATATATACAGCTTTTTTAAATTAACTTGCCTTTTAGAAACAAAAAATATTGACTAAAAATAAATAAATCCAAAACTGATGAATTTTCAAAAAACATTTCAAATTATTCCAAAGATAAATTACCTTACTGACTTGAAAAAAAAAATCTATTTGTCAGCTTTTAGCTTTCAATCAGTATTGTATCTTATTGCACTTAAATTATTTCTACAGTCACGTACTGTTCACACATAGGTTTTTATAGTTTATGGCTGCACCAGTCTCTCATTTGATAAACTGAAAAGATTTTTGTTCCAATTCCTTCCTAATATGTTCAAAAGTTAAAATTCTATTTCTTTCATTTCATTTTAATGTTATATGTCCAAAGATTGCATTAGTCCTTTAATTCACAATATCCATTTGGGAATTCAGGTAAAATGACCATCCCACAGTTATATTCTGAGTATTTTGTAGACTTATAACTTTCAAAACACCATCCATCCATTTTGGAGACATTTTTATTTAAAATCTCAGTAGGAACTTTATGCACTTCAGTAAGAAATAGATTCAGATCTATCAATTATATATATCCTGTTAAAGAGCATAGCATAGTGAAATGTCATACCTTTCAGAGGTATGTTAAGTTACAGTAAAGGAATGATGACAGGATTTGTAATTACAGGTCATAAAAGTCAAGGACAGAAGTAAACACTTAACATCTTGGGTTATGTATCCTGAAGAGAAAAGTTGGAAGCCGCCTTAAGTAAATAAATTAATTAAAAATGTTCCTTTAATTTCACCTTTAATTTAACCTTTAAGTAGTCTTTCTAGATTAGACAAGCACAAAAGTCAATATGTCCTTTTCTGACATATCTATTGACTATAAGTTTTATAGATTCATATATATATATATAATGTATATGTATAATATATATATTCCCTAACTAGCATGTTATGTGTGCAGCTATGTGATTCATATTTTTTCAATCCTGCTATGGCTAGTAATGTCATAAATCCTGAGCGTACCACTTAAACTCAGTTAGAAAAAAAAAAAAAAAAGAAAAAGAAAGACTTCATATACTGATGGATTAAATGGTCTTTATTTATTAATCTTCATTATAAAATGGTAAAATTTTCTTCCTCCTATTAATCATCAAGAGAAACAATGGGCACTGAACCTATATGAGGTTAATGAGCTAGAAAACAATTTATATATTATTATTGAACTAATATTTTACCTATAGTTTTAGCTGACAAAAGTAAGGTAAAATAAATGGAGAGGAAAAAACATAAAATACAATTGTATTTTAACTAAATATTGTGTGTAAAATATCTGCTAGCCTTTCTGGTTTATTTTCCGAGTAACAGAACCACAAAAAAATGTGATCTGATATGTTAATCCACAATGTTATTTAATTTTCCACTCTTTCTTTCTTGGCATGTATTCATATCTCAGTTCTCTTTTCTGTGATTCTGTTTTCTGTGACGATATCACTATATTATCATCATATATTGGGTAGGTCTTTTCTGTGGTATGTATTGTCATGTGATTTTCATACCATATGGCATCTTTGGCTGTCTGCATATCAAGGGGAGGAATTTTTTTTTTGTAGCTTCTATCCTACCAATTCAGTTTATACTTCGTTTTATCTTGATGCTATAAAAATTTACATATAATAATTAGTATTGTTTAGTTTGATTAGAACATGCATCTGCTCCTGAAAATGAAGATGCTTCAGGTTTCTTTTACTGTTTACTCTCATTATAATGACAATCCATTACCAGTAATTAGATTATTGTTTACTTCAAGACCTTAAACTGAGCAGTAGTCATCTGCCTTCAGCAGCATCTGTATGCACCTACCATCTGTTCTTCCCAAGTGGTCATGAAGGATCATTTGTAAAAATTTCTTCCTTTCACTTTGTGAATGGTGCCTAAGATTTCTTAATATTGGCTGTAAGCAAATTAGCAACTTTCTTGTGTTTAGACACAGCTTAATATCCTTTATAAATAATATTTTTATGTATCGGGAAGGATTAGGTTTCAAGTAATTCTTTAACCTTTTAGAATAATTTCCATCAGAAATGTGTGATACAGAAGTTACATGGCAATAAACTGAAAATTTCTGTAAGCTTGGAATTAATTTTACTATCAGTAAAATTTAGAAATATAGGTTGTATGGATGCAACCTGTTGCCTAGGCATGCAAGATTACATTTAAATTATTGATACATTAGGTAGGTCCATTTTTTCTATCAAGAAAGTAAAGAAGTAAAATGACGGTTAATGGCAGTTTAACATGTACATCTCATTTATATTATTACTAAAAAATATAAAAATATATGCTGAGAGAATCTGGTTACAGTGTAATAATCCTGGGACATGACCAAAAGTCAACTTTCACACTTACATATTAGAGAAGAATGACCCATTTAAAATTCTTTGATTGTATCTGTTTTAATTATATTGAAATCTTTTTGTATCCCTTGGCATTACTGCAAAATATGTAAGGTAGAAGAATATTGTGTAAGTTCTGTATTTTGTAGTCTGAATTTTCTCCCATTACTATTAACTATTTAGTAATGAACTTAGGGATGGAAGACTCTATAAACACGTTTTTATGGCAAACCTGTTTGGTAAATATAAACACTTTCCATATCCAAACAAACAGGAAACATCTTGCATTTTATATCTTAGTTTGCTTCCTATAGCAAAATGTTCCTGTTTTTTGTTTGTACCATTTTTGTTTGTGAGCAAGTGGATATGGATGTTGAAAATGTAGAATTTCTTGCTGAAACTGTAGAACACACAAACTAATGAGAAAAAAATAAAAACAATCAGAAAAGGCAAAAGAGAAGAATATTATTAAACTGATGGTATTTAAACTCTAAAACTTCTTTCCTAAAAACAAAGAAAGCAAGGACAGGTATGTGATAGAATTATTATCTCTGTTTTGTGTTTTACCTTATTCCTTTTCTTCCTCCAGACTCTGAATACAACAGAATATAAGAAATATAGAGAGGAAAGAGTTGTGTACTGTTGTGTACAACAGAATGTATATTTTATTATTCGGTAATGTTTTCTAGCTTCATACAAGCATAATATAGATAATAACTATTATTAGTTAATATGCAGTTCTTAATCGAACTGCAAGGTTAATGATAAAACAAGAGATGAGCAAATCCAGTGTCCATTCTGTTCATTCTTAATGTATTGTTGCAGGGCTTTTTTGCCTTTCTTACTTTTTAAACACATAAAATAGAAGAAATCTTAAGCATAAAGAACTGTGTAAGCATAAGTGATAAGAAAGGAAAACACTCAGCAATATTTTCATTAAAATTTAAATTTACATTATTAAAGTGCTGATCCTTCCTAACCAGAGAATTTTCATCAGGGTAGCTAAAGACTGATCTAGTACACATTGTAAGCTTTGTTTCTGGAAGCTAGAAAGATGAAAAACGTTCACTTAATTCTTGAACGGAATTGATAATTTGAGTGAGTTACTTTGGCTTTATAAAGCTGAAGCCACATGCTCGCATCAGCATTCAATGAGCATGCTTAACTTATGAGTAAAAATGTTTTTCTGAATATACTACAAAGGGTATATTGGAAAAATAATGGTTGTCCATTTTTAGCATAAATAAAGGAAAAATATGAGAAAATAAAAGGCATCTAATGATCTTTTACGAGGACAAATCAATTTTAAAATTATTTTCAGGATGAAAAGCTAATATTTTGCTGATAAGACAATTTTCTGCTTAATAATTATCTTTTAAGGAACAGTCATATTTTATTAAAATGACTAATTAACTCACTGGACTACTATGCTAATAGTGAAGGAAATACACTAATTGAATATTGATAGTATGAGTTTTTAATAAGAGAACAAATTTAAATAGTAATGTGTGCTTCCCATATTCCTTAGCAGCAATTTAAATGCAAATGTACAATACAAAAAGGAACCTCCATCTACGCATGGAAGGAATGTAGGCATTCTGGAATGTATGCACATGTTATGAAAAGGGCTTTTTTTTTTTTTGATCCAGGAACCAGGCTAAGAAAAGAGAAAAACTAATGTGGAAATATCGGTTATTAAAATAGAGGTTAAAATCCTGTTTTTTTGAAGTCAATGAGTTCAGCAGGGGCAGATTTCAAACAGTGTTAACTTTCTTGAAGAGAGAATTCAAAAGCAGTAATTTCTAAAAATGTTATTTCCTTAGTCTTAGGCTTTGCAACTATTGCAAAACCCACTAGTCCCCTTGGAGCAAAACATATTACAGATTTTTGTGCAACACAAACCTTTTTTCTAGGAATGTAGTGCATGGACATAGTATTGAACAGAGCTCTCACTGAAATGGCATTTGTTTGACATAAGGTTTGGAAGACTTTCTGTACAATGAACATGCATGTACATCATGCACGTACACCTTGCATGTACATCATGCAAGGGTCCTATACACAGAATATACAGTAACAGCATGAAACTGGGGCTGATGGAAATTTTTGCTGAGAAAGAGAATCTGGGATAAAATAAAGGTAAAATTTGGATTTTCATGTCCTTTTTTTTTTTTTTTTTTTTTTAGTAGTAGTTTAGGAACTAGTTCAGCTTGTGTGTAGGCCTATATGTATGATTTTTGTAGTCAAAGAGGTATTCACACCAAAAAGGAAAGTCAAAGTTAGATGGTGCTTCGAGGCATGTGTGAATAATAAATTGGAACTGTTCTGTACATTGTTTCCAGAATGCAATATTGATATTCAGAACAGTCCTTATCTTCTGTAGAGAAAGACCTAATATCCAATTTTCACATACAGCTAGATATTTCACACTGCTATCATATTCATAGCTCGGTAACCATACTTTCCTTTGACATTTCTAATTTATAACATTGGCAGTCATCTGAATAATTCAGATTGATTGTTTTCACTTGCAAAGTAGAGAAACCTGAAAGACTATGAAATGAAAACCTAGTCTTTTTCTAGTACCTTCTAACTATGCTTCCAGAAGGGGGAATGGAAAAGCAGATATCAAACTGACATCAGGACATATTAAACAGATTCAGTGCTATATTGCATATCAATACTAGATTTAATTCCCTAGCGTTAGTTGTGTCACTGCACACTAACTGTTACTAACAAATAGTTTCCTAAGATGAAAATCTAGTAAGGAAGCACTAGCATCAGAAGATAAGCACAATACAAAGAAATATTGGCTACACCACTCTTCAGCTGGTATTGTGGGTTACTACTATTATGATTAGGTTCCAATTTATTTTTTTTCTAATACTGTACTGAAATCACTGTCTTTCTCATAATTTGTCCATCTCTCTAGTTGAAAGGAAACCTTTTTCTTTTGGGTCCTATTTTATTTCCCTCGCTCTTACTACTTTCTAATTATAATAGCCACCAATGTGAAAACTGGTTTCTCTATGTGAATTAAAGCAAGGACTGAGCAAGGGACTTTCAATCTTAATTTATAATAGCAGTTATAATAACCAGTTTCTTCACAATGGTGCAATTTATTATATCTCATAGCTAAAAGTGCTGAGAAATTGTTCATGTTAAAATTTGTATAAAAATGAAGCTTAGAAGTGCAGAAAACAAGAAAAGCAAGAAATTGACTTTCCCACTGAACTGTAATCCAAGGTTAGATGTAGTTTATCAATTAATTACCAGCATGGCTTTTAGAGATATGGGAATGTGGTGACTGAGAACAAACAGGAAATACATACTGTGTTAGCCTCTAAAATTTATTCAGTGAATGATTAAGTTGTGTTGTCTGTTTCAGATTTGCTCTTTTCTTACAGCAGGTCATCTTCAATTGTCCTTTATTTTAGCCATTGAGAAATGGCTGAAGAGACTGAAGAGACTTATTTGAGATATAAATAAACACAAACTGCACAGTCCAAGTGCTTTCAAGTAATCTGAATGGTCATTTTTTCTTCTCTTTCTTTTGATTAATTTATAGGCAAGAGCCAATTCATCTTCTGAGTTTTTGGTTTCAGAGTTTCTGATTTGACAAGTGAATTGAATGTTTTCTGTCTTGTCATCAGTACAAAATTAGGGGATGAAGGAAAGCATACTTGAATAGTTTTAAGACATTGATAATTACTACTATCAAAATGGCCTCAATATTCTGTCTGACCTGTTTTGCAAATGCCATTAATTTTTAAAATGTGCAGTTCATAGAATAATAGAATCATTTGGGCTGAAAAGGACCCTTAAGGTCATCAAATCCAGCCATCTACCTAACTACCAAGTCCCCCACTCAGCCATGTCCGTAAGTGCAACATCCACACATCTCTTCAGGTATGTGGTCTACAGCACTCCCCTGGGCAACCTTTTCCAAAGCCTAACCACCCTTTTTTTTGTGAAGAAATTCTTCCTGACATCTAATCTAAACCTCTCCTGGCACAATATGAGGCTGTTGCCTTGTGTCCTATCACCTGAGAAAAGAGACCAACACCCTTCTCTCTGAAACCTCCTTTCCTAGTTATAGGGAGTGATGAGGTCTCCCCTCAGCTTCCTCTTCTCCAAACTAAACAACCTCAGTTCCCTCAGCCACTCCTCATATGTCTTGTTTTCTACTCCCTTCACCAGCTTCATTGTTCTTCTTTGAACATGTACCAGCAACTCACTGTCTTTCTTGTAGTGAGGGGCCCAAAACTAAAGACAGTACTCGAAGTGCAATCTCACCAGTGCCAAGTACAGAGAGACAATCATTTCCTTAGTCCTGCTGGCCACATTATTTCTGATGTAGACCAGGATGCCATTGGCCTTCTTGATCACATGGTTGTGCCACCTGATGGCTCATGTTAAAATGGCTGTTGACCAGCATCCCCAGGTCCTTTTCTGCAAGGCAAATTTTCAGCCATTCCTCCCCAGACCTATATCGCTGCATGGGTTTGTTATGACTCAAGTGTAGCACCTGGCATTTTGCCTTATTGAATGCCATACAATTGGACATGACCCTTCGATCTAGCCTATCTAGATCCCTCTGCAGACCCTTCCTACCTTCAAGCAAATCAACACTCCTGCCCAACTTAGTTCTCAGAACAGAGACTGGAGGTTCTTAGTGACAGACCTTGTTATCATTTTATAATAACATCCTTCAATACATCTTTATGCAACAATAGTCATACATTCTGAAATTTGATTTGATTTGAGATTAAAATGTATTTCGAGTAGGAACTATGTATAACATACACTAACCTTGTCATACTTTTCATTCTGTTTCAAAACCTAAGATTTTTCTTAAACACTCACAGCATTAACAGGGAAGATCATCTCTGTTTTAGGGATTTTGTTTATTTGTATGTTTTGTTTTACATTAGAGATAGCTGGAATTCTCACCAGAATGTATCAATGATTTCTTTAGTAGCAGTGATAAATTCTCATTTGTAATATGTAGGCAACAATTTGGACACATTGAGAAAATCCATGGGAATATTTCCAAAAGGTCTATTTTCAGGTGTGAAAAGTCACATTTTTAGCTCTCTTGAACCATGATATTGTGTTGGCTTACCAAAGACTCTCATATAATGGGCAGTAGGTAGTCCTGTGTGGCTTGAAAAATCAGTTATTCTTGAGTTTTCAGTCAGCATTGATGTTAATCCCATGATTTTCTACTATATAACCTCTAGAGTGATATGCTTTTAAATACTGGAAGTCACAGTCAAACTCTAAGCACTGCAAAATATGTACATATATATATATATATATGTATGCATATATAAAGTTACTTTACTTTTTTTTTTTTAATTAAAAGTTTAATGGTTGGAAATGTAGTGCTCATGCAGTTCTTTAAAATTATTATAAACTGCAAATGCTTGAAGTAAACAGTGATTAAAATGTATGACTCAAAACTATGGTTGCTGTGTTGGATTTTTTGTAATTTGCAAATATCAGCTACATAAAATTATGTGCTGCATGTTGCAAAGCACCATATAATTACTGTCAGGAGTGACACGACTCAGCCTGCAGAGTGAGAAGGCTGGGCTTTGGGTTGTTGTTTCTTCTTTATTCTACTATAATAGATGTGTTTATATATTAAACTGCCAGGCAGTCTGATTAAATTATTATTGTTGAGATTGCCTTCTTCAGAGCTAAATGTTTTTGTAATAGCTGGGGTGCTGGCTTTGTTTTGTGTCAGTATTGTTAGTTTTTTTCTAGCACCAAGAACAACAACAAAATCCTAAGTCTTTTCATTTCTGATGTTGCTGAAATACACTTGCCTCACATCATGGAAATAGAATTCTGGATTTGTTGTATTTTTTTATCTTTAAAAACATAACAATATACTACAGGCTGCTTGACTTACCTCTACCATTGCCTTACCCTATTGACATCTTATGCATCCAAAAAAGTTTCTAATTGCTTTGCCAATTTTTTAATCTAATGTGAATCCTAATATGACTTGAGTTAACAGCGACAGGTTCTTGGCAAAAGGATTAAATCCCAAGGTAAACTATTTTAAGAAAAGACACTGAAAAAAGTCAGGTTTCATTTGAGGTTAGGTAGAAATATTAGAAAAATCTGTGAAAAAGGTCTTCATAATCATTCAAAAATATTTTGAATGAAACTCATTATAACACATGAAAAAATGATATGGGGCACCAAAAAGGCTGAAAAATAATTGCAACCACTATACCAAAGACAGAAATATTGCAATTAAGTAACTTATGAACTTAGTTACAGAATAAGCTATTTAAAGAGGCTAGGTTGGATTTTACTGTGTCCTTTGTATATGTAGTGGTTTTCAAATGTATGGAGGCTATAATAGTCAACAAATATGAGGTTCCCATAACACCTTGGCTATGTCTCCTGGAATATTAATAAGCCCTTTTGGAAGATACAGAATATCGGAGGAAGAAAGGAATAGAAAGAAGAGGTTGTTTATGTTTTTTTTTTGTTGTTGTTGTTTTGTTTTGTTTTGATAGGTCAAATTTTGTTTGGAGTCATCATCTTAATACTTAGTGGCTACAGCCACTAAGTCTTTTTCCATATAAACAACAAATGAACAATATTCAAAATAGATTGATTTATCTAAACTGTCTGTTTTTCTTGTAAAGCATAGCTATGTATAAATACATACAGTATTTATACCGTATTTATACAAAACAGAATATTAAAATTAGAATATTAAATTATTTTTCTTAAAATAATGTTACAAAGTCATTCTCTTTAGGCAGTCAAGATCATTAGGCAGTCACAGTGTTGCTTGAAGTGTGTATTTCTTTCTGACTCAGCAACTGATTTAAGAGAACAGTCAATTTTCTGAAATATGAGAGCAAAGGGGGGTTGATATTTTATAATGATACAAAAACCTAGGTGATGCTGCCCATGTTAGGTTGTGAAATAGCTGTCAAAATGTGTTTTGTGAAACCTTAAAAAAATCACCAAGTGTTTTCTAAAACTAATATATCTCATGTATCCTTATATAAATAACATTCAGCAGTGAATAAAGTATCTGCTGAACATATGAGGAATTGATGACAATAAAACGTATGACCATAGGGCGTAGAAAATCACAAAACAAACATTAATCAATAACACTACCATCCCTAACCTTCTTTGATGTAAACCAAGTGGACAGGTTAGAGCAGGAATCTAACTTTAATAGACCTTTTGTTATAATATTTTTTCTCTCAGTTTACTGCTAAGGGATTTTCTTTGAACAGGCTTGCCTAGCCAGCATAAAAGTATACTCTGCTATTAAGCCTCAGTTTTGCATCTCATATGCTATGGAAAGAAAATGTACCAGAATATACTTCAGATACTTTCCTAAACTCTATTTGGGTTTCTGCCTTTTTTTTTTTTTTTTGGTAGCATATATGCTTATATATTTGATTGTTTTTTGTTTTGTTTTGTTTTGTTTTGTTTTGTTAATAGAAAGGGAGTAACAAAGTCTTATCAGAATTTGTATTTTCTCCATGTTATTTGAAAGAGAGCCATTCCTTAGTTAAGGTCCAAGCTAGTGCAGTTTGTTAGTTAGAAATTACAAGTCATGTTTCAGTTATATAGAAAAACAAGTACAAATTTGGCAGAGCAGTTTAAGATTATAAAACAAACTCCTGACACACTTATAAAAATAATTTGGCATTTAATTTGACAATTGTGCTATAAATTAGTTTCTAGGACTATTTTGGTGACATTATGGTGCATAGAAATAATTTCTTTAATTGATCAGTGTGCAATCATGTAAAAACAAGCATCCACTTAAATACATTTCAAAATATTTTTTCCTTTTAAAAATATTGTATAGTAATTATGCAGTATATTTAACACTAGTGGTGCAAATTCAGAGTGACAGAGGTGCCTCAGCCAAACTTTTAGTGAGAAATTGTATTTTCAGTGAGCCCTGAAAGTTAATAGATCCCGGTTCTGATGGCTCAAAGTAAGAGTACAAAAATGGTGAGAGAGAAGTACCTCTAGCTTGTTCCTATCTGTCCCACTCTCTTCCCTGCTTGTGTTCTCTCTCCACCTCTTCATTTGCTCTCTTCCCTCCATCTCACTTCCTTGCCCTCTCACTCTCTTACCTCCAATCACTCTTTCCCTCATTCATTCTCTCTTTTTCTCTACCTCCCCCACCCCCACTTTCCTTTTCACTTTTTAATTTATTAATACCCGAGATCACAATCTTCAATACTACCTTTTTCAACGAAGGAAGCAGCAGAAGATCCAGATTGTACTCAGCTGACATCTCTCTGCTTATTTAAAGCTCATGCATATCACTGAACATTGACTTATGTAGATCATCTGGAATGATTGGTTATTTAAACTTATTACACCTTGCCCATTCATTAAATGCTGTAGGATTTCTATTTTATGTTAAACAGAAACATTCAAGAAAAGACTTCAGATTAGATGTCTTTTAATTTGAGTTCATTTTTCTGGTAATTTTGATGTGCAGATAAAAATTCCATGGTCTGGCAAATGGGAACAAGTTAAAATGATTTTCATGCTATTTAATCCCCAAAGCACCAGTGAGGCTTTCAAGTACAAATCACTGTAAAATTGGACAATGGAAGTTTGAGGAAAACTTTTGATTTCAAATCCATTAGATGAAGATTTAGTTTGACTCTGTGGACAGGCATAAGAAAGCTAGGTAAGCAAAAAAAAAAAAACAACCACCTTGACAAATAATGTGTTTTTTTTTTTTTTTTTTTGGGGGGGGGGACATTAGACCAGAGTGGGGAGCAGGAGTTGTTTTTAAATTATCTATTAGAAATGTAGCAAAGGATTTGGAATTAATGTTACGAATCAGATCATAAATTTAGAGATTAAAAAAAAATAAAAAAAGATGGAAAAATATATTAAAGTAATATGTTCCTTTTTGAATATATTAAAGTAATATCTTCCTTTTTGAATGAAAACATTTAAACTGGCAATTTTTTTTATTATTATTGTTATTATTTGTTTGTTTGTTTTTTAATGTTACCAAAGGGTATATCTCTTTGTGGGATTAATAATTTCCAAGAATATTGATGTGATTTCTACTGGAATTAAAATAGTAATACTACTAATATATATATATATTTTTCTATATAATAGCACAAACAAAATTCTTGAGGTTTACTTGTAAGAGATACTGCATGTAGAAGAAGGGTTCTTTCTAAGCAAATAGCATTTTCTAGGCTCATATATTTGATTTCTTGGAGAAATTATGCTAAGTCAAAACTTTTAGAAGCTTGTCACTTAAGACAATTAAATAAAAAGGGAAAATAATCCAAATAATACCTGGTAGTTATGTGTATCTTATCTGTTTAGATCTTGCCCCTTATAATTCTGCATAAAAACTGGAAATATCTCAGAGGTTAATGAAGGGCAAAATATTTTGGCAGGAATGTATCAATATGACAAGTGCTGCTTATTTTTACCATAGAGAATTAACGTACCATTTTTATTTCTTGTCTGCAGTATTTTATGCATATCACTGTTGACTACTCCTGATTATCCTAGACTGTCTAACTGAAATGAGATATTTACTCACTCATTGGCTCAGAACCCCCAGCAGTGTTTTGCTTTTGTGAAATTGGCATTAATATTGCCCATTGGCTTTGATAATTAAATTGTACACCTGTTCAAAAATACGCACCAGATTGTTAATGATTCTTGGCCATCAAACTTTCAGTAGTTTTCCAACAATATTTCTCTTCAAATTATCAGAACATTTTTGTATTCCTCTAATAGTTACATGAACTATTCCAAGTCTTCTATGGCAAGGTTTTCTAAGGTAAAACCTTGAGTAGCTGTATTCTAAATCAATAATGCTGTAGATGAAGTGGGTAACCTATTGAAAAGAGGTCATATTAAGGTTTTCTTTAATTAATCATCTCCTAAGTAATCTTAATAAGACATAATTCATTTCAGTTATTTCTACAAGTATATAACAGGTCTGTGTATAAGTAAATCACAGGAAGTTAAAGAATTCTAGTGAACTGATATCTGGCATATATTCTCTAAGAATAATAAATTGTCTTGTTTTTTAATTGCTTGTTCCTGGATAGCTATGATGAAAATACTAGAAACAGGGCATAATAAAGAATAAACTATCCCATACATAAATGTGATTATTTATTAGCTTTTTTCTATAGCAGATATGATCATACTGTCTCACCACTAACATGTTAGAGCTTTAAGTTCAATCCTTTTCTTGCATATTCCTTTATTATATGTGGCATTACAAGATTTATGAGCTTTGTGTTTTGTGTAGGACCTTTCTACTAGGTCAAAATTTCATTACACAAGTTAATTGTTGAAGGAGCAAACAAATGCAGAAGTGACTAGTACACTATTTTTCCTTACCCTCACTCTCTGACTTTATTACATTATTAGTATGATCCATACGTTTTTAGTCACTAGGAGAGCAGAAAGCAGCATAACTGGGCATTTCCTGAGTATCATATAAAGTATAGTGTCTCCTAAACAGCTAATTTATTACCGATTCCTTGTGGTTTAAACAAATTCAAGAGCATGAATTCTTTTGCTGTCTGTGTAGTCTCATCCTGCTCAGTTCTGCCTCAGGTCGTTAGGCCTCCCATACCCAGAAGCATAAGTACAGCAGCATGTAAGCCTGTCTTTTCTGTTCCAAAGTGCCATCTGTGTGGTACTCTGAAGTTGGTTACTACATCTGGCAACAGTACTGCTTTTCCTATGATATGCAATATTCTCACCTTGCAGAACTAGAATCTCAATAGCTGGCACTGCAGTGAGATGAGCATTGCATTCACTTGTGCCTTCTTCATGATATATTCTAATAGCTTCTCCTCAGACTGCACATCTGCTGTCTGGCTGAAGGCAAATTTATGAAACAATCCATTCAAAAGAGCATAGCCAGTATTTTTTTTTTCTGCATCCCTCACCCCCTTTCTGTATGCGCCCTCCTCCTGCCATACAAAGAATTAAGGATCCTTGACCTGTTCCAGCACAAGTCTTACTGTTTTCTTTATTCAAGACCCTTATTTTTAACTTCTGTTTTGATTCAGTGTCTCAAGGTTCTACAAGCTTCAGATAAATGTGGATGGGAATATATATATATAGAGAGAGAGAGAGAGAGAGACATTGTTCAAACCACAAAATGATTAGACTGTTCCTATCTGCTAGTCAAGAAATTAAGTGTAATTGACACAAAAGCACTATGCAGGCGTCTCTCTGTTGTGTCCAGAAGTATTTTTATTTATTATTATTTTTTTAAAGACTTCTCTGGTTGAATGTTGCACCAATCTAAGCTGCTTTCTGTCTGGAAGTTGTAGTTCACTCTACCTGAACAAAAAATGCTACATAATCTGGAGAAGACACACAAATTTGGTATAGAGACAGAAATGTAGAGTTGCAGAGGGTGTGGTGTTGAAATTGTTAGATGAATAGTAAGCAACTTGCTTCAGCAGCTTATTTCACTAATCTGATATTAAAGTCATTACATATATTTCCATTTTAATGGCAATGACTTCCAGAAAGAAAGAAAACCTCTACTGGGATGTGAGTGGCTTCCTGTTATCTACCCTGTGCACCACTAGGCATCTATATGCAGAACACTGATATTTCTGTTTACCTTGTTCCTCTCTCCAGTATATTAATGTGGCCATAGTGCCTCTATTCTGGTTTGTTCCATGTCTTTTGTGTCTTTTGAATTGTGTTGTGAAGCCTGTGAACTTACACCAAATCTTGTTTTCTTTACTTTGGTTGTGCTATTTTACCTATAAACATTATATCTAAGGCTACTTCTCCACAGAATCTGTACTGGGTGTACTGTACCCTGAAATCATAAGTCCTTCAACTAATCCTGTCTTTAAAATGTCTGATATACATTTGGATGCCATACCTATCAGCTTTCCAACATGTGCATTTAAATCTCTTCTTCTCCTCTTCTTCAATTTTAAAACAGATAAACAAACAAAAAAAGACTTCCCACAGGACTATATCTTGCCCATAATATATGAACTTACAGGTCATCCAGGACAATGTAATGCTCTGCCACAAAAGTTTGCCAAATTATAAGCAGATGACTGAAAATGGTTTTAATTAATACTATCAATATCAGTTTCAGGCACAACAACTGCTATAAGAATAATAGTTTTTTTGTTTGGTTGGTTGTTTATTTGTTTGTTTGTTTTTTAAGCAAACCAATATAAAAATAATCTTTTTATGTATACTGGAAACCTTAAAAGAGTCTGATCCATCCAACGGTCTGAATATCAAGATTTGTCTCTCGTGTTTTCTATGAACTGTTAATTCATGCTACCCTACTGGAGAAGAGCTTTTCGACATTTATGGGTACAGTTTTATTAATGTTCACAGAAGACTTGTAGTGCAATTCTTTTTGTTACCAGGAAGGTCTTTTCTAATCTACTAAACACAGAAACAAAACTGTACTCATTGCACAGCTTTATTTTTCATTATTTTTAGAAAACTGCAGCTTTCTTAATACCCCCATGACCTCTTCTGACTTAAAGTGTAAAGTGATTACAGGAGATGAAATCTTGGCATCCTTTCCATATAACCTGCAAGAGATAAGGACATGAAGCTATGACATCCTGTGCAGTGTGTAATAAAGCATACAGTTATATGGTCACTGATGAAATTAGAATGGAAAGAATGAGACAATGACAAAGCTGACTGGTGGATGAAAAACTGAATATAAGCCAGCAGTGCATTTTTGCCAACCGTATCCTGGGCCGCATCAAAAGAAGCATGACCATCAGGTCAAGGGAGGTGGTTCTCCCCCTCTGCTCCACTCTTTTGAGACCCCACACGGAGTACTGTGTTCAGCTCTGGGGCACCCAACACAAGAAAGGAATAAACCTGATACAGCAGATCCAGAGGAGAACCATGAGGATGATCAGAGGGCTAGAGCACCTCTCCTGTGAAGACAGGCTGAGAAAGTTAGGGGAGTGTCCTTTCAGTACTAGACAGGGTCTACAGGAGAGAAGTGGAGGGACTCTATCAGGAATGTAGTGAGATGAGCCCCATCACATTACCCATCACAAGGGGTAATGGCTTTAAACTAAAATAGAGTAGATGTAGATTAGACATTAGGAAGGAATTCTTCACTCTCAGAGGGTGGTGAGGCACTGGAACAGGTTGCCCAGAGAAGTTGTGAATGCCCCATCCCAAGGCCAGGTTGGATGGGGCTTTGAGCAACCTGGTCTAGGGGGAGGTGCTGCTGCCCATGGCAAGGGGGTTGGAATTTGGTGATCTTTAAGGTCCCTTCTAACTCAAACCATTTTATGATTCTTTGATTTATGCATTTGAAACGAGGTGAATTGCTCTTGAAAGGGAACACCCAGCATTTTCTTGTTGAACTTGTTCTAAAAGCAAAAACATTCTGAAATATAATCCTCATAAATAAATGAATAAATAAACAAAAAAATAAATAAATCTGTATTTTTTATTGTTTTATAACTTGCATTTGGGTACTGTTCCAATTCATTTAGGGATTTTTTTTTGGTTCAGTTTAGTTTGGTTTCCAACTTTTCAATCTTGTCTAATATCTGTAAGTACAACAGATGAATAGCTTGTGACAAAGCAATTTCAAAGATAACAAGAGTCAAGCATTCAAAGTCCAAAACAGATGAGACTGAAAAATGTGCTAATGCAAGCTCTGTAGTATTGACTTACAATCTAGCTCTTGAACTCTTTCTTCTCTCTTACCCGTCCACTAAAAATGACAACATGTATTTGAGGAAGTGTACTGGATAGTGCAAATGGTGTAGGAGAAAAAGTGTAGAATTTTTTCATTTTCCTTTTTCCTAAATTCTATTTGGTAGCAATATTGCTATTGTAGCAATTTAAATGAACAAAACTCACTGTGTAGGTATCAGTTTCATTTCTTAAACTAGAGAACAAACTATAGCAATCTTACTAGAGGAAAACATATAAATCTGGATGGACATGAGTCTTTTTTATTTTTTTTCTGGAAAAATTAACTGTATTTTTCCCCTATTATTTTAAGGTTATCTATCTATCTATCTATCTATCTATTTATTTAT
Organism: Cygnus atratus; assembly: GCF_013377495.2. NCBI lineage: Eukaryota > Metazoa > Chordata > Aves > Anseriformes > Anatidae > Cygnus > Cygnus atratus. Next base: position 101,661,170 of record NC_066363.1, on the reverse strand, counting down.
TTATTTTGAAAGACACCGGTATGTTGATCTCAGGACAGCAATAGCACTATGCAGGAAAGTATTGCCAGCTCTCTGTACTGCTTGCATGTGCTCTGTATTCACTTTCATATATTAATAAGATGCAAGTGTATGAGTAGCAGTATAATAGCATTGTCTAAGAAACAAATTTAATTGTGAAAGACTTAATTAAGATAATTAACAATATTTGGGCATCTTAAGCTCATTGGTGATGAAGTATTGGGCATATAAATCTTTATAAATAGTTGACTGTAGTACATGGTGCATACAGTAAATACTCAGTCAACTTATAAAAATGAGCATACACAGAATGACAACACTTTACATTTATCAAACTCATTTTAGAATTTTAATATTAATAATAATGAGGTATATGTAATCACATATATATATGCTGTTACTTTGTTTTATACATAAACAAAAAAATAAATATTAGCCCCTATATTAGAATACCATCTCTCAGATTTAACTCCAGCAGCATCCCTGTAAAGTAATTATAAAGTAAAATGTTATTATAATTAAAAAAAAAAAAGCCTACTTTGTAGTTTCAACTAGTTTATCTGAAATTTAATCTATATCCATTGAAAGAGGAAAGCTCTTACTACCAGTGACATTGGAGATCACCCCCACCATTAACTCTATAACCTTCTAACACTTTCTCAGACTTATTTCCTTAGACTGAATGCACATGTACTGGTACAAAGCACAGCACAATTGCACACTGTCAGGGGAAGCACATACTAGCACAGGAAAGATACTGTGCCTGCACTGTGACCATCAGAGTAGGCAAGGTGAGAACAGGAAATGGGACCTTCACTAGCTAAAAGGCATTAGAGACACCTCTGAGTTAAAAATGAACCAAAAGTAAATATGCTGATTAAAAGCTACAGTTTAAATAGTCAAATGTAAATTTTAAGTCCCGTGAAGACTAAACTTGAAAATAAACCTCCCTAATTATTTCATGCTGTCACTACAAATGCAGATATGACTGAAATATCTGCATTTGTTTTCCTTTATTCAAAGATTTTTTTTTCTAATTGTAAAACCTTAAATGCCAGTACTATTCAACAGAGACTATGCATATGAATATTTTAACCATTTTATTTCATGAAACATTTCTCAAATATTTCAATTAGTCTATTTTGCAGCTAGTATCAACAATTTTAATAAAATTGCATGAATACTTCTTAATAAAAGCTTAAACAATCTTATTTTAAGAACTGAGTACTCTAGTAGTCTGGAATCTATACATTTGCTTTTAAAAGAGTTAAATATATATAGTCACTTTTACAACACCTGAAAATTGATAAGACCAAGAGCTGTTAAAAAGTTGATTCAGAAAAGCGCCATCCCCAAATCTTAAGAACTAGGTTATATTTTCCTAAATGATTGTCAGCAATCTTGAAAAATGTCATAGAATCATAAAATCATAGAATGGTTTGTATTAGAGGGGACCTAAAAGACCACCTAGTTCCAACCCCCTTGCCATGGGTAGAGACACCTTTCGCTACACCAGGTTTCTCAAAGCCTCATCCAACCTGGCCTTGAATACCTCCAGGCATGGGGCATCCATAGCTTCCCTGGGCAGCCTGTTCCAGTGCCTCACCACCCTCTGAGTGAAGAATTTCCACCTAACCTCTAATCTAAATTTCCCCTCTTTTAGTTTAAAATCATCACCCCTTGTCTCACAAAGAGTCCCTCTCCATCTTTCCTGTAGTCCTCCTTTAAGTACTGGAAGGTTGTTATAAGGTCTCCTCAGAGCTTTCTCTTCTCCAGGCTGAACAAGCCCCAGCTCTCTCAACCTGTCTTCACGGGGGAGATGCTGTAGCCCTCTGAATTTGACAGGATTTTCTTGATGGCTCTCCAAGATGTATGCACACACAAAACCAAAACAAAGTCTTTTACAATGTTCTATTTTACAACATTGCAGTGTTTATATTGTTAGAAAGTTCAATACATCACATAAACAAAACAAATTGTAGGATTAATACCTCATCTAATAAGGAGTTGTAATAATGTTACTATATTTTCCTCTAAAAATTATTTTGTGCTTGACACCACAGCCTTCTTCAGGCACTGCAATGGTTTTACAAGATGTCTATGCTAATTAAGCCAGTATGTTTTTAAGGGGAAGATTCCCCCCACCTCTCAGATAGTATCAGCTATTTAACAAGCATATAAGTGCAGAAGGCTGTTTGGAAATAGTCTATCTGCATAACAGATCATGTTTAGCATTTGACTTAATCCTGGATTTAAGAGCTTTAGGCATCATTTCCAAATGTTTTGTTTAATATAGTGACTCTGTCTGGTTTTCCATGGAAACATCCAATCTCTTTTAAGCCTTCCTACCGCATTTGAGAATGTAACCCTTAGCATCAACATTGCTACACGTTTGAAATATACCTCCTGGTGATGGGAGCCTGCATGCTATAATCTCAGCATCTGTTGTTTACAACATAGATTATCTGTGATAAAGATGCTAGGAGCCCAGCAAAGAGTATTATATGCTTGAGTATACGCAAATAATATATATACAGTGAAGACTATTAGATACATTATTCTCATTATTCTCAAATGAATGATTCTCATTCATTTTATCCTCTGTTGAACACACATTAACATTGGAATACATATGCCATTCCATTACATTTCTCCAGCTACTTCTGGCTGTTATTTTTAATGCAGATATTTCAACAACTCTAAACTTCTATTATTCATGGTTGTTATGTTAGAAATGACAGCAGCTATTACATAAGTTAAAGCAAAGTAAACCCACAAAATCCCAAGTAACAAAAAATAATAATTTAAAGATATTATGAGTTTTATCACTGGATAGAAATGTGTTTGTTTCTCAAACTGTTTCCTAGGTTCATTAAAATCACATCACTGAGAATACAGGTTTAAATTACTTTATAGATCATCACAGAAGATGGTTGTATGACCTCACTACAATGAACTAATATTTTGTTATTTCCTTGTTAAAAATAAAAATAAAAAATGCAAAGAATTGATCATACATAGCATCAGCCACTCTTCTATAACCTCTACTGGGCATTCCTAGCAAATTTTGCTGGCATTTTCAGCAAATCTCCTTTTCTCTCCACAGCACAACCTAACATTCCCCAACAAATGTACTTTTCAGCTTCCCTTACTATCTGCTAACCTACCATGTGTCGTAGATTTGTTTGTTTGCTTGTTTGTTTTTCTGTGCTGAGCTCTGTAAAAGTATGTACAGTTTATATGTTCTAGCTGAGGATTTCCAAATATGGTGAGAAAAGCAGTGTCAGCACAAAGAACTCTTTTTTTACATTCGGTATGACTGACTATATAGGTCATTGAGGCTAGAAGTAAGATCAAATACTGACTAGGGAGAACAACGTCTGTAATGTTAATATATAGATATATATATGTATATATTAATTAATATAGACAAAATATGTGATAATTTGAATAGAGGGATTATAGTCAATACAGACAATAGCATATTACTGTGCTAAGTTACAATATGTCAGAAACGGGATAAGCTTGGCTTTTCCACTCAGTTTACCTCACATACTTTCTTTTCCTTTGCTTGGGATAGGAAGAAGAAAAGATTATTCTCTCACTTTGTTTTCAGGCTAAATCTAGAGGTTGTGGATATTCTTTAATTGCTACTGGTTATAGTAGAGTGTCTCTAGCTTGAATAAAAGACCAAAAAATGCCATACTGCAGAAGGGAAAATATTGGAGTAGGTATAAGAAATTTTGTCTAGAATACTAGCTGTAGTAACAAGTTTATTTTAAATCGTTTTTGTCCTAACAAAGGGAACCCATTTAGTTTCACAAACAAAGATTTCATGCTGTGGTGGTTTTACTCGGGTGGGCAGCCAAGCTCCACCACAACCGCTCTCTCACTCCCCCTCCTGAAAGAGGAACGGGGAGAAAGTATGATGAAAAGGGCTCAGGGGTTGAGATAAGGACAGGGAGATCGCACAGTAATTATCGTGACGGGCAAAACAGACTCAGCGTAGGGAGACAGTAAAATTTATTACCTATAACTAACAAGCTAGAGAAGCGAGAAACAAAGGAAAGAAACCAAAAGCACCTTCCCCCCCATCCACCCTCTTCCATCTCCTCCCCCCGAGCAGCACAGGGGAACGGGGGTTATGGTCAGCCTATAGCGCTTTTTCTCCACTGCTCCTTCTCGGTCACTCTCGTCCCCTGTGCTGTGGGGTCCCTCCCACGGGATGCAGTCCTTGCTGAACTGATCTGGCATGGGCTTCCCACAGGCAGCAGCTCTTCAAGAACTGCTCCAGATATGGGTGCGTACCACAGGGTCCATCCCTCAGGAGCAAACTGCTCCAACCTGGATCCCCCACGGGCAGCAGCTCCTACCAGGTCACCTGCTCCTGCGTGGTCTCCTCTCTATGGGCTACAGGTCCGGCCTGGAATCTGCTCTAGCAGGGGTCTTCCACAGGCCGCAGCCTCTGTTGGTGCAGGTCCACCTGCTCTACCATGGTCTCCTCCATGGGCAGCAGCGTGGAACCCTACTCCACCATGGTACTCCATGGGCTGCAGGAGGACAGCCTGCTTCACCATGGTCCTCACCACAAGCTGCAGAGGACTTCTGCTCCGGTGCCTGGAGCATCTCTCCCCCTCCTTCTTCACTGACCTTGGTGCCTGCAAGGCTGTTGCTCGCTCCTCTCACTCTCACAGCTGCTATGTGGCGAAGCATGGTTTTTTTTTTTCCCTGTCTTAAATATGCTCTCACAGAGGTGCAAAACAACATCACTTATTGGCTCAGCTCTGGTCAGCAGTGGAGCCCTTACCTAACATGGGGCAGCTTCTAGATCCTTCTCACAGAAGCCACCCCTATGGCCCCCTGCTACCAAAACCTTGCCACATAAACCCACTACACATGCTATTGCACAACAAGTGAGACATGAAGGAGAAATGCAAAGTCCTGCACATGGGGAGGAACAACTACAGGCACCAGTACATGCTAAGGACCACCAAGATGAAAAGCAGCTCTGCAGAAATGGACCTAGGAGTCCTGGTAGACATCACATTGAACATGACACTTGACGCTAAGAAGTCTGCTGGTATTTTTGTCTGCACTAGGCAAAGCATTGCCAGCAAGTGAAGAGAGGTGATGCTTCCCCTCTACTCAACTTTGGTGAGACAACACCTGGAGTATTGTGTTCAGTTCTGGGCCGCCAGAGAGACATGACATAATGGAGAGTCCAACAGAGGTCTACCAAGGTGATGAAGGGACTAGAGCACCTCTCCTGTAAGGACAGGCTGAAAGAGCTGGGATTGTTCAGCCTATGTAAGAGGAGACTCAGAGAGGATCTCATCTATGTGTACAAACACTGAAGGCAGGGTGCAAAGAGGACAGAGCAATGTTCTTTTTAGTGGTGCCCAGTGCCAGAACAAGAGGCGATGGGCACAAAATGAACTAGAGATTCTGCCTAAACATCAGTGAAGCACTTCTTCATTGTGTGAGTGACAGACTACTGTCATAGGTTGCCCATAAAGGTTGTGGGGTCTCCCTCCCTGGAGATCTTCAAGAGCTGTCTGGTCCTAGACAACCTGCTGTAAGAATTCCTGCTTGAGTAGGGAGGTTGGATCAGATTATCTCCAGAGGTTTCCAACGTTAAGCATTCTGTGACTCTGTGATGAAACTTGTAGTCAGTAGTCACTCTAGGGAAAACCACAGCAAAGAGGAAAGGGAAATTAACAGACAAAGCATCTCTGAAACAGTGAGGGCACCATGGAGGCCCTCAGAATGCTGTCAAAAATGTATTCCCAAAGCAAGAAGAAAGTCTGGACAACAGAAAGTTACTTAACTAAAGATAAGCGAACGTACGTTAACTTAGTTATCTTCAGTAGACGTAAGTTAAGAGGGACTGTTTGAGATGAGGAAGGAACAGGGCAAAGTGAACAGTTCCCCAATGCTTCAAATAGGAATGGGAAGAAAACAAATAACAATTGAGACCCTGTTGGCAAGGTTTACTCCCACAGCCTGGAAGGAATAATGATGTAAAGCTGGTCACATGAACTTATGTAGAACTTATCAGTACCTCCATGGGAGAATGGTTTAAAAGAAATAATACACACACACACACACACACACACATTTCTTGAAATTAAATTTGACATCTGTAAATAAAGTTACAGGTTTCAGATTATACAAAAAATTGGTCATTTTAATGCTTATGCAGGCAGTGGTCTTACTTATTTAACCTTACAGTGAATCCTTTCCTTCCCTAATAAACATCAAACATTGATGCTCAGCCAATATTTATGTATTAATTACTCTGAATTTGCTTTCTTTTCCTTGTTTTCTTGTTTACTACATAAGATCTTCAATGAGGATTTGCTCGAATTTCTTTAGACATATATGCGCAGAAGAAAATTAAAAATAATATTAATTAAAATTATGTAATTGATATTGATGAATTGAGTTTACCAGTAGCATTTAGCAATAAATATATAGGATAATTTTTGAAATATTTATTTAAATAAATATTTCTGCTAAAAATAAACATGTATTTATGCAGATCCTAATATTCAAGGAATGAAAAAAAAGTGAAGGTTTCGTTATCTTAAAGCTTGATATTTTAGATGTGGAACTGATAAAGCCCAGAAGATACAAAATCTTATCGGTCTGCATTCCACAGTATTATCTCCTGCTGTAGCAGTAAATTATGCTTTAAAAATAATAAATTGGAACTTTAGCAAAGTTGGTAAATGTTTATAGTTGTACTGAAATCAGGATTGAAAGTTTATGTTAAAGTTGGCTCTAAAAAAGGATTCTTGTTCCTTAGGAAAAGTGTGAAGAATTGCATTTGGCAATTTCTGCCATTGCATAAGGGAACTTAAGTACCCTAAAAAGATATTTAATTTAAATTTATTTTATTTTATTTCTTACTGTATATTTTTATGGATTTATCATAGTGGAGGTGATAATTCAAAGAGCTGTGAATCAGTAGATCTTGAGAAATAATTCACATCATGGGAAGTGATTAATTCTAAACTTGTAGCACCATAGCAACTCTTCCTCTATTCTACAGATTAAAATATTCATATTTTTGACCTACCAAGTTGGCAGCAAGGAATCACAAGGATACTGTTTCAATGAATGAGTGATTATATTATGTTATGTAAAATGAATGTAGGAAGAAAAACATTAGGAGTTATATAAAAGCTTTGCAGAGACAAATTCTTGCATTCTCCTAGCACAAATTTTCTGTGCAAAGGAATGCATGGCATCCCACACAGTATCCCAGCTATATAAGCTTCTGAAAAATAAGAGGAAATTATGCTTACTGTTTCTACATAGCTTTAGAATCAGTTTTAAAAAAATAATAATAATCATAATTACATAAATTATATTTTCCTTATTTTTGATGCTCCACATTGAATCTGTTTTCTAAATTGGTATCAGCACTGAAAACAAGAAATCAACTAAAGAGAGAAAATAAATTTTGTTTCTTTTTTACTTCATTTAATATTCTTTTTATTTAATTAAAAACTGTCTGAACTAAACTGCCATTCTTTTAGAATATTTTCACATATAGCTCTTTGAAAATGAGAAATCCACTTATACAAAGTATTTTTGTGTGATATTTCTTCTCAAAATAAAAATGTAGCCTGTTTTTGAGAAGGTATTTCATCAGACATTTCTGTGTTGTTTGCAGGCATACAATCTTTAAAGAAAAATCTTCTTGTCACTAATTTTTAGTTTTCTGATGTTTAATTATAACTTTGCAGAAGAAAATGTAAGAGAAGGTGGGTGGATTACTTATGAACATTTAGAGGAACATTAAAGAGAATTTCAATGTTCTTCGAAATGTAGAACACTCTATAATCATATTTGTGCACTCTATTAAATTGGAAAGGAAAACATGTCTTCCATCAGTGATCTGTTTGAAACTATAACCTGCTTCTTTGCATTTAGCTGCTCTTATATGAAGTTTTCATTGGTTTATTTAAGCTTCAAAAGTTGATAAACTCTTTGTGTTAGTGGTTTAACTTCAGCAGAGAGGTAAAATTCTGTTTTAGTAGGAAAGCTTTAGTAATGAAATTAGCCAAGTCCAGTTTACATTTTGCTTCTTATGCATTTTGATAAATTCAATGTGTGAGTATATTTTTATGTTTTGGCAATTCCAAACAATGCTTTCATACGTTATCTTCTTTTGGACATATTTGGTATCTTGACTAAATATCCATCCCAGTCACCACAGGTTTCATTCTACAAGTGATCCAAAATAAAAATAAAAATAAAATAATAATAATAATAAAATGTTTACATGAAAAAGATGCATCCTTTCAACTTTACTTAATTATTTAAGGATATTGATCTGTTAGAGCGGAGGAGACCGCAAAGATGGTCAAGTGGCTGGAGCACCTCTCCTATAAAGAAAGGCTGAGAGAGCTGAGGCTGTTCAGCCTACAGAAGAGAAGGCTTTGGGGTGACTTCATTGCAATCTTTCAGTACTTAAAGGAGACTTATACAAAAGATGAAGAGTGACTCTGCTCAATCAGATAATGACAGGATGAGGGGGAATGATTTTAAACCAAAAGAGGGAAGGTTTAGATTAGCTATAAGGAAAAAATTCTTCACTCAGAGGGTGGTGAGGCACTGGAACAGGTTGCTCAGAAAGGCTGTGGGTGCCCCATTCCTGGAGGTGTTCAAGACCAGTTAGTTGAGGCCTTGGGCAACCTAGTGGTGGCATCCCTGCCTATGGCAGGGTGGGTGGAGCTAGGTGATCTTTGAGGTCCCTTCCAATCCAAGCCATTTTGTGATTCTATGGTTCTATGATTTAGAAGTGATTAGGTCACTAGTGGAGCGAGTATTTTTACCCCTTGGGATTGAATTCACTTGATGATTGTTATATAAAGTATAGATAACCAAAGCATTATTCTGAAAACTAACCTGAACTAATGTATGATTTTGTTAAATGTGAGATTCAAATAAGGCAGGGTATAACCATAATTGTTCTTAAAATGAGTCATTGATCTTTCCTGAAATTGTTTTGTCACTAAAGACAAATACCATTTGTAGAATGATTAATAGAATTATTAGCTAGCTACTTAGGTAGCCAGGTGCTTTTATGCTAATAACAAATATAATCTTAAAGCATGATTTTACAAATATTCTTTTAAAGTTACACACTAATCGTTTATTGTTTATAAAAGAAAGTCATGTCTTTTTACAAATCATTTCTAATTTCAACTTTTCTAAATGTATCAGAGCAAGTACATGACCTTATATTGAACATTATAAATATACTCAGTAAAAATGTACAAATGTACACATGACTCAGTTTAGCTAATTATCTCCAGTAAGCGTTTTAAAACATTTTCTGTACTCAGCTGTGTATTTTCCAGTTCTTGAAGATTCCTCAACAGATAATTTATCATGACAGTTTTTGTGTCAGTAGTTCTTTTCTGTATTCCTGAGAGCTTTAATTAAATCTTTTAGATGTGCTTATCAATTCTCAGCACATATTTCAATTATATTTTATACCCAAGTCCAGAAGAAAGACTTTCTTCTAGGTTTTAGATACTAATATGAAGCATTTACATGAAAAGGCTTCTTTTAAAGGTCTTTCCAAAACATTGATTACATTATTCCCTATACTTTTTTAGGGTAGTCTGTTATCCATCAAGTCCTTACCTGAAAGTCTTTTTTCAAGTGATTTGAGCTTACTGTCATATGCAAAAAAGCAACAACAACTACAACAACAACAACAACAAACTAACAACAAAAAACTGTTCTGCCCATTTTGCCTAAATTCTTAATTTTAGATGTGTATTCTGTATTGCATTGTAGCTTAAAGTAGGCAAATTGAAATTATGCAGAAGCATAAACACTTTTGCGTTTGAGAGCTAGGGGGAAAATTAATACCTCTATCCAGAATTAAACTACCAGAAAACTTGTTATTTTTCACAAAATACACAAATTCAGAATAATTAAGAAATTATTTGATACAGCTCCAACAAAGAAACACAATATAAAAGTGAGAATGCAACAAGTAATATGAGAGGTACAGTAATTAGAAAGTGATGTATGACCAACTGCTGGGATTTATAAGAAATAATGCACTTTGTAGAAGGTCCTGGAAACCTGTTATCTGAATGATTAATTATATTCATAAGTTCCTAGAAGATCTACTTTCACATTCTAGTGTCACGGCCCCTTTTAAAAAGGACGCTTACAGCTAAAGCTGGTTCTGTAAAATTTGAAAAAATGAGCTAATTCGGTTGGGATGATGGGAAAATGTAGAGCTAGAAAAGCAATACTGCAAATCTGGTGCCAAATGAGCTACGTTGTGTGAAGATAGAGCATGTATAACAAAGGTGCAAAAGAGTTTTGATGCATCCAGTTTTATATACCTTAACAAGCTTTGTTGGAGTCCAGTACTATCTTAATGGATTTTAATTGTTAAGTGAGAAATATGGAGATGCTACTTCAACATTTTAGTAGGTCAGATTTCATCATAAAATTCCTCTTAATTGACTGAATGACTTAAATTCATCAAATTAATGAGAAAATTAACGTTACAATGAAATACAATGGCAAAAATAGTCCCATGTATTCAAAAGGTGTAACTATCTTAATTTCATCTGTGAAGTCATAATGTATGCACAATACCACTGTGAAAGAGATAAATCACAACATGAAATAAAAAAGACTGAACTCTGCATTCTTTCCTCCTGCACTTTGAGACAATTTTGTGTAAAGTAGAAACCCATGTTTATAAGTCTGGAATTTTCTTCACAGTCAGTAAGGCTTTATGTTTTAAATGCACGTGGAGGGAAAAAAAAAAAAAAAGTTCAATAAGTACTCCAAATCCTAGCACAACATATTTCACATTTGTGTCTCCTGATACAAAGTTAAATATACCTGGAAAAAAAAAATAAAAAATATAAATCAAATGTTGTTTTATATGCCTATTACCTCTATGAACATGACATAAAAATGGTACTTCCAGGACATTTAAAGTTCCATCTGAACTGGTATCCTCTTTCTGGTGGTGGACAAAAGTGGATTTGTGTAAGACTGTTAAGAACAAAACAGACATGTAGACATACATCCCAGTCGTACAGTGCCAGATTCAAGGAAAATCCAGGTCAAGGACCTCAGTCAGAGATGGTGTCTTTTAAGCCTTATAAGGAAATTTCTTCTATTAAATTGTTTGATGGCTTTCTGGACCTTGTAAAGTTTTAGTAACAGCCTACTACAGAAATTTGTTAAGATTTCAATGTGTCCTGTTCAAAGTTACCCTTTTGTCACATCCAGCATGACTTTTGCAGGTTTAATCTGATGCTCCCCACTTTCAATATTGTTAGAGACATTTAGCAGTGCCTGCTCATCCTATCTTACCTCTCCTGAGGTTTGTTTAGTCATCCCTCTTGTGGAACCTATTCCATACATTTGTTTAAATGTTTATTCTTTTGTGAAACTTTTCAGATATAACAAATATCACATACTACTCGTATTCATTATTCAAGATGCCTTCTTTTTTTTTTTTTTTTGATTAGTGTGATAGCATAATGACATATATATACTCCATTCCTTGTTTAATAGTTCAATTAATAAATCCTTTTTTTTTTTTTCTTCTGTTTCTGAACATCATTACAGTATCTTAGCACTTTTCGGATTCTGCATAATTGACAGTTTTTTGTGTTTTTTTTTTTTTCTCATTAAGTAAGAGAGTTTGATGGATTTTCTTGGCATAAAATTTATCAAATCCTGTACTTACATCAGAATATATGAACAGAGTTCAGATATTTGTCAAGTGGATACTGTACCTTCTATAAAATCTTATTAACATTCCTAAAATCTAAGAACATCTACCATGTAGACAATTTTTCAACTTGCTTTTGTTTCTAATCCCAGAAGAATGGTGCTTACTCTAATTTCATAATTTTCAGGAAATAAAGGGAATACATTGAATCAACTCTGCCTGATTTATCAACATTTAAAAAAAAAAATCTATTTCTGTTCACAGAAGAGCTTCATACTATGTTAGTCCAATCCTCTATTAATTTTTGATGCCATAAAGAGAAAGATAAACTTTTTTTTTTATTTTTTTTTATTGCAACAATATTTTGAATAATAGAGGTTTTCAGATAGCTGAAGAATAGTCTGAAATATTTGATCTTTGGAAGTAGTGAAAGATTTAGAGATAAGGAATACTAAGGAATTGTAAAGTGACAGCCAGAAAGAGAATCTCAACAGTAATAAAACTAATCTACACAAAATAAAACCAGAAAAAAATATGAAAATTTCTGTGTTGCTTCTGAAAGTAAGAATTTGCAAAATATAAGACCTTTATTTAACTGGAAGTTAAAAATAAAATTGCAGATGTAAAATTAAAATGTAAAATTAACCTTCAACCTTCAATTGCATATTATTTGAACTGTTAATATTCCATTCTAATTTAAACTGTTAATATGCCATATATATATATATATATATATATATATATATAACATTTGAGCATAAAAGCTCAATAAAACCACAGTTGGATATGCTTCAGCTTCTGAATGGGTCAAATTGATGTAGAAGTAGCTTTTCAAGGAAAGAGTAAAAGTCTTGGGCTCTCACTCAATAAGAAGAGAGCTGAGAGGGTTATAAATGATATTCACAGAATTATGAGGGTAGTGGATAAACTGAGCATGACACTGTTGTTGACCAATTAAGAGAATTAGGTGGCACTGAAACCAGAAGGAGAGCACAAATAACACAGGAAGCAAATAAGTGCAGCAGTTTATGTAGTCTTTTGGACAGAAAGGGATGGATGCTGTACTGGAAAGAACATCCCTTTGCTCAGCAGTGCTGGTGATGCCCCACAAGGCACACTCCCCAGTACCCATCACTATCTTGACAACAGAAGCATTAACCCAGAGAGAGATCCCAGGGGAGCTGCAGCTCTTCAGAGATGTATGAAGATTCTCAGTGAGGTTAAGGAAGGGGCAGATGCCTCCTAGTATGCCTTCTCTCTTAACACGGTGATGGTGAAACTGCATTGCCTAGCAGCAAAGGAGCTGTGGGAGGCAGTCACTAGACTGCTCAGCATCATAAACAATGAAGAGATTCACTGGGTCTTTCCCAGGACTGTAGCTTCAAAACCTCCAACTGTACTGAAAGAGGGGCAGGCATAATCTGTGCTTAGTGGAGCCTCCCATTAAGGCAAAGTTTGGAATACAGTGACTTCTGGCACCAGGTGGCTTTTTTTCCACCTAATTGGGTTGGCAAGTAGAGACTGTGGGATGATAAGAACAGCAAAGACCCTGAAATCAACAAAAGAGTGCAGAAGGGGATCCACCTGAAACATATAAACACAAATAGTGCAATCTGATCCAGTCCTTCCAACCAAAACCATTCTATGATTCTGTGAAATAAAACAGTGCTGAGAGGACAACATTACAGAGGGTGGTGGAAATCAGCACAACTGGATAACCATATGAAGTGTCTGTGCAACAGTGCACACAACATGGGGAACAAAGAAAGAATTACTCTGTGTGCAGTCTCTAAGGGCTGTGATCTTATTGGGATCACAGATATGCAGTGAGATGGCTTACATGGCTGAAACACTGCAATGTCTGGATACAATCTCTTTAGGAAGGACAGGACAGGACAGGACAGGACAGAGGGAGAGTTGTCCTGTATGAGAGAAAACAATAGGAATGTGGGAAGCTCTGCCTAGGGATAGATCATGAGCCATCTGAGAGCTTATTTGTCACAGTTAGTAGGCAGACCAACATGGGTGACGCTGAGATGGGTGTCTGCTAGTGACTGTCTGATCGGGAAGAAGTAGATGAGGCCTCCTTCAGACAAATGAAACAAGCCTCACATGTACAAAGTACTTCTTTTTTGAGGAAAGGCTGAAATAACTTCTTCTGTTTCTCTTGGAGAAGAGAAATTTTAATTGGGAATCTTATCAATGTATATGAAAACCTGAAGGGGGGGTTGGGGGGGTGCAAAGAGGATGGAGAAAGGCTTTTTTTTTGTGTAGTGCCCAGTGACAGGGCAAGAAGAAATGGATGCAAACTAAAACACAAGATGTTACATATAAACATCAGGAAGCATTTTACTGTGGGTGTAACCAAGCACTAGAACACGTTGTGGCGTCTCCCTCCTTGGAGACTGTCCAAAGCCATGTGGACACAGTCCTGGGCAGCTGGCTCCACATGGCCCTGCTTGAGCAGGGGGTTGGATGAAATGAGGCACTCCAACTGAGTGCCTTCTAACTGCAGCCATTCTGCAATTCTATGAAAGAAGGAAGAACAGGTCCTAACAGACCAGGTAGTTGTGTTGCCATTCAGAGGTACCTAAACAGGATGGAGAAATGGCATGTAGAAACCTGATAAATTTCAAATGCAAATGCTAAGTCCTGCACTGGGAAGGAACAGTAACATGTAGGCTTAGGGCTTAGGCTTAGGGCTGACTGACTGGGAAGAAGCTGAATGTCATAGTGGACAACAAGCTGACCATAAGTCATCAATGAACCCTCACAGCAATGAGAGCCCACAGCACTAGGATGAGCAATGCCAGTAGGTTGAAGGAGGTGATCCTTCCTCTCTGCTCAACACTAGAAAGACCACATCAGGAATGCTGGGTTCAGTTCTGGGCCCCCAGTACAAGACATGGACATACGGGAGACAGTCTATCAAAGGGCAATGAAAACAATTGAGGGTTTCATTGCTGTGAATCTGCCTTGAGAGACTAGTCAGGCAGAACATATTGACTGGTTCCAAAAGGTATTGTCTGAAACACTGGACAACAGGTCAATAAGAATCCTAAAAGTATGAAGCAAAGATATATTTTCAATCATTTTTGATACAACAGTTCTGGATGCTGGAAGAATAACAGAAACCATACTGCAGAAACGCAACCAGCTTGTGTCCTGGCATTGTCACAATCAGAGACAATAAAATTAGACTTCTCAAATGAGTTTGCAAATAATATGTTAACTGATCCCAAACTGTATTGTGAGTTAGAAACATTATGGATGTAATTATGATGTTGAAAACTTCATCCATCTTTTCTTACTGAAAAACTCACTGTTTGGAAAAAAAAAAAAACTCCCCCCCCCCCCCCCCCCCGTGAAACCAAAACATCGCATTTGGCAAGTACCAATTTTTTCTTATAACACTCTGGTAAATAAATAAAACATTGGTGTCTTTATCTGTTTTGCTGTCATTTAGGGATCACTTCTTTTCCCTACTGCTCACACGCTTAAGATAATTTTACTGGTCCTGAGAGCACTTTTAGTATTTTATCAGACATGGTGGGTCCTAAGATAATGAAATGTTCAGTATCACAGATTACCATCAACATTTGTTCTTTTTCACTTCAGTTCCCACATGATTTCAGTGGCCAAAATTTGACAAACCATGGAGCTAAAGATTTGTGCTTTGTGATATTTGAAAGTTGAGGCTCAAACTTCCCAGCAGATAATTTTCTAGCTACATGCAGTCTTTAACAGTGAGATAGCAGTTTCTGTCATGCCAGGATTTGAAGCTGGGAGGAGTGAAAGTAAGCAGAATAAGTAATTGTAATGTGCACGTTCACATTCTATCTCTCAACCTTGCAAGTTTAAAAATAAATGCTTTCACTCTTGCAAATCTTGTAATCACAGTACTGCAATGATGCACAGTATCTGTTTCTACTGAGACCGGTTCAAGAGATATAAGACTTTAATACTGTCAAAGATTAACAGTCTGTTTTGGGCAATGTCCAAGGCAGAACATGTTGTATGGCAGAACTCTGTAGTGCTTCGCAGAACTCTCATATAATTTTCATTCAATGAATAGAAAGCAATTTCAAAAAGTAGCATCTATGGGAGGCATAATATTGAGTGATATTGCATTGTATGTTTTCTCAGGAATTAAATAGTGTGATTTGATAAATGTACATGTTTCTTTTCCCCTATTTTGAAGAGAACTTCATTTTCTGTTTAAACGTTAGTGTAGTGTAACATTTTCAATGTGAAAAAAAAAAAAAGTACATAAAAAAATACTTGACATTATTCTTAAGATACTCTACAGTAGAAACAAATTTTGAGATAAATTTTGACAGAGAACAGTAAGTGGATAAGGGAAAAAAAATTAATATCTGCTACTTAGTTTACTACTTTTCATACCTGGAAGAAGTAAGAGCGTAGTAATGAAGATGCATGTTGAACAACTATTAAAAGTCAAGAATTCTGAAAGGGTAAATGGAAATAAATTGAAGCTGGCAAGCATATAATTACTGGGAAGGAAAATGATCATGGTTTTTATTGGCCGTAAGATTATGCAGGTGAAAATACTACTACTGGAGAAAGTGACTGTATAACAGAGGAATGAGAAAAGAGCTTGTACCAAGTGTCCTTTCTTATCCCTTTTTCTGCTATTGAGAAAAAAAAAAAAGCCTTTCATGCCAATCACACTTCATAGAAGAACATTGAGTGTATGTATTACTGATACTATCTTTTAAGGCTAAAAAAAATTCCAGTGACCAGAAAGAAGAAGTCATTTCATAACAAAATATTAGAGCACATTACACAAATAAGTCTTATACTACCTACTTATGTCTTATATCTACTTACAGCATCTGCTTTTCCCAGATAGGCTTTAGATTGTTTTCTTTATCAATAGATATTTCAGTAAATATTTCATAAATAATGATGAACATAGAAAAAAAATCATTTTAAAGCATGTTGTGAAAAATGTACTTTCTTCTACATTCATTCATTCATTACATTCACTGTAAAAGCAGACAATATGTATAGTTTTGTTCATTCTGGTAGATTCAGAATATTCTAAAAACCAAAGTCAGAAAAGCCAAAAGATTACTGTCAGTTCTCTAAAAACTGAAATTATTTCTTGTGTTCTTTTTGAGGTGGAGATTGGATGGATCTTTTCTTCTATTATATAATTGAAGTATTTTCTTCGGAAAGGCGTTTTTTTTTTTTGAAGACATGTCGGAAGCTGGCATGATCAGACTAAAATATAAAGTTGGAGAAAGACTCTATTATGTAAAGTCAACTGAGCAGATATATGAGATTACCTGAGAATTAAGGAAAAAATAGTTTAAGCAAAACCAGATATTTTATAAGGTCATCTTAATTCTTATTATGTGCCAAGATAGTAAAATTATTTTATTATAAATTGGAATGATTCTTCTTTTGGAAAACCTCACTGGTAACAAAACCTGAATTTATGAATAAGTGTTTGAAGGAGTCCTTCTCTGTTATATGTCCACTGCATAATGTTCATCCTCTGCCTTTCTAAAAGGGCTTTCTGGATGACTTGAACTACTTAATATATATTTTTTCATGTTCCACCCTAGAGAAAAATATTAAAAGTAATTGTTCAGGAAGTTTTTGTAGTAGCCATTGTAATACACAAGACATAGAAATGAATCAGGAAAATTCATTCTCAAAAGAATTTTGAAAGTTAAAAGGTGATATATTTATATTGCAAAATAAACACGGAAAAAAAATGTAATAAAAGTAAAAAATCCTAGTTTGTACATGATTTCCGTGGAAGAAAAATAAATAAATAAAATTGAATGCAGAATGCAAAAGTATGTCGTTTAGGGTTTTGTGACTCTCAAAGGAAGCTAAACATATGAAGAAAATGTCATATAGCTTGAAAGCCCATTTAGTATTTTTTGAGATTGGATCAGCACAGTAGAAGAGTTTAGCCAGGGTTTAGGCAATTTCTATCTGTTAAAGGTATGAAACCTAAGTCAATATCCATATGTTATACCCATTGTTCGTAACAGCCCCATAATACTAAATAACAAATATGTTTTAATTAAATCAGAAACTGAAATGTTACTATAATTTGGGCAAGAATCTGTAATTCCACTTAGAATATTTTTTTTAGACATCAATAAATGTCTAAAACTGAAGTACAGTTTATAAAAATGAAGATACTAGAGTTTGTAATGATGTTTTTTCTTCATCCTCATCTGTTTTCATATCAGAGATCCCATCTTTTTCCATCCGCTCTTGTAAATAAACTCTGCATGTTTTTTCTGTAGTACTGAGCAATGCCACTGTCATAGATGAAACAGTAAAGGCCAAAACCTAGAGTATCTGGATACTGAGTTTTATTAATTACTAAGTGAATCTTCATCCTTTATCTTTTAAAATTAAATATTTAGTATATTAGTTGTTTGATCTAATCCATTCTTTGATGTAGACATTTCTGATGCAAACATTTGATATATTTTTTTTTAATTTTCTTTTTAATTTCATTTTCTATAACAAGCTCATGAAATAATATGTGAATGTTTCAGGAAGGCAAACAGATGAGGTAATTAACAATATTCCTTTGGGAAGAGAATATTTTTTTATTTATGTATTTGTTTGTTTTAGGATTTCTGAAATCAGATAGGATACTTGCTAGGATTGAGATAGGGTGGGAATATTCTGCTCTTCTACAAGGCACGCAAAATCTGTAGATACCAAAGAGAGAGACAATTTATTTCAAATGGTTTACATATTATTTATGAAAATTCTTAGATTCCTTAATCATATTCATAATTTTGAATATAAATATCCATGAATATCCATTCTCCATGAAGGAGAAATATCTTTCAGACATCGTGATTTTTCTCTTTTCACTTCACATACATGTGGACATTTATCAGTTTATATTTCTTGTATTTTCTTTATCACTGCTACATTAGTTCCATACTATTATGCCTATAGCCCACCCTCTTGAGATATATCCACGTTATCCTTGGGCAGTGTTCATTGATTAAAGCAGACAACAACCTTGTAGTGCTTCACTGTGGCATCATTACAGCAAACTGTGTGAAGACTTAATTAGTAATAATTTTAGTATCATGTGTAGCTAACAAAATAATTTTATATAGATCCCTCATTTAATTAAGATTTTGAATAAATCCTTCCTTATATTAATACTTATTATACAGTTGCATTAAAACATATTAATTTTAAACGGCAATGAAGAATTTTAAAATATTCTGCAGAAAAATATACACATAAACTCTATTAATTGGGCATTAAATTAATGATGCTAAACTGCAAAAGCAGGGAAATGCACAGTGAAGCAGGAAATGTACCATATGTTATTGTGTACCTGAGCACAATGGGGACACTATCTTAATGGCTTTCTTAATGTTCCTGTTGTACAAGATATTGGTGGACATATGGTATGCTGCCTGTTTATATGCCTGTGTATTTCCATGATTTTGTTAGCTGACTTTGATAGCACGTCATATTTTTCTTCTGCTAGGAAAAGGATTTTTTTAATTTTTTTTTTGTCCTTTTTGTTTTGCTTAATTGTCTGGAGCTCAAAAGACAAGTGTTTTATTTTGGCTTCCCCCATGAGCAATTGCATATTTCTCTTATTATTAGGCTGTTCCCCAATAATCCCTACTGGGCAATAGCCTGGAACACAGTTTTGTAGTCCTTCCTTGTACGAATAGCTTTTGACTCTCTCTCCACTGACCTAACAAACTGCTAATGCAACTGCTTAACTGACAGTGCTTTGCACAACCAGCGTGGGCACATGTGCAGTCGACAGCTTCCTTGCATACATGAAGGAGCCCCAAAACACTGGAGGTGGAAGCAGTTGTTATTCCTGTTTCACCTGGTTCCCTAGTGCCCTTTACACCAACCATGTGGCTGAGGGACACAACTGAACAACTTCCTGTCCCACCACTTCCAGGATGCCAGGAAATATTTAATTCATTTTTTATATCAAATGCTTATTCCATTTTTTAATGTGGCCTGTCTTCTCATTTGTTTGTTTGTTTGTTTGTTTGTTTGTTTGTTGTTAGTTGGATTTAAACATAGTTTAAACATAAAGAGTTGTGAAAAACAGCTTAGTGGGACAAAAGAGACAAGATTCAAAATATTTACAGAAAATTTTCTGCAAATTAGAAATATTAATTTACAAAATATTTCTACTAAATAACATTAGGCTTTCTCTTTTTACTCATACTGATGCTTATACGTCCGTATACAATCAGTATACAAAATACAGAGCATTGATGTCAGAAGTTCTTAGCAGGAGATGTTTGAGGATTGTTGCAAACTGATGTGGAAAAGACAGGCTGTTCTTGTACGTTAGCTTGTCAATAGGCGCTCTTGAGTATTGTGTTTTACTACAGACTTGGACTAGTCGTTTAAAGATTTTAGTGATATGCTAGTCTATATGCTAGTGATTTCTGGCAAGCATGCATTCTTTTGTATAAATAATTTAGAAATACCATTTCATGTGTTCATTGTCGTTCTTTACTGTAACTATATTAATTTTATTAGGAAACAGAAGTCACAATGTAACTCTCTTACTGCTTTATAGATAGTAGACTAACAATACATCTAGAAGCACCAGACTGAGTATTTCTAACTTAAGTAAGAAATATTTAAATAACATTTTTTCTTGAAAATATACTATGTGTATTCCTAGAGGAGCAAGATGTAATTTAAGCCACAACCACCAGCTATGGTTAATATGTTTTAAATACTTTTATTTTCCTTAAATTTAACATAAAACTCTTTCAGATGCTAGTTTTAGGAATTTTAACATATATTAATATTTTTAGATTAGCAAAATGAATAGAAAAGGATGGAACAATAAACGACATTGCAGTAATATATTCACAGAAGTATTTTTAATAACAAGGATTACTACGTAGGAGTTATCTAGAAGTATTAATAAGGCAAAGTTATGTTTGGAAATTATGAAATTTTAATTATTAAATTTTAATTTTAGTCACTAATTAAAAGGGAAACTGCTTAAATAATCTGTTTCAAAAAAAAAATCTGGAGAAATTCAACAATGACAGTTAATTTTCTGATCTGCCTAGTCTTGTGTATCCAATGGGGTGAAGAATTTGACAGCTTATTGACTCTCACTGATGTAGGACTTGGCAATTCATCTGTATCTGTATGATTAGTGGGTATGTTCATCAGCAGACAGTATCATCATGGGGTCTTTGATATTGTAAACAATCTCATTGCCACACTGGCTTTAAGGTTTTTGTACTTTTTGTACTTTTGTAACCCAGAGTGATTTTGATATTATATACTTTTTTTTTTTTTCCCAAGAAAATAATGAGATAACTTATTTTCTAAGCAAAAGACATATTATTAGATATGTATGCATAGTAGCATGACTGACCCATTCACACTGCCAGGAATTGGGTTACAGCTACAAAGAAGTAGTTGATGTCCACAATATTCTACAGTTTGCTGTAAACTTCCAGGTTGCTTGGCATGTTTAGTCATTGTTCCCAAAACCGTTAGGTTCCCAGATTCAAAACTAATCACCTGGGTTTGTCAATTTCCCTTTCTGAAAACCTGTTCAAGTTACATAAAGAAGAAAAAAAAATAGAAATTGCATTGCTGTTTGTGATAGGATTTCAATGAAATTACAGACCATATCGACAGAATTTGAGGTATATGCCTGTAAGTTTAAAACACAGGAATTTTTCAATAAATTATGGATGAGATAAAAACTAGTAATAAACGTTTAGGTCTACTAGGATTTACCTTTTCTAACATGCAGTCATCTTGGATCAGTTTATAGTGTATCTACTTTGGGCACTGCTTGAGCTCATAAATCTTGATAAATCTATGTTCTATCCACAGCTATTGAGTATCGGTTCACTGTGCTGTAAATGCTGAAGAGCATAGCAGCTTGTTTCTGGTGCACAGCCTGAGTGGGTGTTCCTGTTCTGATGCACATTGTTATTGAGAATGTGATTTATCAAAACAAGATTTGCAAAAACTAATATATATTTCAGCATGACTATCTTTTAACAGTGTTCTTTATAATGATTACGTTTTGTAAACAATCTCTCCCTACTGCTATTTGTTTAATAGAAGGCTTTTATGCTGGACTTTGTCTTTTTCACTATTCTCCACATTTGATTCTTCCAAAAAAATAAAAAAATAAAAAAATAAAAACCTCGAGAATTAGATGTGTTTTAAATATATCTTGAATAACAATGGCACTGCAGTTCAGAACTGTCAATCAATAAATAATGACTCCCAGTCATCAGAAGCAAAACA